>NC_133168.1:82267103-82583910 GCF_040802235.1 Manis javanica
CAACCAGAGGTTGTGCTGCATTGGTTACATTTGCAGGGTTTTTCTCTTGTATGGATTCTTGCATGGATCACTTTCAGGAGTGAGCTGTCTCTGAATGTTTTTCCACAGCCATGGCATTCATAGGGCTTCTCCCCAGTGTGAATTTTCTTGTACCTTGTGAGGTAACAGCTTTAGCTGTCCACTTTCCCTTACTGATCGCATTTAAAAGGTTTTTCTTCAGTGTGGGTTCTCATGTACAGCCTAATGGATGTGTAGCTCTGTAATGCTCTGCCAAGCTTACTGCATTGAGAAGGATCTCTCTTGTGTGAGTTTTTTCGCTTCTTGAGATATAAGATTGAATTTAAGGCTGTCACATATTCACTGCCTTCATAGGATTTCTCTCTTGTAGGTTGCATCCTGTGCACAGCTAAGTAAATGCTTATAATAAAGGCATTTGTATCTTTTATACTTTCATAATTTTCCCCAGGAGGAATTTCCCCATGTGGCTTAAAATGTGAAAAATCCCTGAGGGTCCCATAGTCAAAGCAGTGGTAGGGATTCTCTCCAGGATGAATTGTCTTATTTTGAGCTATGCTAGATTCCATGTTCATGGCTTCAAACATGGGCTTGCCTCCATGAGTTTGCTCCTATTCATTGAAATATGAGTCATGATCGCAAGATTAATCAGTCATTATGTTAATTAAGAGTCGCCCCCCCCCACATAATTCTGATTTAAGAAGCACCTTATTAGCATTAGAGATTATGTAACATTTTCTTAGTGAATGAGCACACTTTCTGACTGTTTATAACCTTGAATAAGCTGAATGCTCTATCAGGTGTCTCTACTGGGATCTCCTCAACAGAGCTGTAACATACAATTACTTTAAAGGGAATAGTATTTTGAACATTTAATATCTAATCTCCATTATGAAACTGCTTACTTCAGGAATTCTCCATAGCCATTGTTTGAAGCAAGGTTATGAGTTTCCTTCCACTTAGTACTATTTAGAGAATCATCTGCTTTCTATTGCTGTAACAGGTATGAAATCACTTGTCTCAAATTACCCTCTAGTTCATGTGCTCTTTTTCTAACATATGACATTTTGGACTTTTGATGTGGAGGACAGGAAATAATCCCAATAAATCTTACTTTCTTTTGCCATTGAATACATTTTGCTTCAAAACATCCTGTTCATTTTGTGACTTCTTTTTATTAATTTTATTTTGATATCATTAATCTACAATTACATGAAGGACATTATGTTTACTAGGTTCCCCCTTCACCAAGTCCCCCCCACATATTCGTTCACAGTCACTGTCCATCAGCATAGTAAGATACTGTAAAATCAATACTTGTCTTCTTTGTGTTGCACAGCCCTCCACGTGCTCCCTCACTATACATGTTAATCATAATGCCCCCTTTCTTTTTTCCTGCCCTTATCCCTCCCCTCCCACCCATCCTCCCCAGTCCCTTTCCCTTTGGTAACTGTTAGTCCATTCTTGGGTTCTGTGCTTCTGCTGCTGTTTTGTTCCTTCAGTTTTCATTTGTTCTTATACTCCACATATGAGTGAAATCATTTGGTACTTGTCTTTCTCTGGCTGGCTTATTTCACTGAGCATAATACCCTCTAGCTCCATCCATGTTGTTGCAAATGGTAGGATATGTTTTTTTCTTATAGCTGAGTAATATTCTATTCTGTATATGTCACACATTTTCTTTATCTATTCATCTACTGATGGACATTTAGGTTGCTTCCATATCTTCGCTATTGTAAGGAGTGCAGCAATAAACATAGGGGTACATCTGTCTTTTTCAAACTGGAGGGCTGCATTCTTGGGGTAAATTCCTAGAAGTGGAATTCCTGGGTCAAATGGTATTTCTATTTTGAGCATTTTGAGGAACCTCCATACTGCTTTCCACAATGGTTGAACTAATTTACATTCCCACCAACAGTGAGGAGGGTTCCCCTTTCTCCACAACCTCACCAACATTTGTTGTTGTTTGTATTTTGGATGGTAGCCATTCTTACTGGTGCGAGGTGATATCTCATTGTGGTTTTAATTTGCATTTCTCTGATGACAAGCTATGTGGAGCATCTTTTCATGTGTCTGTTGGCCATCTGAATTTCTTTAGAGAACTGACAATTCAGCTCCTCTGCCCATTTTTTAATTGGATTATTTCCTTTTTGTTTGTTGAGGTGTGTGAGCTCTTTATATATTTTGGATGTCAACCCTTTATTGGATATGTCATTTATGAATATATTCTCCCATACTGTAGGATATCTTTTTGTTCTATTCATGGTGTCCTTTGCTGTACAGAAAGTTTTCAGCTTGATATAGTCCCACTTGTTCATTTTTGCTTTTATTTCCCTTGCCCAGGGAGATATGTTCAAGAAGAAGTCACTCATGTTTATGTCTAAGAGATTTTTGCCTATGTTTTTCTAAGAGTTTTATGGTTTCATGACTTACAATCAAGTCTTTGATCCATTTCAAATTTACTTTTGTGTATGGGGTTAGACAGTGATCCAGTTTCATTCTCTTACATGTAGCTGTCCAGTTTTGCCAGCACCATTTGTTGAAGAGACTGTCATTTCCACATTGTATGTGCATGGCCCCTTTATAGAATATTAGTTGACCATATATGTTTGAGTTAATGTTTGGAGCCTCTATTCTGTTACATTGGTCTGTGGCTCTGTTCTTGTGCCAGTACCAAATTGTCTTGATTACTGTGGCTTTGTAGTAGAGCTTGAAGTTGGGGAGGGAGATTCCCCCCCCCCACTTTATTCTTCTTTCTCAGGATTGCTTTAGCTATTCAGCATCTTTGGTGTTTCCATATGAATTTTTGAACTATTTGTTCCAGTTCATTGAAGAAAGCTGTTGGTAGTTTGATAGGGATTGCATCGAATCTGTATATTGCTTTGGGCAGGATGGCCATTTTGATGATATTAATTCTTCCTAGCCAGGAGCGTGGGATGAGTTTTCATTTGTTAGTGCCCTCTTTAATTTATCTTATGAGTGTCTAAAAGTTTTCAGGGTAAAGGTCTTTCACTTCCTTGGTTGGGTTTATTGTTAGGTATTTTATTTTTTTTGATGCTATTGTGAATGGAATTGTCTTCCTGGTTTCTCTTTCTATTAGTTTATTGTTAGTGTATAGGAAAGCCACATATTCCTGTGTGTTGATTTTGTATCCTGCAAGTTTGCTGAATTCCGATATTAGCTCTAGTAGTTTTGGAGTGGAGTCTTTAGGGTTTTTTATATACAATATCATGTCATCTGCAAATAGTGACAGTTTAACCTCTTCTTTACCAATCTGGATTCCTTGTATTTCTTTGTTTTGTGTAATTGCTGTGGCTAGGACCTCCAGTACTATGTTGAATAACAGTGGGGAGAGTGGGCATCCCTGTCTTGTTTCTGATCGCAGAGGAAAAGCTTTCAGCTTCTCGCCAGTCAGTATGATGTTGACTGTGGGTTTATCATATATGGCCTTTATTATGTTGAGGTACTTCCCATCTATACCCATTTTGTTGAGAGTTTTTATTATGAATGGATGTTTAATTTTGTCGTATGCTTTTTCAGCATCTATGGTGATAATCATGTGGTTTTTGTCCTTTTTGTTGATGTGGTGGATGATGTTGATGGATTTTCAACTGTTGTACCATCCTTGCATCCATGGGATGAATCCCACTTGGTCATGGTGTATGATGCTCTTGATGTATTTTTGAATTCGTTTTGCTAATATTTTGTTGAGTATTTTTGCATCTACGTTCATCAGGGATATTGGTTTGTAGTTTTATTATTGGTAGCGTCTTTGCCTGATTTTGGTATTAGGATGATGTTAGCTTCATAGAATGTGCTTGGGAGTATTCCTTCCTCCTCTATTTTTTGGAAAACTTTAAGGAGAATGGGTATTATGTCTTCTCTGTATGTCTGGTAAAATTCCGAGGTAAATCCATCTGGCCCAGGGGTTTGGTTCTTGGGTAGTTTTTTTATTACCACTTCAATTTCTTTGTTGCTAATTGGTTTGTTTAGATTTTCTGTTTTTTCCTTGGTCAGTCTTGGAAGGTTGTATTTTTCTAGGAAGTTGTCCATTTCTTCTAGGTTTTCCAGTTGTTATTATATAGGCTTTTGTAGTAGTCTCTAATAATTCTTTGTATTTCTGTGGGGTCTGTTGTGATTTTTCCTTCCTCGTTTCTGATTCTGTTGATGTGTGTTGACTCTCTTTTCCTCTTAATATGTCTGGCTAGAGGCTTATCTCTTTTGTTTACTTTCTTGAAGAACCAGCTCTTGGTTTCATTGATTTTTGCTATTGTTTAATTCTTCTCAATTTTATTTATTTCTTCTCTGATCTTTATTATGTCCCTCCTTCTGCTGACATTAGGCCTCATTTGTTCTTCTTTTTCCAATTTCAATAATTGTGACAGTAGACCATTTATTTAGGATTGATCTTCTTTCTTTAAATATGCCTGGATTGCTATGTACACTCCTCTTAAGACTGCTTTTGCTGTATCCCACAGTAGTTGGGGCTTTGTGTTGTTGTTGTCATTTGTCTCCATATATTGCTGGATCTCCATTTTGATTTGGTCATAGATCCATTGATTATTTAGGAGCATGTTGTTAGGCCTCCATGTGTTTGTGAGACTTTTTGGTTTCTTTGTACAATTTATTTCTAGTTTTATGCCTTTGTGGTCTGAAAAGTTGGTTGGTAGGATTTCAATCTTTTGGCATTTGCTGAGGCCCTTTTTGTGGCTTAGTATGTGGTCTATTCTGGAGAATGTTCCATGTGCACTTGAGAAGAATGTGTATCCTGTTGCTTTTGGATGTCGAGTTCTGTGGATGTCTATTAGGTCCATCTGTTCTAGTGTGCTGTTCAGTGCCTCTGTGTCCTTACTTATTTTCTGTCTGGTGGATCTGTCCCACTGGGCTGTGGCTTGTATCTTACCCCTTTAACCAGGCACTGGGTTCTCACAGGTGTGGTTGTAGTCTGGCTGTTTTCCTGTGTCTTCTGGTCTCTCTTTTAGGGATAGTTGTATTTTTTGTATTTTCAAAAATATATATGTTTTTGGTAGGAGATTCCCACTGTCCTACTCACGCTGCCATCTTGGCTCCACCCCCGACTGTTTGTTTTTTTAAGAAGAATCATCCCATCTGGAAAAAATTGAGGAAAAATAAGTTTTAGAAAGGCTTTGTAATAATATGTTGACAGAAGCAAGTAAAGCCCAAACCTAATCTGAAACATAGGGGAAAGATAACCTCAAGTTCCTACGGTGTGACACAGGTGGAATAATGATAACAAAAATGAGTAAGACATGTGTGGATTTCTCTTCTATTATTGGCCCTAAACTCAGGAAGACAATGTGGGAGGAAAATGCTTTCATGAACAAAGGTATGACCATTCCATCATTAAGTGTTATGTCATTTTACTAAAGAATGGTTCTATCTTGAGTGAAAATTAAGCTAGCAGGCAAAGACCATTACATATGCAAAATGGGAAAAAACAGACAATGATCCCAAATGTACATATTTAAGAGCAAGACAGATAGCTCTCTCAGAGCATAGGGATGTATGAAATGATTGGCAAAATCTGAAAGGTTTCACAGAACTGAACCTACATAAGGAATCACATACTAACTTGTCTCTGCCTTCTCCTTAAATTTAAAAGGCATTTGTTTTAAGTTTCCTGATTGACATTTCATAATGTATCTCTACCTTACCCCAACCAGATCTGTAGGCAAAACATTCATATATGTTGGGTGCTCACCTGAACAAGTATCTTGGAAAATTCTTGCTCCTACTGTGTCCGTGTTGTTTTCCAGCTCCATCTGAGTACTAAGAGTGGGTGTGCTGAGTGGATGTCTTATAATAGGAAAGGATACATGCGGGAGGACTCTGTAGTGTACAACAAAACTACAATCAATCTGTTGCCACCACTTTGTCTTTGCAGTGCTGAAGACAGACAAGTATGACTTTAGGAGCGGCAAAATTATGACAAATTTCTAATCAACAAAGCAACAGGAGTAAAGCCTTTGGGAAACTGGCTTCCAGAATGATAGAATAAGGGCCTGGTTAATTTGTCCTTCTTACAAAACTCATTATGGTCAAGGAAAAATATCAGAATCATTGATTTCATAAATCTGCAAATTAACCAGAGCCAAAGAACACACAGGAAATTGTCTATCCATGAGAAACTATGTTGATAGGTGAACAGGATGTGTGACATTTTAATCTGAGATTATTCCCCTCCATTCTCTCTTACCAGATCTATGGCACTATAGTCAAAACCCAGCAGCCTTGCAGTCAAAAGAGAGGTCTGAGATCTTTTAAAATAATCAGTATCCTTAATATATAATGTCCACAACTCAGTAGGAAAAAAATTACAATCCATTGAATTGGGAAAAGGGTTTAAATGGACATTTCTCCAAAGGAGATGTGCAAACCATGGCCAGTAACCATGTGAATAGATACTCAACACATTTGTCATTAGGGAAGTGTAAATCAAAGCCACAACGAGTACCATTCAGAACCAATGAGATGGTTCTAATTAAAAAAGCAATAATAAGCATTGGCAGAAATGTGAACAATTGGAGCCTTCATACATTGCTAGTGGGGATGTAAAATGATACAGTCAGTTTGTAATAGCCTGACAGTTCTTCAAAATGTTAAGCATGAAGTTACCAAGTGATCCAGTCATTCCACTCCTAAGCAGATAACTAAGACAAATAAAAACATGTCCACACAAAAACTTCTACAGAAATGTTTGAAGTAGTATTACCCACAGTAGGAACCATGTCAAAACTCCAAGTGACCATTAACTGATGAATGGATTGACAATATGTGGTGTATATATATATATATACAGAGAATGCTATTCAGCAACAAATAGGAATTAAGTAATTGATATATGCCACAAATGTATGAACCTTGAAAACATTATTCTAAGTGAAAGAAGCCAGTGCCAAAGACCACAAGTGGCATGACTCCATTAATATGAAATGTCCAAAATCTATAGAAACAGAAAATAGATTAATTGTGAAGGATAGGGAGACAGTATTGAAAGCAGAGAGGGACAGAAAAAAAAGATTACTTAAAATGGAAACCCCATCAGGCTATCAGCAGACTTCTCAGAAGAAACTTTCCAAGCCAGAAGGGAGCAGAATTAAATATTTAATGTATTGAAACAGAAGGACCTTTAACCAAGAATCCTCTACCTAGCAAGATTGTCATTCAAATTTGAATCATAGATTAAACTATTGCCAGAGAAAAGACGGCTCAGGGAATTGATAACCACCAAACCAGCATTATGGGATGTGAGAAAAGGATTGCTGTAGATGGAAATGTTCCTAAAGCTAAATAGCTTTCACCAGTGAAAATAAACTCCAGTAAAGGTAGTAGACCAATTAATTACCAAGCAAGTACAAAAATTAAATCAACTACTCACAAAATCAGTCAAGGAATATGCACAAAGTGCAGAGTATGATATCTAATACATAAAGTGTGGAAAGGGAAGAAGAAAAATAAGTAGTTTTAGATGATCTTTGAATAGAACAATCAGCACCTAAATATAGACTGTTGTACAGTCAGGAAGCTATCCTTGAACTGTATGATGACCACAAACCTAAAGCCTACAATAGATACACAAAAATATTTTAAAATAAGAATACAATCGCAACACTAAAGAAAACCATCACATAATCAGAAGAGTGTAAGAGAGGAAGAAAGAAACAATGATGAATTATAGAAATAACCAGAAAACAATTAATAAAATGGCAATAAGTGCACAACTATACATAGTTACCTTTGATGTAAATGGACTGAATGCATTAAACAAAAGACACAGAATGGCAGAATAGATAAAGAAACAAGACCCATCTATATGTACCTATGAGAGACTCATTTCAGACCCAAACACATAGACTAAAAGTGAAGGGATGGGAAAAGACATTTCATGCAAATAATAAAGTGGAAATTCTTTTTTCAGACAAAATACATTTCAAAACAAAGAAAGTAACAACAGACAAAGAAGGATACTACATAATGACAAATGGGTCAGTCCAACAAGAGGATATAAGCATTATAAATATATATTCACCCAACATAGGATCACCTAAGCACATAATAATGTACCTAAAGGAGGAAAGAGTTTGCAACACCTTCATTTAAGGAGACTTTAACACACTATTCACATCAATAGGCATATCAATCAGACAGAAAATAAATAAGGAAACAGAGGCACTGAACAATACATTAGATCAGATGGACTTAACAGGTTGCTAGAGAACATTCCACCCCAAAGCACCAGGATACACATTTTTATCAAGTGTACATTGATAAATGGAACATTGTCCAGAATGAATCACATACTAGGCCACAAAAAGATCCTCAATAAATATTTTAAAAAAGGAATTCTATCAATAAGCTTCTCAGACCACAGTGGTATGAAATTAGAAATACATTATATGAAACAAACAAAAAAGTCCACAACAAATGAAGGCTGAACTTGCTCCTAAATAGTCAATGGATGAATGAACAAATTAATACAGAAATCAAACAATACATGAAGACAAATGAAAACAAAAATAGAACAGACAAAATCTGTAGGATGCTGCAAAAGCAGAACTAAGTATATAGCAAAACAGGCCTACCTCAAGAAACAAGAACAATCCCAAATAAACAAGCTAAACTCACAGTTAAAGAAACTAGAAAAAGAGGAACAAATAAAATCTAAATTTTATTTAGTAGAAGGAGAAACATAATAAAGAACAGAGCATAAATAAATAAAATAGAGAATAAAACAATAGAAAAAAATCAATGAAACCAGGAGCTGGTTCTTGAAGAAAATAAACAAAGAAAAGGTAAACCACTAACCAGATTTAGCAAGAAAAAAGAGAGTACACAAATACACAAAATCAGAAACAAAGAAATAATAGCCACAACACATACCAAAAATATACAAAGAATTATTAGAGAGTATTATGAAAAATCATATGCCACCAAATTGAACAACCTAGAAGGAATGGACACCTTATTAGAAAAATACAATCTTCCAAGATTGACCCAGAAAAAAAACAGAAATTCTGAACAGACCAATTTACCAGTAATGAAATTGAATTTATGATTAAAAAAACTACCAACAAACAAAATCCATGACCAGATGGCTTCACAGATGAATTATACCAAAGGTTTAAAGAAGAGCTATTACCCATTCTTTTAAAAGTTTTCCAAAAAGTAGAAGAGAAGGGAATACTTCCAAACTCATTCTATGAGGTCAGCATCACTCTAATATTAAAGCCAGGAAAAGGGACCACCACAAAAAAAGTAAAATTATAGACCAATATCCCTGATGAACATAGATGCAAAAATCCTCAACAAAATATTAGCAAACTGAATCCAAAAATATATCAAAAGGATCATCCACCATGACCAAGTGGGATTTATTCTAGAGATCCAAGAATGGTATAATACATATAAATCAATCAACATCAGACACATCACTTAACAAAAAGGATAAAAAACACATGATCATCTCTATCAATGCTGAAAAGGCATTTGACAAAAGTAAACATCCATTCATGATAAAAAAAACTTTCAATAAAATGAGTATAAAGGGTATGTACCTCAACCAGATATGACAAACCCACAACTAACATCATACTCAATAGCAAAATCTAAAGGCTCTTGCTCAAAGATCAGGAAGAAGGCAAGGATGTCCACTCCCACCATTCTTACTCAACATAATCCTCGAGGCCCTAGCCATGACAATCAAACAAGATTAATTAAAAGGCATCCAAATTCATAAGGAAGAATTTAAACTGTCACTATTTAGAGAGAACATTATGTTATACATAGAAAACCCTAAAAATTCCACTACAAACCTCTTAGAACTAATAACAGAGTTCAGCAAAGTTGTATGATCCAAAATGAATGCATAGAAATCTGTTGCATTCCTATATACTAACAAAAAATATCAGAAAGAGAAATGAAGAAAACAACTCTATTATACAATTGCATCAAAAAGAATACAATTCATAGGAATAAACCTAACCAAGGAGGTGAAGACCTGCACTCTGTAAACTACAAGACACTAATGACAGAAATTAAAGAATATGCAAATAAGTAGAAATCTACCTTATGCTCATGGACAGAAAGAAATAGTATTGTCAAAATTGCCATCCTGTCAGATTCAATGTAATCCCCATCAAAACTCCAAAAGCATTTTTTGGTGAATGAGTACAAATAGTTCTAAAATTAGTGTAGAACTACAAAAGACCCTGTATAGCCAAAGCAATCATGATAAAGAACAAAGCTGGAGGTATTATGCTCGCTGACTTCAAGGTCTACTATAAAGTTACAGTAATAAAAACAGCTTGGTACTGGAAAAGAACAGACCCACACATAATGGAACAGAACATAGAGCCCAGATATAAAACCACACGTGTGTTTGCTCTGATCAATAGTGATTGGGATCTATACAGAGAGAACTCATACTGTCTTTTTAGACTTTCGTAACCACCTTTTTCAATTTCCACATAATAGATACAGTGTATATATTGCCCCATGTTTGGGGACTTTTGATTGAATTGTTATTCTTCATTTTTATTTGTATTTCAAAAAAACATAATGCTACTGAAAGGCAGTAATGTACAATTATGTTCATGAGTCAGTGAAAGGCAAATATTGCATGATCTTATAAGTGGAACCTAAAAAGTTCAAGTCATAGTAACAGAGTAGAATGATGGTTGCCAGGGACCGAGGGCTGGAAAAACGGAAAGATATTTGTCCAAGAGCATAAACTTCCAGTTATAAGATGAAATAGTTTTGGACTCTGATACCTAACTTGGTGACTGTAGTTATCAATTCTACCAATTCTCTATCTTGTACTTGAAAGCTTCATGCTTTTTGTTTTATTGAGGACAGACAAGACACTGGACCAATTCTTTGGGCCAATGTGGCATTGCAGGGAATATTTGGTACAATTAAGTAAATAGTGCTGAAGTTATTATTATAAATATTGGAAAAAGGAAATTGGGTTCATGGAACAGCATACATCACAAATCAAAAACCTCTGTTTCCAGAATCATATCATGTCCTTGCCAGTGGTCAAATTTCTCTATGCTTTTTGAAAAATTTGCAATCACTTTCCTGAATGAAAGAAATAAGGGCAAAGAGAACAATACTTCCCAATTCAATTTTTAAAAGGTCAAAACCTGTCAAAATGAAGGCTTATGTATTGTATTTTGCAGAATAGTGAAGCTACCAAGAAAATACAGGAAATTCTGACTAAAAATCAGAGTATTGGACCTTTCCTGAGGGAGACAGACAGGACATTGTTGGAACAGAATATTAAAGATACCATAAGGTGTGGAATTATTCTTTTTTCCCAGCTTAATGGAGATATTATTGACCTATAACATTGTATAAGTTTAGGGGGTACAATGTAATGATTTGGTAAGAAACATTCAATTACAACTTAAAGAATTGTAACTACAGTCACCTGGCTGTATATCAGATCCCAGATCTAATTCATCTTATGACTGGAAGTTTGTGACCTTTGACCAACATTTGTCAGTTTCCTCCACCACCCAGGCCCTGTTGACTGTCTACTCTCTGTTTCTATGAGATCATGTTTTTAGGTTCCACATATAAATTAGATCACACATTATATGTCTTTCACTGACTTATGCACATAATTTTGCACATGGTGACATTTCAGTAGCATTTTTAGGTAGATCACAATCACAATTGGTCAGAAGGAGATCAGACTCTTCTGCATGAAATAGAACAGAAATTATGGTACAGGAAACATTTGAGGACTCTCCAATGAAATACCCCTAGATGTTTGAATTTTACTGTATCTTAGCTGAATTTATAAATATGTTATTTATTCCTCACCCATAAACTCTGTAACCACACTTGAGATTGCCATCAGCCTTCTTTATGTCAATGACATAGATATACCTTTGCTGGTACTTAAAAACAGCAACTCTGGATTCACTACCAAAGGAGCATTCAATTTATGTGGTATGGAGGTGGGCTTGTCCAGGTAAGAGGGTGGGTGGTGGACACCTGGCCTCATGGGGTCACGGATCAGCCATCAGGAATTCCTCTACTGGGTTTTCTTGTTTGGTAAGGGTTTGCACAGCACAGGGATCAAAGTAACATGAAAAATATTTGTCAAATAAGCAACTTTGTATATTGGTCCCCCAGGGACATAGAGACCATGAGGAGTCAGCCTCTGACAATATCCTTGAGCAGCACTTAGCTAGTCAAGAGGTACACACCTGTGCTCCACGCTGGGAACGCCTTTCCTGACCAGAAGCCTCCTGCCTCACTTGGTATCTCTGCTCTTCCTGAGGACAGACCTTCCATCTTCAATATCCAGGTGACATGTCAGGAATCATTCCACACTGATGCTGGCAGGTAATTTAAATGTTTGGTAAGGGAAGCAATGAGGAGGGGACAGGCATTAAATGATGAGAGCCAAGTGTCCCATGGTCCCCAGTCTGTCTCTCTTCTCATTAACAAGTTCCCATGTGCATTGGTACCAATAGCCAGCCTGTTCTCAGTCTGTTGGTCTCTGAATTCTGTAAAAAATAGAACCTATTATCCCCATGAGAGGAATTCTGGCTCTTCTGAAATATGATGGCTTTTATTAAACTTTCTGACATTGACTTGAATTCTAGGTGATCATGGGAAGGGGTTTAGTCAGTTTTCCTTTTTTCTCCAATCCTGACTCTTGATACACCACTGTCCCAAAGTGTGTTTGTATTACTCACATGGCTGGGATTTAAGATGCAGAGGAGCAATCAGAGACACAGTGACTCATCTGCTGCCTTTCTAGTACACATGCCTCTCTATATAAAATTACCAAGAATTTTATATAAGAACAGCAAAGATAGTATGATATATTATTTTAAATATGACCACCCATCCATTCATTCCAGGATTAGCTAATATAAACATTCTGCTGTATCATCTTCAGATCTTTTCATAAAGTAACAAAATTATGTGCTTACAGGAGGCCCATATCCTGTATCCCCTTAGCCTTTATCTGTTTTCCCAGGGAAATGTCATCAGGAATTCGTGTGTACCCCACTTACATGCCAAATGTACTCTATGATTCTGTTTATATAAAGTTTTCAAATGCAAAACAATGCAATTTTATGGAGCAATAACACCAAGTAAAGTAAAAATTTCAGGGGAACATAGATGAAGATCATATATCAGTTCCCCAAGGAAGAAAAGGTGTGAAGTAATGTCAAATACAGGATATGGAGGCTTCACCTGTACCTGCATTACTTATTGCAGTAGAAACATCCAGAATGAAGATGGTATAGCGGGTAAAGTTTATCTTATTCACTGCTGTGTATTTAGTTCTTCATTGTTACCTCTGTTCCTATTTTATTGAATAATCCATAATAAAACTTAAGCTGCATGGGAATCATATGTTCATTTCAAATGAACAATGAGAAACCTGATATTCCTTTAGTCTCTTTCTGCATGATAAAGGTTCCCAGCTGGAGTTTCACATCATAATCTCTTTCCTGAAATCTGTACTTGGCTCAGTGGGGCTATTATTTCTTCTTTTGCACCACATTTCCTCAACTTGCCGCACACCACTACTTCCCTGTGGGGTGTGAAACATGCAGAGTGCCTGTGTTCATCACAAGAAAAATAGCCACAGTAGGAAGGTTGAGAATGAGGGTCCCATGTGGTTGAACATCATGCTGGATGTGTTTCTTCTATTCATGCTCATCACTGCAATGTCCCCACCAGGTTTGATGAGCATTCCCATTTTACAAATGGGGGCATGAGGCACCTTTTACAAATGAACAATTTCCCCCGTTCACAAAGCAAGTGCTAGTCTGGATTGAATTGAGGGTTTGAGTCTAAGTAATCCACTCAATGATAAAGGCTGTTGTGGCTGCACATCTCTCCTCCAGGCCATGAGGACCACTGCTTTATAGAAAATACCCTCATGGGATGCCTGATTATTTTGTAGATATTCTGTAAGTGTCTTATGTGTTCATTTTATGTCTTTGCAAGATCAAAAATTGTTATTTCCATCTAGTTCTTAGAAAACTATGCATTTCTTCCTCTTTCTCATTTAGATGTTTCTTTTTAATGTTATGTCACCTATCACCTTGGGGAAGAATCCCTTTTAGGGTGAAACAAAGTTTTCATTCACACTTGCCCAACTTCTCTGAGAATTAATAACTAGGGCAGATGTAAGCGTTTCCATGAGGGAACTTATGAGCTTCAGGGTGAAGGGCAACATATACTTATCTTTGTCAGATACAGAGCATAAACTTGTATGGATGCTGTGACCTGTTACACTCTACTACATGGGTACCCATGGGCATACCTTACAGATGAGGGAAAAGGCTAGTGGCATGGTTCAGGATGAAAAACTACAGTTTTACAGAGAAATTATGAAACCTGGAGTGTTGGTTTAGGAATACCAATGCAGTATCATGCAGAGGCATTAACAATGATTGGTCAACAGAGTCACCTTAGCAACCAGATGATCTAAGATCAGATTGAGTCTTTGACATGCACTGCACACTTCGTGTCCCTGATGTAACCTCATCTTCCCTGTTGCCCTATGGATGGGTGGAGTGGCAATGTCATCTAACACATTTGGATTTAGCAAGCCTTTCAGGGGACTCTGAAGAATGCCAATGTTTGAGCACCATACTGTGCAAGAGAGCTTGGGGAACTTCATTCTCATCATTCTCTTTCCTTGAAGCAAGAAATATTTCTGAAGGAAATGCCATGTCATGTCTTACATTTTCATCAGATTCAGCACATGGCACAGGGTGTGAAATGGAGTTGGTGATGAATAACAATAGGGACGTTAAAGGAGTGGAGGGAGGAGAAGGTGTACAAGATGGGGACGGAGGGGCAAATTAGCAGAGGGAAAGATATGAATATTCACCTGGCTTCACAATATACAGAGAGTTTTATTTATTATTATTTTATTTGGTTGTCAAACTTTAGCATACATGAAACCAACTGTAACGTTTCTTCAAATGTAGATTCCTGGTCTTCACCCAGGGCTTCTCAGCACTAAGCCAGTAGAGGAAATAAGAATGAGCATTTCTAACAGCTTAACTTCCTATGCTGCTGGTGCTCATCTGGGAACCATTTATATTCTTTTCATTTCACCCCATTCTCCCATCAGGTTCCTTAATTACATGGAACCCAGAAATCACAAAGACATTTCAGAATTTCTTGATTGACAGACGATCCGGAACTGCACCCCCTCCTCTTTGGGCTCTTCCTGTCCATGTACTTGGTCACCATCCTGGGGAACCTGTTCATCATCCTGGCTGTCAACTCTGACCCCCACCTCCACACCCCCATGTACTTCTTCCTCTCCCACCTGTCATTTACTGACGTATCTATAAGCACAACCACGATTCCAAAGATGCTGCTGAACATCCAAGCACACAGTCAGTGCATCAGTTACACAGGCTGCCTTACCCAGATTGGTTTGATCATGTTCTTAGGTGGATTTGAAAGCTGTCTCCTTGCAGCAATGGCCTTTGACCTCTAGGTGGCCATCTGTCACCCCCTGAGATACATGATCATTATCAACCCCCAGCTCTGTGTTCTGCTTATTCTGCTCTCTCTGCTCCTTAGTGCTGGGGATGCCCTGCTGAACAGTCTGATGGTGTCATGGCCGTCCTTCTGCACAAACGTGGAAGTACCCAACTTCTTCTGTGAACTTGCTCAGATCATCAAGCTGACCTGTTCTGATGCTTTCATCAATAAGATCATGATTTATTTTTGTGGCTGGCACCTTTGGGGCTCTTCCTGTCTCTGGAATAGTTTTCTCTTATCCTCAAATTGTATCTTCTATTTTGAGAATGCCATCAAGAGAAGGAAACCTAAAAGCTTTTTCCACCTGTGGGTCTCACCTGTGCATTGTTTCCTTGTTCTACGGGACTGTGCTTGGTGTGTACATTAGTTCTGTTATCACTGAGTTTTCCAGGAAGGTGGAAGTGGCTTCAGTAATGTACAGTTTGGTCCCTCAAATGATGAACCCCTTCATCTACAGCCTGAGGAATAGGGACATGAAGGGGGCCTTGAGGAACCTCATCAGAATTATACCTTCTTCTCTGTGATTACATCACCTGCTCTGGAATTGGTTTTCCATCTGTGTAGAATGATGGAAATTGATAGAACTACGAAGGAGTCATAGTGCCTGATTTATTCCATCATCAAGTATCTCTATAATAATGAACGGCCAAGGGCATTTTACTTGTGGTTGCCACCATATTTTGTTTCTTGTCTATCTCTATGAAGTTTTACACTTGATTTCAATTTGCTAAAATCAAGTTCCTTGCTCAAGTTCTATAGAAGAAGAGCCTGAGGCAAGGGTTATAGTTGTTTTGTTGTTGTTGTTGTTTACTCACAGAGGAAAGAATATTACTTAAAAAAATGTAGGACTGGTAATGCATTGAAAGAAAGCTGTAGCCATAGATAGAAAACAGCTTCCACCTGAACCATGGTAGGGCCATCCTACATGATTTATACCTACCGAATTATAGTGGCATAAGGGAGCTGACTTCTCACACAACTATTTAGTAACAAATTAGCCTGGTTACTGGTAAACTGCCTCCTTATTAATAACATTGGAATCTAGCATACTCAGTTTCATTATCTATGAAGTTTTCATAGTTAAATTATCTCAGTAGATTGAGGTGATTGTGAGATATTTGAACTTCATCAGTTGAAAGACTTCAGTTCTAATAAGAAAAAGTATATCTATCTCTAATATCACCCAACAATGAGAGAGTTACCTCTCCTTACAAGGACTTCAGAGGTGGAATGTCTTGGAACAGCAGAGTAGAGATCCAGTCAGTCTTCCATGTGTTGTCGTATCCTAGGAATGGTTCCACTGTGGGTCACCAGGTGGAGAAACACCCACAGACATGATGCCAGAGTCATAAAATTGACTGTTCTTTGAGTTAGGTGGTGATTAGAGAATTTTCCATGGAGTCAACTAGATGTCTCTGCAATGGACTGAATAGGGGTCCTCATCACATCCTACCTGTCCACATCCTATTTCCAGTAACTTATAAATATATGATAAAAGGATGAATTCTATTTACCTGGAATTAGAGTGTTGGTTGAGGATGAGCTTCTCTGAGACTATTTGCATAGGCACTAAATATAATCATTTATACCTTATAAAGTGGACAGAGGTGCAAAACAGCCAGAGAATAGGGAAATGTGATGTAACCAGGGCGATAGACACTGGATTTTTGCAGCCATTATTTGATTTCTCATATTTGATCTTTCCTTCCCCCTTTATTATGATAGAACTGACACATACAATTGTGTAAGATTAAGGGGTGCAGTGTGTTAATTTGATATATTTATGTGTTGCAAAATAATTATGACCATAGACTTAGCAAAAACATCTAAGCTGTCACACTGACATACTTTGAAAAAAAATTCCTCTTTTTAAGAAAAATATTTGAGAATATCTCAGTTCTACCCCTTTAGCAATATTCAATAGCCCAAAATATCAGTAACACAGGGTGACTAGTTATAACCACCATGCTGCACATGAGATCCTCATAAGCTGATCCTATACCTGAAAGCTTGTGCTTCTGGTGAGCATCTCATTTCCTCCAGCTCCCTTGTAACCACCCCTCTCCTGTTTCTATGATTTTCATTATTTATTTATATGTTTGCTTAGTATTTATAGAAATAGAGCTGATGCACAATATTGTACTGGTTTCAGGTGTACAACACGGTGATTCACATCATACAAGTTTGACTCTTACTTGTCCCTTGTGACAGTGTGGCTTTAGGTGCTTTTGGTGTCATATCCAAACAATCATTGCGAGGAACAACATCAAGGAAATTTCCCTGCATGCTCTTAGAATTCTATGGTCTCATGTTAAATCTTTAATCCATCTTAATATAATTTCTGGGGGGGGTTTAAGATAGTGATCCAATCTCATTTCATTGCATATGGTGACCCAGGTTCCCTAAACCATTTATTGAAGAGACAATCCTGAACCCACTGAGAAATCTCAGTGCCCTCGTCAAACACTGGTTGGCCATGTACATGTGGGTTTATCTGTGGGCTCCTGCTTTGGTTCCATTGGACTATGAGTCGGTTTCTATGCCAGGACCATTCTGCTTTGGTTACTCTAGCATTGTAGTAGAGTTTGAGGGTAGAAATCATGATGCCTCCATCTTTGTTTCTCTCAATATTGCTTTCACTATTCAGGCTCTTTTACCACTGTAATCAGTTGTAAGTGTCCAGGTCAGTGGCATTAATCACACTTACATTGCTGTGTTTCCCTCACCACCATCCATCCATACAATTCTTCATCTCCCAAACTGAAATCAGTACTTATTGACAGTCCACCCTGGTCCTCTTGTCCCCAGACCTTGGCAATCTCATTCTAATTTCTGTGACTGAATTTTACTACCCTTGGAACCTCATGCAAGTAGAATCAGACACTATGTATCACTTTGGGACTTAGTTTACTAAGCAGAATGTCTTCAAAGTTCATCCACGCTGCAGCATGTGTCAGAATTTCCTTCCTTTTAGGCTCAATAAAATCCCATTGTCTGTGTACCATATTTGTTCATCCATTCATCAGTTGATAGACAGTTGGGTTGCTTCTACTGTGTAGCCATTGTGAATAATGCTGCCATGAACATGGGTATACAAATGTCTGTTCAAGTCCTTGCTTCCATTCTTTGGGGAATACATCTAGAAGTGGAATTACTAGATCATAAAGTAATTCTACATTTAATTTTTTGAGGAAATGCCATATTGTTTTCAACACAAGGTCATCTAAAAAGTTAAAATGAAAAAATAAATTTATCAGTGAATGAAAACAGCAAATTCATTAATGATGAAATTTTAGTAATGAACAATAAAATGGAGCAACATGTTTACCTAGAATTTGAGGTTGAAATCTCATTCATTCCACTGACAGTACAGATCACTCAGCAGACAAGTGCTTTGCAGAAGATATTGTAATTTCTCATAACTCTATCAAAGATGAAGTGTCATAATTTCAACTTATGATCCTATGAAGTAAAAAAGTGCCCTGAACCTATTGAGATGAAATAGGAAAGGTGTTCAAAAATCTCAGGTCTGATAATGCGTGATCAAAACCGAAAGTTTCTGTGATGAATGCCCTTATACTGTTCACCATGTAAGAATTTATTCACTATGTAAGAATTCGTTCACCATGTAAGAACTTGTTCGTTATGCTTCAGAAGATTGGAGACTGACGAGAATTAGGCTTGAGATGGATTAATGATTGTACATTGAGCATTGACCCCCCTATACAGAATTTTATTGTTGTTAACAACCATTTGATCAATAAATATGAGAGATGCCCTCTCAAAAAAAATTTACCATCTTAACTATTTTTAAGTGCACTGTTCATATATTAAATACATGCATAATGTTGTGGGAAAAAAATCTCAGGTCTGTCTGCTTTGATGACAAACAGAAAAATGTTTAAAAATTCTACATCAGACATGCAGTTTGAAATAGAATGAAGATTAAGAATCAGGAAACATTCGGGGGATCTTGAATGAAATATCTGATTGCATTTCACCATTATTTAGGTTTCAGATGTAGAACATAGTGACACAATAATTTAATATATATATTTATATATGTTAAGTGTACCTATTATTTATTTCTATGGAAATACCTGATAATCCACTTGAGAGAGGATGATAATGTGTGAGAATTTGATAATCTTGACTGGTGGGTACATATTGATGTATATAATAAAAGTTAAGAATCATGATATCCATCAGCTTGGAAATGGAGAATTGAATCGTGATATGCAGTATAGAACACTCTACGATATTTAAAATGATGAGACAAAGTGAGCGTCAGTAATCTTATGTTTAGTTAAAAAGCCAATCGTTAATGCGTGCAGATCATGACTGTCCAGACAGCTTTAAAAGGCAAGAATGATGCATCAATTTTGCAAGAATAGTAGCTAATATAAGAAAAAGTGCTTCAGGATAATGGATATCAAGCTACTACAGCATTTCCCACAGGGAAGGAAAAGAACCCAAATTGTACAAACCTCAAATGTACATTCTTCTTACTGCAATAGAAACACCTATAGGAAGGATATGGCATAGAGTGTGAATTTGCTAATGTTGGCTGGAGGGTACCCCGTCCTCTGCCACCATTCTCTGTACTTTTTAATGCTTGAATAATCCCTCGTAAATAGACTTATCAAAGTCATTTAAAATGTGTTTAAAACGTTTGCATGCTACAGAGTTTATATTGAGCAATTGTATCTACTATAGATTTTCATTGCTTGTATTGATTCACATATCTAGTTTATTTTCGCAATTAATTTATTTTTATTGCCTTATGTCCATGCCAAATGGAAATTGATATGTTGGTCTTTCCTTCCTTTCCCTGTAATGGGGGATGCCTGGAGGGACTTTCAGCACATCAACCCATCTCTGAAATGGGCAGTTGGCACCCTAAGCATGTCCTCTCTTTCTTCCACTTCCTCAGCTGGCCACACCCACCTGGTCCATCCTAAGAGTGGAACATCCAAGTTGCTGCGGTTCATGGGAGAAAAAAAATCACAATAGGAAATATCACTATGCAGGTCCCATCCCGGGTCCCATTGTGCTAGCTTGTCTAACCTCTTCATTTCTTATGGTTATGAGAGTTCTCAAAATACAAACAAGAACACTGGTCTTCTTTCAACAGTTGAAAAGTTTTCCCCATTCACATAGCAAATTCTGGGGGCAGGATTAAACTCACATTGTCTGATTCTATATTATACCAAACAACTGTTCTCTGATGGCCATGATGTCCTCAGGAATCGGAAAGCCTTGAGTGCACAAGACACACCTGTTAGAATGCCTGGAGCTGGTGCTCTCTTACAAGTCTGTGTCTTCCCAGGACAAATTGTCATTATTTCTATCTACCTTTTCAGATTCCTATGCATTTCATCTTTCCCCATCAACTGGGTTTGTTTTTATCATATGTCCTCTCTTGCATAAAGGTAAGGTCCTAAAGATGAGACAGATTTTGTAATTTCATTCTTATATTTTTGATTGCTTCAAAATGTGGAATATTCTGAAGGAATAAACTCATGTTGTCTTTATTCTACTCCCATGTCTTGCCACAGTGTGTCAGACAGTCATTCTCAATAGAATTTGGGCTGATTACGTGAAAGGATTGTAGAGAAGGAGAGAGACAAGAAGGATAGAAGATCAAATCATTCCTGGATTCATGGTATGGATAAGCATATTTCTAGAACAGCAGCCCTCAATCATTAGCATAGGTCAGCAACATCTGAAGGACTTGTTAAAGCAGGTTACTGGGCAACAGCCCTGGAGCGCATCAGTAAGATGAAGTGGGACCCAAGGATTGGCATTTCTAACAAGTTCCCAGTTGCTGCTCCTTTTGGTCTATGGACCGTGTTTTATTTTCTTGTCACCCAACATTTTCCATAGACTCATTAACTACATGGATCCCAGAAACCAGACATATATTTCAGATTTCCTCCTTCTAGGATTGACAGAGGATCCAGAACTGCAACTTTTCCTCTTTGGGCTCTTCCTGTCCATGTACCTGTCACCATTCTGAGGAACCTGCTCATCATCCTGGCTGTCAGCTCTGACCCCCTTCTCCACACCCCCATCCATGTACTACTTGCTCTCCCACCTGTCCCTGGATGACATCTCTTCAAGCACAACCACAATCCCCAAGATGCTGGTGAACATCCAAGCACAGAATCAGCACATCAGTTACACTGAATGCATTGCCCAGGTCTGCCTTGTCCTGATTTTTATCAGTTCTGAAAACTGTCTCCTTGCAGCAATGTCCTATGACTGCTATGTAGCCATCTGCCATCCACTGAGGTACATGGTCATCATGAATCCCCGGCTCTGTGTTCTGCTCATTCTGCTCTCTCTGCTCCTTAGCACTGGGAGTGCCCTGCTCCACAGTCTGATGATGCAGAGGATGTCCTTCTGCAGGGACCTGGAAATCCCCCACTTCTTCTGTGAACTTGCTCAGGTCACCAAGCTGGCCTGATCTGATACCCTCATCAATAACCTCCTGATATTTGTTGTGTTTAGCCCATTTGGGGGTGTTCTCTCTGGGATCATTTTCTCTTATGCTCAAATTGTCTCCTCTGTTTTGCGAATGTCAATAGGGGTTAAGTATAAAGCCTTTTCACCTGTGGGTCTCACCTCTCAGTAGTTTCCTTGTTCTGTGGAACAAAATTAGGGGTGTACATTAGTTCTGCAGTTACAAACTCTTCCAGGAAGATTGCAATGGCTTAAATTATGTATGTTGTTGTGCCTCAAATGATGAACCCCTTCATCTACAGCCTGAGGAACAGGGACATGAAGCAGGCCTTTAGGAAACTCATTAGGAGGCAACCTCACTTTGGTAATGTGTCATCATATTTGGATCAGGTTTCTAAAATGAGTAAAAGGGGAAGTTTTCTATTGTTATAGAATTCCTAATTCTTCAATTATCGAGGTCTTCTAAAATGAGTAGAAAACCTAATGGCTAAGAACATTTCAACTTGAGGCTTCAAATATGATTTTGCTGTTTGTCTATCTTTGATTTTTGACAAATGACTTCAGGTTTTTGTGGTCATCTCTAGAGGTAGAACTTGAATCCTTGTATCCTGTTACAGTCATTATGCAGGACGACATTCTTAGAATAAAGTGGAGAAGGTGGAGAGGGGAGGGAGAGGCTATAAGCAAGACTGTGGTCTTAGGTAAAGACTTACCTCTACCTTATTCCAAGACCAGGACCATGTGAATTTCTCTCCAGACTTAGGCAAGGGAGCCTACTTTTCTAACCCAAGTTGTTAATTGCTTGAAGTCGTCTCTATTAAACTCTGCCTCTCTGGAGCAATATGTGAATCCACCACACACAGATTCATCATTATAACATTTATATAGTTAGATTATCTCAGTGTTTTGAGACAAATATGAGATTTGTGAACTTCAAGTTGAAGATATCTTTGGTTCTAGCAAAAGAAAGATAATCTGTCTCCAATATTCTTACACAAGAAAGAGAGCTACTTTTCATTTTATGGACTTCAGAGGTTTAGAATATATGATGATAAGAGAATAAGGATTCATTCACTTCTCCATGAGGTTGCTTCATTCTGGGACTACCTGAATAGTGTATACCTGGTGGTAGCACCTACTTGAATAGGACTACCTGGAGGCAGTAGATGCAGGTGTCATATTTGGTCGTGATACCCAGATGACAGAAAACTGACTGTTCTCTTCTGTGTCATTTGATAACTAACTTGTCCACAGTGTCACAATAAGATACCCCCTCAGTCTGACACTGAGAATAGACTCACACACCCCTTCTTAATCTAATTACTGGTGTGTGGAAAACAACTAGTGTGAAGGTCTTAGACTGACTAATTGGGTTAATTCCTGTGGGGCAAAAGTCATACTCATTACAGGAACTTAACACAATAACTCACTCAATGGTACTCAAGAACATGTTACTGGTATCATAGGTTTTCATATTTTGTCTATATGCATAAATCTTGTAATCCTTTTACACTCACATATTTTTACCATCTGCTTCAGTGTTTAGATTTGTTTACCTTTATAGTGGGTTTTTCTCATCTGAGTAATATAATCTGATC
This sequence comes from Manis javanica, assembly GCF_040802235.1. NCBI lineage: Eukaryota > Metazoa > Chordata > Mammalia > Pholidota > Manidae > Manis > Manis javanica. The sequence continues at coordinate 82,290,746 of NC_133168.1, forward strand.
TCTAATTACTGAGTAGGCAGGATAATGGTTGTTAATCTTTTTTCTGATATCTTAGTTGCTCTGGCTCCTTCCCACTGATTTATGGAGAAGAATCAATCTGACCTTTTGCTGATCACTTTAGTGAACACTTCTTACTGTATTTCCTACTCATCCTTGTGTAGTCCACACAGAGAAACATAATTGAGTGAAATGAATGGAATGACTGAAGTTTTATACCCCTGGCTGCATGATTAGGGCTCTTAGGCAAAACTTTATGATATATCTTTATGAGGAACACAATGTATTTTGTGGAGGGGATGTTTAATGTTCTGAAGCTAGTATTACAACTGGAGGAAAAAAAATGATAGGGTTAGATGCCATCATTTTCCACAATCACAGAAATGTGGGACCAGAACATCTTTCTGGATGTGTGTTAAGGAGAGAAAGATGGAGATCTCCCTGGAAAAATCAAGAAAGAGCCCTTCATGTGTGTGGAAGGGAGATACTGTTTCAGCCCCGCAATCAGTGGACAGCTCCCTGTCTGCTTCCCTTGGTGTCTTCTGTAGACTTTCCTCCACTGACATTCATAGAACACCTGCAGCAATGGATGACTTGGGGTCCTTGTTCATACCACAGGTTTCCATATCTCACCCAAGAACACCTGACTGCTGGGATGGTGTCCAAAGGATGAGTTTTTAAATGAGCACTTTGTGAGTTTCTGATGCACTCTGAAGTCTGAGAAATGTGACTTAAGTATTAAAAGGACATGGGAGGATATATTTTTATTTTGGAAGGTGAAAAGCCTTACCTTGATTTTACTTGTTAAAATATCAAATATGAAGTGATATTTAAAACAGATTTCTAGTTCTTAAATAGTAGCAGTATGATGAAAACAAATATACCCATTACCAGGTTAAGAATTAAAGCATGGCCCATACCTGAAGAATTTCCTCATCAACTCTCCTTTCCCAATCCAGTGATAACTACTCTCCTGAATTCTATGTTTATCATTTTTTTAAGTTCTACTAGGTTGAATTCTATGAAATTAGCAGTATTTTATCATGTTAATCTCCACACTGACATATTCATAGACTCAACCACATGTCATATATATCCCCATACACACCTGTATATATCGCTATGCTAGTTATTAACTCTGTTTTAAAAATAATTTCCATCCTTTTGAACTTACTAAAAATTCATCTTATGGTTTGAATTCTGAGTCTGGGTTTTGTTTTGTTTTTGTTTTTGCATCATTTAGCCACCATGTTTCAAACATGTTGTTGATGGTAGCACTAATCTGTTCACTATCTGTGCCATGTAAGTGTATATAATGTAAGGTTCTATCACAAAATAGTATCTTTTCTGATGTGGATAGAGATCTAGGTCAATCTGCTACTACAAATATTTCTGTTTGAATAATCTTATACATGTATCCTGGTAGAAATGAGGCAAAATTTTATATTAAGAGAGGAGTTATTCAGTATATGGGGATACTTCCCCTCTGTAGTTCCAAAGAGTTTTCCTGGGAGTTTGAACCAGTTTTCATTCCACAAGACTCTTCTGGAGATCTACACTATTTCTATCATGTTTTCCTTAACTCTAACAATCGAGGGATTATAAAATATTATCTAAATAATTTACACTTATCTTACTGAGATTCAGAATATTGTCATATGTCATAGGCCATTTAAGTTTATTCTATGAAATATTTGTTTATAGGATTTCTATTGCCCTACCTATTTTTTTCATTCATTTGTAACAGCTCATTGTTTAATTGAGATAGCACATTTTTCTTAGCTATATGTATTGAAAACCACCTCAATAGATTGTGGTTTGTCTTGTAAATCTTTTGTAATGTGTTTTCAGTGAACCTAAATACCAAGTTGTAATATAGTTCAATTTTCCAATATTTTACTTGGTGGTTTATTCTCAATATGTCTGGTTCCTATCAGCCATACTTCCCCCAAAATAAAAAATTTCTCAGTTGGGCTTGTATGTTTGAGGCACAAATCCACTTGGAGTTGAATTTTTTCTTTGAAGATAAGATACTTAACTTACTTATGTCCCCATACCTTTTCATTAGTTCATCCATTTACTATAATCCCTCTTCAGCAATAGATAACCTATCCATTTATGTCTTGGTTTTTCTCTGGGCTCTCCCTCTGACCAATAAGTCTGTCATACCTCTCCCTGTCTTAATGACTGTATCATAACAGTCAGGTACAAAACTGTTATAACAAACAGGCCCAAAATCATATGGTATGTCCTCAAAGTCACATTGTATCACAGACTGACTGATCCTCTGATAATTTGCAATTTACTGCAACAATATTGACAACCAAGAACCATAATTCCAACCCATGGTCCATCATATGACAAAGAAAAGCATATTGAAGCCACTGATTTCAGAAAGTGGAAGTGAAGTACTAAAAAGGAGAATCAATGCCTGTTACATCCGAGTACACAGAGTATAGAGGCAATTGATAAATAAAATACTGACCATAAGACTCATTAGTCAGTGAACCATGCACAAAATTAGCCTTTAGTTTTTAAATTTTGGGGTACATTTCCAATGGCATCAAAGTATTTCTCCAGGTAATATATATCCACGCATATAAGGAAACTATATTTTTGAGCTTATATATAGTACCAGTCTTCCTGACACTGTTATTAGAACAGGGTTGCACTTAAATGTTCCTTTGAAGCAAAGGATAGAATCTAATAACTGTAGAAAGATATCCTTTGGTGGGCAGGTGACTTGAAAGCCGTGAGCTAAACAACATGAAGGAAGAAGATGGCATTTGTTAGCCTTCACCAGGTAAGAGATCAGATAAAACCAAGTTATTCATCTTTGAGCTTTGCTCTTCAAGTATTTGTGCTGTCCTGTGATCACATGAGTGTAACATGTTTGACTAATGAGGAATTTAGGATATTGAAGTCCCAAGGGACACAGAGACTGCAAATAGTCTTCCTATGACCACCCACTCAACATCTGTGCCCAAGTCATATGCAGCACACCTGAGCCTGGCCCCAGTGACCATGATTTCTGCACCGAAACCCAACTGCTTCACTATCTTTCCATGCTCCTTGAGTACATAGCTTTCCATTTTTGCCTTCACATACAGGAAAGAACTAAATGCCATTCCTTATTTTTGGCACCCAGGTTATCTGGAAGTCCCTACTTTCTGTTTTGCAGGAGAGACAGGTCTGTTTTCACCAGTATCGCTGGAGGGAACTGTGAGACAAATACATGCAGACAATAGCAGAATAGGCCACCTGAAAGGTGTCTACCTAATGGTCTATCATGTTCTCCTGAACCTGTTTTCTTCTGCCTTTGCACCTTTCCATTGTTTTTCCCTTGATAGCAAACATTTGAGGACTTTTAAATTCAATACCCCTTGGTGTTTGAATTTTACTGTATCTTAGCTGAATTCATAAATACATTTGTCCCCAACCCATAAACTCTGTTGTCACACTGAAAATTGAATTCAGGCATCCTTATGCCAATGAGATAGAGATGCCCTTGCTGGTACTTAAAACAGCAGCTCAGGATTCACTAGCAAAGGAGTGCATGTACCTGTGTGCATTTTATGTTATATGGAGGTAGACCTAACCAGGTAACAGGCTAGGTGGTGGTGGGCACCTGGCCTCAAAGAATCAGGGATCAGCCTTCAGAAATTCCTCTCTTGGGTTGTCTTGGTCTATAAGGATTTGCAGAGCCCAGGGATCACAGTGACGTGAAAAATAGTTGTCTAATGAGCAGTTGTCTAATGAGCTTTGAATACCAGCCCCCCAGGGATGTAGAGACTGTAAGGATTCAGCCCGTGACCACCTCCTTGAGCAGCACTTACCTAGTCAGGAGTCACACACCTGCACTCCATGCTGGGATGACCTTTCCTAACCAGGAGCCTCCTGCCTCACTTGGTGTCTCTGCCCTTCCTGAGGACAGACGTTGCATCTTCAATATCTAGGTGATATGTGAAGTGTTGTCCTGCACTGAAGCCAGCCAGGTAACTTAAGTACTTTGGTGAGAACAGGTGTGTAGTGCACCTGCATCTATGGGAAGCAGTGAGAGGGGTACGGACATGAAATGATCAGAGCCAAGGGTCACATAGTCCCCAGCCTGTCTCTTCTCACTGACAGGTTACCATGTGCATTTGTACCAACAGCTTGCCCTTTCTGAGGTTGTTGGTCTCCAATTTCTCTAAAAAAGGGAAGAAACTATTATCCCCATGAGAACAATTCTGGTCATTCAGAAACATGTTGACTGCTGTATAACTTTCTGACATTGACTTGAGTCCTGGTGTGGTCATGGGAAGGGCTTTAATCAGCTTTTCTATTTTGCTACATTCCTGGATCTTGATACACCTCTTCCCAGAAGTGTTCTTGTATTATTACCATAGCTGGGCTAGAGGATGCTGGGAGAAATCAGAATCACAGACTCATCCAGCTGCCTTCCTCATACACCAGCTTCTCTTTATAAAATTACCAAGAATTATATATGAAAACAGCAAAGATAGTGTATTACATTATTGAAAATATGACCACCCCTCCATTAATTCCAGAATTAGCAAATATGGACCTTCTGCTGTATCATCTTCAGGTCTTTTCATGAACTAATGAAATTATGTGCTTACAGAAGTTCCATCTCCTGCATCCCTGTATCCTTTCTCTGCCTTCCCAGAGACCACATCATCTGGAATGTGCATGTACCCAACGGGCGTGCCAAATATACTGTATAGTTCTGTTCATATAAAGCTTTCAAATACAAAACAATGCAATTTTATAGACGCAATTAGGACCAATGCTTTAAAGAAAATATCCCAATAAGATGCTTGATTATCTTGAAGATATTGTTTAAGTCTCTTTCATGGTAATCTTTTGTCTTCCAAAGGTCAGGAATTGTTATATTAGTCTCATTATAGAAGAATACACTTTTCTTTTTCTCTCTCATTTAGCTGTTGTTTCTTTTTGATGATATTCCACCTGTCTCCTTGGGGAGGAAGTCCCCCTGGGATGACACAGATTCTCATCACACTTATCAATAATGCCAAGTGTAGTAAAAATTTCAGGGGAATAACATAGATGAAGATCGTGTAGTGGTTCCTTAGGGAAAAATAGGCATCAAGTTATGTCAAATACAGGATGTGGGGTCTTCACAGGTACCAGCATTATTTAATACAATAAAAACATCTGGAATGAAGATTGTGTAATGTGTAAAGTTTATCTTATTCACTGCTAGGTACTTAGTCCTTCATTGTTATCTCTGTTTCATTTTCATTGAATAATCCATAATAAAACTTAATCTGAACAAGAGTCATATGCTCATTTCAAATGAATAATGGTAAACCTGAGGCTCCTCTACTCCCTTTCTACATGACAAGGTTCCCAGCTACTGTTTCAGCTCAGTCTCTTCCCTGACATCTGTATTCAGCTCAGTGGGAATACTCTCTCCTTTCACCATATTTCCTCAACTTACCCCACCCCAGTACTTCCTTGTAAGGAGTAAAACATGCAGAACGCTCATGTTCATGACAGGAAAAATAACCCACAGTAGGAAAGGTGAGTATGAGGGTCCCATATGCTTGAACACCATGCTGGGTGTCTTCTATTCATGCCTCATCATGATAATGTAGTCATGAGTTTTGATGAGCATTCACATTGTGCCGATTGGGACATGAAGCACTTAATACAAGTGAGAATTTTCCCTATTTACAAAGCAAGTGCTGGTTTGGATTGAATTGAGGGTTTGAGTCTAACTAATCCACCCAATGATGAAAGCTGTCATGAAGACACATCTCTCCTCCACGCAATTAGGACCAATGCTTTAAAGAAAATATCCCAATAAGATGCTTGATTATCTTGAAGATATTGTTTAAGTCTCTTAGATGGTAATCTTTTGTCTTCCAAAGGTCAGGAATTGTTATATTAGTCTCATTTATAGAAGAATGCACTTTTCTTTTTCTCTCTCATTTAGCTGTTGCTTCTTTTTGATGATATTCCACCTGTCTCCTTGGGGAGGAAGTCCCCCTGGGATGACACAGATTCTCATCACACTTACCAAGCTTCTCTTAGAATTAATAAATACTGCAGGTGAAAGCATTTCCATGAAGGATCTTATGAGCTTCTGGTTGATGGGCAACATTTACCAGTCTTTTTCAAATGTAGAGTGTTTACTTGTATAGATGCTCTGACCTGCTACATCCTACTTCATGGGTATACGTGGACATACTCTATAGACAAGGTAAAAGGTTTGGGGCATGGCTCAGGATGAAAAACTATAATTTTTTAGGAAAATTATGAAATCTGGAGTGTTGGTTTAGGAATGCCAATGCTGTATCATGCAGAGGCATTAACAATGATCACTCAAAAGAGTCATCTCAGCAGTCAGATGATCTAAGATAAGACCGAGTCTTTGACCTGTACTGCCCACTTTGTGTCCCTGATGTAACTTCACCTTCCCTGTTTCCCCGTGGATAAGCCTAGTGACAATGTGTTCTAACACACTGCGATTTAGCAAGCTTTTCAGGGGACTCTGAGGCATGTCAATGTTTGGGTACTCTACTCTGCAAGAGAGCTTGGAGAACTTCATTTTCATCATTCTCTTTGAGGCAATAAATACTTCTGCAGGAAAGACCATATCATGTGTTACAGTTTCTTCAGTTCAGCACTTAAGCAGGGTGTGAAATGGAGGTGGCAATTAATAAAAATTAGGGACATAAAGGAGTGGAGGGAGGTGAGAGATGGGGATGGGGGTGGAAATTAGCAGAAGGAAAGTTGAATATTCACCTTGTTTCACAATATACAGAGTTTTCTTAGTTTTTATTTAATCACTTGACAAACTTTAGCATACGTGAAACTAACTGGAACATTTGGTCAACTTAGATTCCTGGTCTTCACCCCAGAGTTTATGAGCACTAAGCCAGTAGTGGCATGAAGAATTAGCATTTCTCACAATGTCCTTTGCATTGCTGCTGGTGCTCATCTGGGGACCATTTATATATTTTTTGTTTTCACTGTGTATTCCCATCAGATTTCTTAAATACATGGAATCCAGAAATCACACAGATGTTTCAGAATTTCTTCTTCTGGGATTGACAAAGGATCCAGAACTTCAGCTCCTCCTCTTTGGGCTCTTCCTGTCTATGTACCTGGTCACCATCCTGGGAAACCTGCTCATCATTATGGCTGTCAGCTCTGACCCACACCTCCACACCCCCATGTACTTCTTCCTCTCCAGCCTGTCATTTACTGACATCTGTATAAGCACATCCACAATCCCCAAGATGTTATTGAACATCCAAGCACAGAATCAGCACATCAGTTACGCAGGCTGCCTTACCCAGATTGGCTTTGTCCTGGGTTTTGGTGGATTTGAAAGCTGTCTTCTTGCAGCAATGGCCTATGACCGTTATGTGGCCATCTGTCACCCACTGAGGTACACATTCATCATGAACTCCTGGCTCTGTGTTCTGCTGATTCTTCTCTCTCTGTTCCTTAGCACTGTGGTGGCCCTGCTCCTTAGTTTAATGGTGTCACGACTATCTTTCTGCACAAACCTGGAAATCCCGAACTTCTTCTGTGAACTTGCTCAGATCATCAAGTTGGCCTGTTCTGATACCTTCATCAATAAAATTGTGATTTATTTTGTGGCTGGCCTCTTTGGGGCTCTTCCCGTCTCTGGGATAGCATTCTCTTATGCTAAGATTGTCTTCTCTGTTTTAAGAATGCCATCAAGAGAAGGAAAGATGAAAGCTTTTTCCACCTGTGGGTCTCACCTGTGCATTGTTTCTTTGTTCTACGGGACAGTGTTTGGTGTGTACATTAGTTCTGTCATCACTGAGTTTTCCAGGAAGATGGCAGTGGCTTCAGTGATGTACATTGTGGTTCCCCAAATGATGAACCCATTCATCTATAGCCTGAGGAACAGGGACATGAAGGGGGCCTTGAGGAAACTCATCAGAGGGTTATCTTCTCTCTGTTTTTATGCCATCTACTCTAGAATCAAGTTTCTAAAATGAGGGAAATTGATAGAACCACGAAGGAGCCATAGTAACTGATTTATACCAAATTTAAAAATTTGTCTACAATAGTGAATGGCCAAGGACATTTCACTTGTGGTTGACACCTGATTTTGCTTTTTGTCTATCTCTATGATGTTTTACGCTTGATTTCTGTTTTCTAAATTTAAGTACTTTGCTCCATTTCTATGGAAGAAGAGCCTGAGGCAAAGGTTCTAGTTTTTTTTTCTTGATCACTCATAGAAGAAGGAATATTGCTAAAATTATGTAGGAAAGGGAAAGTATTGGAAGAAGGCTGTGTTCATAGATAGAGACTGGCTTCCACCTGAACCATGGTGGGTCATCCAATTACACCTACAGGATTATAGTGGAGTAAGGGAGCTGACTCCTCACACACCTATTTGGAAATGAATTAAACTGGTCACTGGTAAACTGCCTCTTTATGAAGAACAATGGCATCTACCATACTCAGTTTCATTATATATGAAAATTGCATAGTTAAATTATATCAGTGGGTTTACATGATTGGGAGATATTTAAACTTCATAAGTAGAATTCCTCAGTTCTGGTAAGAAAAAGTATCTCTATCTCTAATATGACCCAATAATAAGAGAGTTATCTCTCCTTACAGGGACTTCAGAGGTGGGGAATGTCTAAGACTTGGGGAGCAGGGATCCATTCAGTCCTTCATGTGTTGTCTTCTTCTAGGACTGGTTCTGCTAAGGGTCACCAGGTGGTGGCACCAAATGGGGAAACATCTGCAGACGTGATGCCAGGAATGAAAAACTGATTGTCCTTCTCTGAGTCATGTGATTAGAGAATTTTCCATGGAGTCACCTAGAAGATAACTCTGCAATGTTGAGTAGTGACCCTCATCACATCCTACTTGTCCACATCCTATTTCCAGTAAATTATTGTTCTATGTTGAAAGGGTGAGTGTATTTACTTTAAATTAGAGTCTTTGTGGAGGATGAGCTTCTCCCAGACTATCTGGGTTCAGCACTAAATAGAATGATATGTATCCTTTTGAGAAAGATAGAAGCAGAAAGCACCCAGAGAAAGGAAGATGTAATGTAACTGAGGTGTCAAGAATTGGATTCATGCAGCCATTATTTGATCCTTTCCTCCCCCCATTATTATGATAGAATTGACACTTAAAAATGTGTAAGATTGAGGGGTACAATGTGTTGCTGTGATATCTTTATGTCTAGCAAAATTATTACCACCATAGCGTCAGCTAAAATCTTTAAGCTCTCACAATGACCTCTTTTGAAGAAAAATTTCTTTTTTAGAGAAATATTTGAGACCATTTCAGTTCTACCCCCTTAGCAATATTCAATAGCCCAAAATACCAATAGCACAGCATAAAACTATCATGGTACACATGAGATCCTCATAAACTAATCCTATACCTGGAAAGTGGTGCTCTCTGATGAGCATCTCCTTACTTCCTCCAGCTCCTTTGTAACCACCAACTCTACTGTTTCTATGAGTTTGGTTACTTATTTATATGTTTACTTAGTATTTATTGAGATAGAGCTGATACACAATATTATACTGGTTTTGGGTGTACAACCTGGTGATTCACATCACATGAGTTTGACTCTTACTTGTCCCATATGACAATGTGGCTTTAGGTGCTTTTGGTGTCATATCCAAACAATCATTGCCAAGAACAACGTGAAAGAAACATCCCTGCATGTTCTTTTATAATTCTATGGTCTCAGGTCTCATGATGTCTTTAATCCACCTTAATATAATTTATGTGGGGGTGTAAGATGGTGATCCAATCTCATTTCATTGCATATGGTGACCCAGGTTTCCCTAAACCATTTATTGAAGAGACAATCCTGAACCCACTGAGAAATCTCAGTGCCCTTGTCAAACACTGGTTGGCCATGTACATGTGGGTTTATCTGTGGGCTCCTGCTTCGGTTCCATTGGTCTATGAGTCAGTCTCTATGCCAGGACTATTCTGCTTTCATTACTCTAGCCTTGTAAAAGAGTTTGAGAATAGGAATCGTGATGCCTCCATCTTTGTTTCTCTCAAGATTGCTTTCACTATTCAGGCTCTTTTACCACCGTAATCAGTTGTAAGTGTCCAGGTCAGTGGCATTAATCACACTTACATTGCTGTGTTTCCCTCACCACCATCCATCCATACAATTCTTCATCTCCCAAACTGAAATCAGTACTTATTGACAGTCCACCCTGGTCCTCTTGTCCCCAGACCTTGGCAATCTCATTCTAATTTCTGTGACTGGATTTCACTACCCTTGGAACCTCATGCAAGTAGAATCAGACACTATGTATCACTTTGGGACTTAGTTTACTAAGCAGAATGTCTTCAAAGTTCATCCATGCTGCAGCGTGTGTCAGAATTTCCTTCCTTTTAGGTTCAATAAACTCCCATTGTGTGTACTGTATTTTGTTCATCCATTCATCAGTTGATAGGCAGTTGGACTGCTTCTACTGTGTAGCCATTGTGAATAATGCTGCAATGAACATGGGTGTACAAATTTCTGTTCAAGTCCTTGCTTCCATTTTATGGGGAATACATCTAGAAGTGGAATTACTAGATCATAAGATGACATCTACATATAATTTTTTGAGAAAATACCATATTGTTTTCAACACAAGGTCATATAAAAAGTTAACATAAAAATAAATTTATCAGTGCATGAAAACAGTGAATTCATTAATGATGAAATATGTGTAATGAAAAATAATATGGAGTAACATGTTTACCTATAATTTAAGGTTGAAATATTATTCACTTCACTGAGAGTACAGATCTCCCAGCAGACAAATGCTTTGCCCAAAAATTGTAATTTCTCATAACTCTATCAAAGATGAAGTGTCATAATTTCAACTCATGATCCTATGAAGTAAAAAAGTGCCCTGAACCTATTGAGATGAAATAGGAGAGGTGTTCAAAAAATCTCAGATCTGTCTGCATTGATGACAGTCAGAAAAATGTTTAAAAATTCTACATCAGAAGTGCAGTTTGAAATAGAATGAACATTAAGAGTCAGGGAACATGGAACAAGGTCCAGAACGCACGAAGGGGTGTGGTTCTCAAAAGAGAACACACCCGGTGTGGCTGCGACCCTGTGCAGTGCTCTAGGCTAGCCTGAGGGTGGCCCCATCCACAGAAGTTCAGGATATTGTCCCAGAGTCTATTTCCAGTGGGCGGGTAACTGGCACAGGCAGGGGGAGCCAGAGCAAGGTCCAGAAGGCATGAAGGGGCACGGCTCTCACAAGAGAACACACCTGGTGTGACTGCAACCCCGCACAGTGCTCTAGGCTAACCTGAGGGCGGCCCTGCCCATGGAAGCTCAGGAGAGTGTCCCAGAGTCTGCTCCTGGTGTGTGGGTAACTGGCAAAGGCAGTGGAGAAGAGCAACGCAAGCAGCAAGCAGAAAGGGACTGGGTTCTCCCAGCTGATACATGTGCCAAATGCCTGCAACCAGTTTTATCGCCATGAAAAGGCAGAAGAATCAGGACCAGTGAAAAATCACTCAGACAACCCCAAAGAGAGTGCCTGGTGAGATAGATATGACCAATCTTCCTGAAAAAGAATTCAAAATAAAAGTCATAACCATGCTGATAGTCCTGCAGAGAAAGAGCTAAGAGATGAAGTCTGGTGGAAGATAACAGAAATGAAACATCTATGGAAGGACTTAAGAGCAGACTGGATGATGTGCAAGATACTGTTAATGGAATATAAATCAGAAAACAGGAACACAGAGGATGAGGCAGAGAGAAATAAAAGGTTCTCGAGGAATGAAAGGATATTAAGAGCACTGTGTGACTGATCCAAGCAGAACAATATTCACATTATAGTGGTACCAGAGGAATAAGACAGATAAAAAGGAATAGAAAGTGTCTTTGAAGAAATAATTGCTGAAAACTTTCCCAAACTATGGAAGGAAATAGTCTCTCAGACCATGGAAGCTCACAGATGTCCCAACACAAGGGACCCAAGAAGGACAAAACCGAGACATATAATAATTAAAATGGCAAAGATAAAAGACAAAGGGAGAGTATTAAAGGCAGCCAGAGAGGTAAAAGATTACTACAAAGGAAAACCCATCAGGTTATCATCAGACTTTTCAACAGAAACCTTACAGGTCTGAAGAGAATAGCATGATATATTTAATTCAATGAAACAGAAGGGCCTTGAACCAAAAATACTGTATCCAGCATCATTATCATGTAAATTTGATGGAGGGATTAAACAATTTCCAGATAAGCAAAAGTTGAGAGAATTTGCCACCCATGAACCACCTTTATGGGGTATTTTAAAGGGACTGCTCTAGATGGAAGCACTCCTAAGGCTAAATATATGTCACCAGAGAAAATAAAATCACAGTAAAGAAAGCAGACCAATCAAATACTAACTAAAGGCAAAAATCAATATCAACTATCCACAAAAACAGTCAAAAGAAACACAAAAGAGTATAGAATTAAACACATAACAAATAAAGAATAGAGGAGGAAGAATAAGAAGAGAGATAAAGAAGGAATCACCAGACTGTGTTTATAATATCTTAGTAAGTGAGTTAAGTTAGATGGTTAGATAGTAAACAAGCTACCCTTGAACCTTTGATAACCATGAATCAAAAGCCTGCAATGGCAACAAATACATACCTTTTGATGGTCACCCTAAATGTAAATCGACTGAATGCACCAATCAAAAGACACAGAGTAATAGAATGGATAAAAAAGAAAGATCCATTTATATGTTGCTTACAAGAGACTCACCTCAAACCCGAAGATATACACAGACTAAAGTGAAGGGATGGAAAAAGATTTCACTCAAACAATGGGGAGAATAAAGAATGTGTTGAAGTATTTGTAAAAGACAAAATAGACATCAAAAAAAGAAAGTAACAAGAGATAAAGGCCATTACATAATAATAAATGGGGCATCCCAATAAGAGGATATAACCATTATAAATATCTATGCACCCAACACAGGTGCACCTACATATGTGAAACAAATACCAGGAATGAAATTGAAATGGAAATAAAAAAACTATCCAAGAACAAAACCCCCAGGTCAGATAGAGACACTGAGAGACACTGCTTAATTTTACCAGATATATAGAGAAGACATAATACCCATTCTCCTTAAAGTTTTCCAAAAAATAGAAGAGAAGGGACTACTTCCAAACTCATTCTATGAAGCAAGCATCACTCTAATACCAAAACCAGGCAAAGACGTCACCATAAAAGAAAATTACGGACCAATATTCCTGATGAACATAGATGCAAAAATACTCAATAAAATATTAGCAAACCAAATTCAAAAATACATCAAGAGGATCATACACCATGATCAAGTGGGATTCATCTCAGGGATGCAAGGATGTTACAACATTCAAAAATCCGTCAACATCATCCACCACATCAACAAAAAGAAGGACAAAAAACGCATGATCATCTCCATAGATGCTGAAAAAGCATTTGACAAAATTCAACATCCATTCATGATTAAAACTCTTAACAAAATGTGTATAGAGGGCAAGTACTTCAACATAATAAAGGCCACAAATGACAAACCCACAGCCAACATCATACTTAACAATGAGAAGCTGAAAGTTCTTCCTCTAAGATCAGGAACAAGACAGGGATGCACACTCTCCCCACTGTTATTCAGCATAGTATTGGAAGTACTAGCCACAGCAATCAGACAAAACAAAGGAATAGAAGGCATCCAGATTGGTAAAGAAGATGTCAAACTGTCAGTATTTGCAGATGACATGATATTGTACATAAAATACCCTAAAAACTCCAGTCCAAAACTAGTACAACTAATATCTCAATTCAGCAAAGTTGCAGAATACAAAATTAATACACAGAAATCTGTTGCTTTCCTATACACTAATGATGAACTAGCAGAAAGAAAAGTCAGGAAAACAATTTAATTCACAATTGCATCAAAAAGACCAAATACCTAGAAATAAACATTACCAAGGAAGTGAAAGAACTATACTCTGAAAACTACAGGACACTTCTAAGAGAAATTAAAGAGGACACTAACAAATGTAAATTCATCTCATGCTCTTGGCTAGAAAGAATTAATATTGTCAAAATGGCCATCCTGCCTAAAGCAATCAACAGATTCAATGCAATCCCTATCAAAATACCAACAGCATTCTTCAATGAACTGGAACTAATAGTTCTAAAATTCATATAGAACCACAAAGACCCCGAATAGCCAAAGCAATCCTGAGAAGGAAGAATAAAGCAGGGGCATCTTGCTTCCCAATTAAAACCTGTACTACAAACCAACAGTAAGCAAGACAATTTTTTACTGGCCCAAGAAAAGACCCACAGACCAGTGGAACAGAAAGAATACAGAGTCCAGATATTAACCCAAACATATACGGTCAATTAATATATGATAAAGGAGCCATGGATATACGATGGGGAAATGACAGCCTCTTAAACACCTGGTTTGGCATAACTGGACAGCTACATGTAAGAGAATGAAATTGGGTCATTGTCTAACCCCATACACAAAAGTAAATTCAAAATGGATAAAAAACCTGAGTGTATGTCATGAAACCATAAAACTCTTAAAAAGAAACATAGGCAAAAATCTCTCAGACATAAACATGATCAACTTATTCATGAGCATATCTCCCCAGGCAAGGGAAAAAAACACAAAGATCAACAATTGGGATGATATCAAGCTGAAAATCTTCTGTACAGCAAAGGACACCATCAATAGAACAAAAAGGTGTCCTACAGTATGGGAGAATATATTCATAAATGACAGATCTGATAAAGGGTTGACATACAAAATACATAAAGAGCTCACTCACCTCAACAAACAAAAAGAGAATAATCCAATTAAAAAATGGGCAGAGTAGCTGAACAGACAGATCTCCAAAGAAGAAATTCAGATGTCCAACAGACACATGAAAAGATGCTCCACATCGCTAGTCATCAGATAAATGAAAATTAAAACCACAATGAGATATCACCTCACACCAGTAAGGATCGCCACCATCCAAAAGACAATCAACAACACATGTTGGCAAGGTTGTAGAGAAAGGAGAACTGTCCTACACTGTTAGTGAAAATGTAAACTAGTTCAACCAGTGTGGAACGCAGTACGGAGTTTCCTCAAAAAAGTCAAAATAGAAATACCATTTGACCCAGGAATTCCACTCCTAGGAATTTACCCTAAGAATGCAGCAGCCCAGTTTGAAAGAGACATATGCACCCCTATGTTTATCACAGCATTGTTTACAATAGCCAATAAATTTAAGTAACCTATGGGTCCATCAGTACATGAATGGATAAAGAAGTTGTGGTACATGTACACAATGGAATATTATTCAGCCATAAGAAGAAAAGAAATTCTACCATTTGCAAAAGTATGGATGGATCTGGAGAGTATTTTGCTCAGTGAAATAAGTTAGGTGGAAAAAGACAAGTATCAAATAATTTCACTCATTTATGAAGTATAAGTACAAAGAATAAAACTGAAGGAACATAACAGCAGCAGACTCACAGAAGCCAAGAATTGACTAACCATTACCAAAGGGAAAGGGAATAGGGAGGATAGGTGGGAGTGAGGAACAAGGAGGGAAAAGGGGCATTATGATTAGTAGACATAATGTAGGGGAGGGCACAGGGAAGGCTGTACAACACAGAGAAGACAAGTAGTGATTCTACTATGTCTGCCCAGCATCTTACTATGCTGATGGATAGTGACTATAATGGGGTATGTGAGGGGGACTTGGTGATGGGGGAAGTCTAGTAACCACAATATCACTCATGTAATTGTAGATTAATGATACCAAAGTAAAAAATAAATAGAAATTAATTAAAATTTTAAAAAAATAAAAAATACTTAGGGAACTTTCAGGGGATCTTGAATGAAACATCTGAGTGCATTTTACCATTACTTAGGTATATTTTAAAATGTATTTTTTTACACAAAATATAAACTATATTTTTGCACTTAAGTTTAGAATCAGTTTCCTCATAACACTAACTGGATTAGATAACATAGCTTCTACAGAAACATACAGACTGGGTCCTATTTGAGAAGGCGGAACTTTCCACATGACAAGGTGTGTGCAATGGGAAGAGAGAAAAGGATGGTAAACATGGTAAACACCTGGCCTCACAGTGTAAGGAAGCAGGCATCCCAATTGCCTTCCTTCTAGAGTCTTGGTCTTTAAGGGTTTGCACTGTCTTGGGACCTAAATAATAATAAGGTTTGTCTAATGAGGAGCTTTGGATGTGGAGCCCCCAGAGATGCAGAGGCTGCAAATAGTGGGTCTGTGATCACCTCACTCAACAGCGCTGCCCAGCCAGGAAGCAAAAGCTGGGCCATTTCCCTGCTATGGTCCCTCTTGCCCAGAAACCCAGGATTTCACTGTGTCTTTCTGCCCTTTGCAAAGGCATCCTATGTCTCCATTGTTCGGTTTCCAGGAAGCATGTCAAGCATCATCCTGCAATGATGCCACCCAGGTAACATAATATCCACTAGACAATGCTCTGACAAGAGGTCCGGATTTAGGAAACATGCATCTTCACAAGCTGCCAGGAGTGCTCCTGCCTAAGGTGATCGGCTTCACCTGAAGCCACTTATGTCCACCCACAGGAAGAGCTGGTGTCATGTTGGCTGCCTGACTGTGAGGTCTGAGCAGGAGGAGGGCACGCCCAGACCCACAGATCAGCCTGCCTCCTTTGTCTACTAGTCCTTCTTCATTGTTTTGAACTATAAGAGCAGCATAATCAATTGGGAATGCCACTGTTAACCCCTTTCCAGAATTACCAGACATTGGCATTCTGCTATTATCAGCTTCATGCCTATGCTTTTTAATCAACACATTTGTAGAAATACAGGAAGCACCCCTTTCAACTTCCTCTTAATTCCTGACTCCATCCACAGTCAGCACCAGTGTGATGGTATTCCCCAGGCATGCTTTCATATTGTGATCATATATATATATATGTGTGTGTGTGTGTGTGTGTGTGTGTGTGTGTGTTTGTTTAGTTTGAGTACAGTTGATATACAATATTATGTGGGTTTCATATGTAGAACATAGCAATGCAATAATTATATGCATTACTAAATACTACTGTGATATATATTTTTTAAATTACATATTATTTATTCTGATGACAATATTATAATACCCTCAGCTGGAAATGGAGTCCTGAGTCAGGATGTACAATATAGAATAATCCACAGTAGTTAAAAAGAGTGAGGTAGGCTGAACATCAATAAATGTATGTTTAGAAGGAAAGCCTATTGTAAATACAGGCAGAGCATGATTCTGTGCGTGCACACCTCCTTAAAAAGCAAGAACAATGCAGTTGGTTTTGTGAGCAGAGTACCTAATATAAGAAAAAGTGCAGGTGGATAATGGATGTCAAGCTAGTGCAGTGTTTCCTGCTGGGAAGGAAAGGAACCCAAATTGTACAAACCTTGATGTGGGGCTTCAGATATACCTCTTGTTTACTGCAATAAAAATACCTTTTGGAAGTATGGGGAAGAGTGTGAATTTGCTAATGTTGGCTGGAGGGAACTCAGTCATTAACCACCATTCTCTGTAATTTTTAATGCTTGAGTAATCACTCAAAGTAACACACCAAAGTCATTTTAAACATATATAAAATGTTTGCATGCCATAGACTTTCTATCAAACTATTTTTTTCTACTGTAAGTTTTCACTGTATTGATTCATGTATCATGTTTATTTTACTATTTAATTCATTTTTGTGTTTTTATGTCCATGCCAAATTGATATGTTGGTATTTCCTTTCTTTCCTTGTACATGACCAATATTTCTGGAAGAACTTTCAGTCCATCAACCCATCCCTGAAATGTGCACTTATCACCCTAGGCATGTTCTCTCCTTGTTCTTCTTTCCACAGCAGGTCCATTTTAGGAAGGGAACAAGCCAGGTGCTATGGTTAATGGAAGAAAAAAATGTCACAGTAGGAAATATCAGTATGTGGGTACCGTTTGTGGTCCCATGTGCTGGTGGGTCTAATCTATTCACTCCTTATCATTGTGAGAGTTCCATGCTGGGGTTCTTTCTCAGCAGTTAAAAAGTTTTTCCAGCTCCCATGGCAAGTGCAGGAGCCTGGATTAAAGTCACAGTGTCTGAGTCTACATATTATACCAAAGACCAGTCCTCTGATCTTCTCTCCTCAGGAGTCAGAGAACCTCGGGTGCACAGGACAAGCCTGTTAGGATGCCTGGTGCTGGTGCTCTCTTATGTATCTGTGTGTTCCCAGCACATATTGTCACTCTTCATATCTGTCTATTCAGTCTCTTATGCATTTCATCCTTCCCCATGCAGCTGGGTTTTGTTTTTATCATATAATGTCTCTCACATTAAGGGAAGACGATCCTGAAGATGAGAGAGATTCTGTAATTTCATTCTCATCTTTCTGATTGCCTGGAGGAGTGGAATATCCTGAGGGAATAAACCTATATGATCTTTATTCTGCTCCCAGGACTTGGTGAAGTGTGTCAGACAGTCATTCTCAATAAAATATAAGCTGATTGAGGAAGAATAGGGTAGAGAAGGAGGGAGGGAAGAAGGATAGAGAGAAATAAAAGGTGAGGAAAAGATTTTTGTATTACCTGGGGTTGATGGGATGCACGAGCATGCTTCTAGGATAACAGTTCTCAGTCATTAGCGTAGGTCAGTGTTATCTGCAGGGATTTTTAAAACATGTTGCTGGGCACCAGCCCCGGGATATATCAACAGTAAGACAGAGAAGGACCCGAGGATTGGCATTTCTAACAAATGCCCAGGTGCTGTGGCTGATAAACAGACTGTGTGTTTTATTTTCTTGTCACCCAATATTTTCTATAGGTTCATTAACTACATGGATCCCAGAAACCACACAGATGTTTCAGAATTCCTCCTCCTTGGACTGACACAAGATGCAGAACTGCAGCCACTCATTTTTGGGGTCTTTCTGTCCTTGTACCTTCTAACCATCCTGGGAAACCTGCTCATCATCCTGGCTGTCAGCTCTGACCCCCTTCTCCACACCCCCATGTACTTCTTCCTCTCCCACCTGTCCCTGGGTGACATCTGTTTAAGCACAACCACAATCCCCAAGATGCTGGTGAACATCCAAGCACAGAGTCAGCACATCAGTTACACAGGATGCCTCATGCAGATCTGCTTTGTCCTGGTTTTTATTGGTTTTGAAAGCTGTCTCCTTGCAGCAATGGCCTATGACCGCTATGTGGCCATCTGTCACCCCCTGATGTATACGGTCATCATGAACCCCCGACTCTGTGTTCAGCTGATTCTACTCTCTCTGCTCCTCAGCATCGGGGATGCCCTGCTCCACAGTCTGATGGTCTTGAGGCTGTCCTTCTGCACAAACAGGGAAGTCTCCCACTTCTTCTGTGAACTTGCTCAGGTCATTAAGCTGGCCTGCTCTGATACCCTCATCAATAACTTTGTGATATTTGTTATGTTTAGCCTATTTGCAGGTATTCCTCTCTCTGGGATCATTTTTTCTTATGCTCAAATTGTCTCCTCTGTTTTGCAAATGCCCTCAGCAGGGGGAAGGTATAAAGCCTTTTCCACCTGTGGGTCTCACCTCTCAGTTGTTTCCTTGTTCTATGCAACAGGAGTGAGTGTGTACATTAATTCTGCAGTTGCTGGCTCTTCCAGAAAGGCTGCAGCAGCTTCAGTGATGTACACTGTAGTCCCACAAATGATGAACCCCTTCATCTATAGCCTGAGGAACAGGGACATGAAGGGAGCCTTTAGGAAACTCATCAGGAGGATACCTCTCCTTTAATGATTTTGTCGTCCTATTTGAGTCAGGTCTAGAATGAGTCGAAAAGAAAGGCCTTCTGGTGTTTCAGAGTGTCTAACTTTTCAGTTACTAAGATTCTGTAAAATGACTAGAAAATATGATGGCTAGGGGCCTGTCAACTTAGGCTTGAAATATGATTTTGCTCTTTGTCTCACTCTGGGATGATTGACAAATAATTTCAGCTGTCTAAAGTCAGTTATGGGCCATGTTCCATACCTGGGCCCTGGGATCCTCTTACAGTGTTCTGGGGAGAACATTCTCAAAATAAAATGGAAGATGGTGGTTAGGGTAGCAAGAGTATGTAAGCAAGGCCATGGTCCTAGGTGGGAATTAGCTTCTGCCTTATCCAGTGGTTAGGACTGTGTAGATCTTGTCCCAGATTTAGGCCTACTGACAGGAAGGGAGCTGGACTTTCTTACCCCAATCTGGTCATTATTGAGACATATTTCTATTAAACTGTTTCCCAGAATGATATCAGAACCCACTGAGACAGGGAAAAGACAGGGGACAGCTCCTGTCCAGTTAGAGCAGGATAAGGGCCTCAGGAAAGGACAAAAACAGGATGCTTACTGAGAGCCTCAGGAATGTGCAAAAACATGATGCTTGTGGCGTGAATGTCCTTGCATTTTCTTTCATTTTGATGGCAGATAGGCACGAGCATGCTAAATTTAGTAATATAGACAACTTTCAAAGAGATTCATCAAAACAATGGACAGCATTCCAGTGGGGACCCATAGAAATTAGAAACTCTGCTATGTCTCGGATATAGAGCCCTAGACAAAGACCAGACATGGGCACTCTTGTCTCCTCCCAGCATGCACTGAAAGTTCTGTATTTATGCTTTCTCTGAATAAAAAGCCTTTTTCTCCTGCTTTCCTACCTTGAGCATTTGCAAACTTCATTCTTTGACTCTGTGAACAGGAAGCCAGTGTCACCACTATACTCAGCTTTGTCTTTCACAGTATTGGTATGGTTAGGATATCTCACTTGTTTGAGTTGATTTTGAAACACATGAACTCAAGCTGAAGAAATCTTGGTTATTAAAAAAGAAGAGGTATAATTCTTCTCTATGGACATGCTACCAAATTATTGGAAGTATAACACAATTTATCATTTTATAGGAAAGATTATTATCTAGTAATGCCATTTTCTCCACCCTTTTCTTCTGATGAGCATGTTGACGGTTGAGAACCCTTTTTCTTCTGTGTGCATTGGACAATCAGCCAGGCAGGTTCTCTGAATAACCTGGCAGGGTGCTGCATCTTTAGATGTAGGGCTTTCATAAGATCCTACAGCTAATGCTATTTGACAGGAAACATTTGACAAATTAAACAATTTGTCTTTTATTTTGACAATGTACTTCTGCCATTCAAATCTTTCCCACAGTCTGTAGCAGAATCTGTCAGCTGATGTCACCAGGGTCACAACCCACAGACCTTCTTGACCTTCAGTCCCCCTTTGCTTCAGTGACATAGGCCTAACTTGATGAAGAGTTCTTCCCCGTGGTTGCACTCCATAAATCTCATGAGTAGAAGATTAGGTTATTAGTCATGCCACATTTCAATTACTGGAAGTGTTCATGGTTAATGGGTGTTTGGGGGAGGTTCAGGGGAGGTAAAATTTCCCTCATGAAAAATTAACATTAACCATTAAGTGTTTTTAATTCATTGGTGTTAGTTACCTTCCTGCTATTGCAACTCTGGGGCTCTTTTTCCCAAATCTTTTGCATCCCCCAATAGAAACTTTGTAACTGCCAAGACAGTACTGCCAATTTCCCCTCTCTCTAAAACTTGGTAATTTCTAAACAACTTTCTGTGTCTGTGAATCTCTTTACCTTAAAAATAAAACAGCCATTTTTTTTTACTAGCAAAATGGATTTATTTGGGAATAGCAGAGGATTGTAATTTGGGCCATGCAGGCAGGGGAAAAACATAGTCTAGTATAATAAACAAAGGAGAGGAGCCTTATTTTATGGAAGAGGAGAAGGAAGTTGAGAAGGGTTGTTCTGTGGAGAAGCAGGAGCACAGGGTGATGACAGTTGCTCATTGGGTGAATTGCAGGGCAAATGAGTCTCTCGAAGGACATGCAATGTGCATCATCTGTCTGCTGGAGTTTGCAATTGATAGGGAGTGGTGCTGCTCAGCTTCTAGCTTCCTGATTCTACCTTAATGAGGTTTGCTTTTATTCCTTTTGACATATAGTACAATATATATCTTCTGGTGTCAGGCTGACTTTGCTTAGCATAATGTTTTCAAGGTTCATCTAGATTGTGCCATGCATCAGAATGCCATTCCTTCTCACGGCTGAATAATATTCCACGGTGCGGATGGTCCACACTTTACCTATTCATCAGCTGATGGACATGGGCTGTTTCCACATATGGGCAGCTGTGACTAACACTTCTTTTATTATTGACCCATGAATATCTCTTTGAGCCCCTATCTCAGTTCTTTAGAGTGTATAGTTATACTCTGAAGTAGAATTGCTCAGTCATCTGATAATTCTGTTTAGCTTTCTGAGGAAACAACAGATTGTTTTCCATAGTGGCTGTACCATTTTCCCATTCCCACTGGCAATGCATTAGGGTTGCCATGTATTACACAAAAGTTTAAATTTGTGATGAATTCCAATGTAGCTATTTTCTGTTCATCGTTTATGTTTGCAGTGTAATATCTATGTGTGCCAGTCACAGTTATTTAGGCATTCATAGGGTTGTGAATGTATTTAGTGTATCCAAAACTATCACCTCTATCTAGTTGTCATATATTTTCATCACCCCACACGCAGGCATGCACACACACACATCCCACACCCATCACACACTGCCTTACAGATCCTGACTTGAAGTCACCCAGCCTGGGCACTAAGACCTCATAAATACCCTGCCTTGATATCCCCATTCTGGAACAGTATTGAGATTCTGTCAAGATGGGCTTCTCCTTTGTTGCATTAGGTCTAATAAACTTAGCATGCATCTTCTAGAACATTTTCCGGGTGGTGTTCTGAAGCATCAACAGCTGGCAGCACCTTTAAGATAATTGGTTCCATGATACTTTAAAAGTCCAGGTGGGGTACAGTGACACCTGTGAGATGGCACTGTGGAAGTGTCTAGCACTTATTTCCTCCCAGAAACATCAATTGAAACAATTATCCAGGCAGGACAATACCTTCCCAAGAGCTCATAAGTCCAGCTAGGTGATTGTAGCACTGAGCAAAACACAGAAGTAAGAAAGGATGCATAGAAGTAAGACAGGTTTGCATCACCTCTGCCACCCCTCCTGAGGCCAGGCTGCCTGAACAGACTCCCTTCTCGTGACAGAGGGAGAAGGCAGTGAACCACCAGCCTCACTACTGGGGCTGGCACAGATGCCCATCATTGTCAGGCTGGCTCTCCTTGCCCCAGGCCCCAGCCACCCCAGCACCGGGTGGGCTCCAGCAGCCCCAGGCTCCAGATAGGCTCCCCCATCCAAAGTGACTGACCTCAGACCCTGGTCCTGGCTCACCTCAGGGCCAGGCCAGCTCCCCTTTTGCCAGGTCTGCCCCAGCACTGGGCTGAATGCCCTGACCTCAGACTCCTGGCCTGTCCTAACCCCTGCCCATTCCTGTGGACCTATAATCCAGACAGCCTCCCCCAGATACAGGCTCCCAGCACACTGTGGCACTGGGCCATCTCCTGTGGTCCTGGCTGCCATGGTCCAGGCATGACCCCAGCTCACCCTGGCCTCTTGTTGAACCCCATTGCTCCAGGCCCAGGTGGGGTCTCAAGCACACAGGCTGTGACTCTCCTTTGTGCTGAACTGGCCCCTACACCCAGGCCAAGTGCCACACACCCAAACCCCAGGCCCACCATCCAGTAATGGTCACCAGTGCCAGGATCCAGGCCAACCCATAAATGCTCAGGGGCCAGGCCCACACCATGAATCCAGGCTGGTCCCCATGTATCTAAACCCCAGTCCTGCCCACTTGCTGACTCAGGGCACAGCATAAGTATGCCAAAAGCTGCAAGTTCTGTTGGTCAAACATGGTGGAATATTGACAGTTTCATAGGACTCAGCCTAGTACTATGTTCTTTACCTTTGTCTTTAATTATAGGTTTTTAAATTAAGGGTTTTTAAAAACTGGCACTTAATGTATCAGTCAGTTCCATTGGTGTTTATTGAGTGGACACATGATCCAATTATCTTGCAATGAACCCATAAAACTGAATTCCAACAAATGCAAAGATAGAGACTCCCATGATGCAACCCTAGGTCCTGCACAGCCCCGTCTCTGTGTGTGCCCATTGGGGGAGATTCTACTTGCTGCCTTAGCAGAACTGGGAGGAAACCATGGCGTCTCTATAGAGAGTTGCCCCCTTGAGGGGAAGGCAATTGGAAGCAGTCTTGTTTCTTGGTGTTATATCACTGGGTAAATGTAGGGAGATGTTTCTTGGTTCCTAAAGTGGTGAGGAAGACTGGCTTCAAGGAAGAATGGAAACCTCCTCTGTGACCAGCCCTGGATCTTGGAGAGACAGAGTTTAGGAGACCAGGGGAGCTTATTCCCCAAGGACAGGAAAGTTGGAAACATACAACTTGTCCCAAGTTGCCTCCTGAAGACCTAGAATAGTCAATTCGGGCTTCCTGCTGCCTTGTCCCAGTCCCCATAGGAAACTGAACTATTCTGGGAATGGAGGCGAAATTGGACATTTTGTCTAACAAGAAGCCTTGGGAATTGATTTCTTATGGGCCCAGAAACTGTAAATATTCCCTCTGTTCCTACCATTTATCTTCCAGCCCGGCTTTTCCACTTTGTACCAGGGGTATGACTACCTGTGCCTCTATGAGGCATCCTTCTGCCTCCCAGATCTAATGCCACCATCTCGGTCTACTCCTGGAGGCAGAGCCAGCATCTTATTGTCTCTCACCAGGGAGGGTACTGAACCAAGTTTGACTCATGCCTCTGTGCTGATGTCAAGGAGAGGAAAGATATCCCAGTAAGTGGACTTGGAGGACCAAGGAAAGAAAGGAGAGAGAGAAAGGGGGTGGGGGGGGAGAGAAAGAGAGAGAGAGAGAGAGAGAGAGAGTAGAGGAGTAGGAGAGTAGGGGAGGCTGGGCTCCATGAGCAGTAATATCTGTGGTGCAAAAGCTGGTGAAATTGGCAGAGTCCATGCAAATCATTAGTTTTTTCTTCAGTGGTGAAATCTGCCATGTGTGTTGGCAGAGCAAATCTCCAGGAACTGGGATCACCTGCCAGCTCTGTGGCTGATACTGTGTGGCTTTTCTTCCTTTTGTTCAACTGTCTCTGTACTTTTTAGCTTTGCCAGTTTGGGTGGGATAAGATGTAAGTGAGTCCTGTGTGGGGAACCCCAAAAGGCTGGAGAAGTTGGTTGCTCACCTCACTCTTCATTTCCTGGTTAAGGGAACTCTTTCTGGCTGGAAAGGTCTGTCGTGGTGCTGAGCAATGCTGGCTTGAGGAATGGGTTGAAGTTGGCCAAATGGACCTGTTGCTACAATTTCTTAGGTGGACTCTAGAGCACTCACAGGTCTGTTTTTGTTCACAGATAGGTCTTTAACTGTTTATCTTTGTCAGGGAACAGAGGGACAGAGGGACCCTTATGATGCCACTTTGATGTCTCACGCTTCCTGGATGCTTTTAATCAATATTGGATGGTTTAAAAATATCCTGTAGTTATAATGAAACATAAACCTGACTATAAAATTTCTCAGTGAGTCTTCCTAGCAAGTCATTGAACCTCAGGGCATTCCCCAAACCTTCAGCTGTCAGACGTGTGGATGATCTAGTGGACTGTGTTTGCTTTAATTACATAGTGCACCAACTCTCTACAGTTTGCATCCATGGGATTCACTAGCATGACTTGAACTCAATGGAAAAACACCTGCTCATCCTTCCACATTGATTCTTGGATGGCCTCAGGGTCACCCTATGCATGGCACTGCAGCTCTGTTGTGATCAGTCCCTGGAGGTAGAAGTTATCCATTAAATTTAGATGTGATGGATCCAAACCCCGGGAACCAACTCACAGAATGCATTCAGAAATGTAAACTAGCAAGAAACAAGCTTAGTTTCCATGCACTCACTTCTTTATTGCTTCCTGTAATAGCTCAAATGGAGGTGAAGGAAAATGTCATAGCAAATCTGACACCAGTCCAAGTCTGGATTTGGGGCAAAGGAAGTTCACACACAAGCTGAGTTGCTGAACACATGGGTCCGGATAGGAACAGATACTTACCCTGGACTGGGCTTTACATCCCGGGTGGCAGACAAAGATGTTCAAATTACTGGAAAAGAACTGAAGCAGAAGATAGTGTACCAACTTGGACCACTGAATCACATCAGACCAAGAAGCACATTTTCAGCCTCAGGGTAATAGTGTGGGTCAGAGAGAGCATTTGAAACAGTTGTCTAAAAGAAATGGGGTGCATGAAGGCATGAAGTGCAGGCTTACACACCTTCCCAAAGATGACCTCACTCCATCCTGAGGGGTCTGGGAGATACCTCCTCCAGAATGGTTGCTCCACCTTTCCTGGAAATCAAAAGAAGTGAGTTTGGAGGAGGATGGTGTATGACTATGTGATTCTCCTTCACATCATCCTGTCTTAATTTTTTCCTTTCTGATGCAGTGGGTGCCAGGTTCAGACATGACCCCTAATCAAGAGCCTGTAAGAACACTTTTATTTACTTTTTAAAATATTTTAATGGAATTATAGTTGGCATATTATATTCTATTAGTTTCAGGAGTGAAACATAGAGATTTGACATTTATATACATATGAAATGCTCACCACAATAAGCATAGTTGCCATCTGTCACCATGCAGAGTTATTTCAACATTATTGACTATATTCCCTGTGCTGTACCTTTCATCCCCATGACATTTATTTCATAACTGGCATATTATACCTCTCAATCCCCATCACCAATTTGCCAGGCCCCCTCCACCTGGCAATTACCAGTTTGTTCTCTGTATTTATGAGTCTGTTTCTGTTTTTTTTCTGTGTGTTTGTTTGTTTTAGATTCCACATCTAAGTGAAAATATATGGGTATATATATGGTAGTTCTCTTTGCCTAGCCTATTTCACTGAACATGATGCCATCTAAGTCCACCCACATTGTCACAAATGGCAAGATTTCCTTCTTTTTATGGCTGAGTAATATTCCATTGTGTATATGCATCACATCTTCTTTCTCCATTCATCTAGAGATAGACAGTTAGGTTACCTCTATGTGTTGGCTCTTGTAAATAATGCTACAATTACCAAAGGGGTGTAGATATCTTTTCAAGATAACATTTTTGTTAAGAAACTGTAACTATACTTTGAAATCTTTATGGAAGAATTCCTAAGAGCCTGATGATTTAGAATTTTGCCTTCAACCAAAATTCAGAAATTTTGGTGTGCACTTCAGCAAAATCAGGATTTACCGCTAATAGAGCTATTTTACCTAGTAGTCAGTATAGCTGCTGCTTCTCTGCTTATGTAATTTTGGCCTTTATAAATGGGAGCAGGCAGAGGGAAGGCACTTGGTTGGCTATGATTTCTGCCTACCCTCCAGACCAGCACAGTGGCAGACAAACGTCTGAACGATAGGCAAAACAAAATGATAAATGGATAAAAAGAGGAACACAGGCATACCTTATTTCAGCATGCTTTATTTTATTGCACTGGGCAGATATTTCATTTTTTTACATATTGAAGATTGATGACCCCTTTGCCTCAGGCAAGTTCATTGGTGCCATATTTCCAACAACATTTGCTCACTTCATGTCTCTTTATCACAGTTTAGTACCTCTCACAGTATTTCAAGCATTCTCATTACTATTGCGTTTTTGGTGGGGATCTGTGGTCAGCGATGACCATTCGCTGAAAGCTCACATGATGGTTAGCATTTTTTAGCAACAGACTATTTTTAAAATTAAGATGTGTACATCATTTTTAGACGTTATGCTTTTGCATGTTTAGTAGACCACAGGATAGCCTTAACATGACTTCTATGTGTCTTGGGAAACCAAAACATTCATTTGACTTGTCTGATTGAAATATTTGCTTTATTGTGGTTGTCTGGAACCAAAGCCGCAATATCTCTATGGTGTGCCTGTAGTAAGTAAGGGCAAATGAATAAATAAATAGATTAGGCAGTGAGGGAAATACAGTATTACACTGGTGGCTTGGGACAGGCCCTGCGTGAAGGCTGATATTGTCTCTTAACTCAATTATACCAGATGTCTGAAAGAAAACAGTCCTGCTTTTGGAATGAAACCCAGTCAAATGGAAGCCTGCAACTCTGACTGCCATGGTCTGGGTGACGCTTTGGTCATACGCTATGATCGTGGGCTAGATTAATTGCCTGTGACCAAGTGGAACTCTAGTAAGGTTCCCTTGTCTTTGAGTCTTATTTTTTAGGTTGCATCTATTGCCATTCTACAAAACTGTATCAGGAAATTGTGGTAAAGCCTCTTTGCTGTGTAATGGTAGTGGAAAATGACTGGCCTGAGGAAGAGCTGAATTTGCAAAACATTCGTTACTTTCTAAGCTCAATTATTTTGTACGAATTTCTAGTGTAATGTATAAATAAAGGTAGATCAAATTAGAAAAACATGAAAATGGATGTGATCACTTTATAGGATGGATTAACCATTTATTTAAATTTATCCATATTCTACATTGGCAGCACCAAATGTTAGGCATATGATCTTCTTGCTGCAAGAGTCTTAGATAAGGATGTGCGTGAGGGGATTGCCTGTGTGATAAAGAATTTATCCTCACTCTAAAAGCTTCTGGGAGGTAATCTCTGAGTTTCAGGAATGTCATGCTTGGTAAGAGGGTCTTGGTTTGCATGGAGATCTTGGGTCATACACTGTGTGACCTGGGGTAGGGATTGGCTATACCAGATAGTCTTAGGGAGGCAATGGCCCCAACAGGTAGTCATAATGTGATTGGGGGGAGGGGGGATTTGAGTCATGCCTTATTGGCTGACATGAGTCATGTGGGCAATCAATCATGCCTATTGATGGAGCCTAAGTAAAGAGTCTGAGGCTCAGGAAAGCTCTCCTGATTGGCAATATTCTGAGTGCATTGAAAGTAATGCAGTCTATGAGGCCTGGGAGGAGCGAAAATAAAGATTCTTTATTGGGTTGTTTTTTGGACTCTGCCTTTGGTGAGGCCTCTATTGGATGATTTTAATCTGTACGCTTTAGCTGCAATGAATGAAACCATGAGTATGACAGTTGTATGTCTCTCTAGTAATCATCAAATTGTGAGTTGTTAAGGGAAGCTCTTAAACATGCAG
Organism: Manis javanica; assembly: GCF_040802235.1. NCBI lineage: Eukaryota > Metazoa > Chordata > Mammalia > Pholidota > Manidae > Manis > Manis javanica. The sequence goes on from NC_133168.1 coordinate 82,319,865, forward strand.
TTTGTGTCCCATTGGAGGCATCTTTTGGAATATATTCCTTCCAACTTAATTGTAGGCCAACTGCCACATCCTAAATCCCAGCTTTTGGTGATTCTCATGTATAAGTATTCACACAGTGGTCAATTTTAAGTTAACATGCGTACAATTAATTAAACTTCAAGAATCAGTTCTTGTGAATTAGTGTGAGTCAACTTCCACATACCTTCCCTGTTCCAATTGGTTTGATAAAAATCTGTTTATTTCTAGCATACCCATAGTACCAATCTTCAAGTTTATTTTATATCCATTATTTTAGTCATTACATGTAATCTTTTATCATTAATGCTTGACATAAAATGTGTAAAATACCCAATATTTCAATTCCAAAATTGAATATAAGAAACTTAGAGAACTTTTATTAAAATTACCTCTCATACTATCTGTGGTTGCCTAGTATTTTAATTCACCCTGTGCATATACATTTTACGATGATTATGTTTTACAGACTCAGTGGTTTGTTTAAAATTATCCTACCAATATACCAATTTCATGATACATGAAGGCTTCTTGGACATGACTTACCCTAGATTCAGTTTATTTTAGCCCAAAGCATATCCTTTAATGGTTCTTTCAGCAAAGATCTATGCATGCTATCTTCTCATAGTCTTTATCTGAAATGGGAATATTCAGTCAAGGTCCCCTGAAGTAAGTCTTGAAACCTGTACTTTATTAAGAGCTCAAGGTCCAAAACATATATAACCTAGTGTTGCAAAGAGTACAGGTAGGAAATTCAGTAAGAACACATTTCATTTTCCATAATAATGTTCATAACATTCATGTACCTTCCCTTTTTCAATACTTCCAGAGGAATCATGCCAATGGAAGCCAGGAACCACACAAGTCCATCAGGATTCATCCTCATGGGGCTTTCTGATGATCCAGAGCAGGAGTATCTCCTCTTTTCTCTGTTCCTCTGCATGTATGTGGTCACGGCCTTAGGGAACCTGTCCATCATGCTGGCCATCAGCTCAGATGCCCACCTCCACACCCCCATGTACTTCTTCTTAGCCAATCTCTCCTTGGTTGACTTTGGCCTGGCCACCAACACTGTTCCCAAGATGCTGGTGAATATCCAGACCAAGAGCAAGTTCATCTCCTATGCCTGCTGCCTGACCCAAATGTACTTCTTCCATTTCTTTGGCATTGTTGACAGTCTCTTAATAGCCATGATGGCTTATGACAGGTTCGTGGCTATATGCCACCCCTTACACTACACCACTGTCATGAGCCCCCGCCTCTGTGCCCTGCTGGCCAGTACCCCATGGGTGTTTTCCTGCTTCATCTCCCTCACTCACATCCTCCTGATGACACGCCTGGTTTTCTGCAGCAACAATGAGTTAACTCATTACTTCTGTGACCTCACCCCACTTCTCAGGCTTTCTTGCACTGACACCTCAGTGAACAAGATGTTTGTGCTCATCGTGGCTGGGCTGGTGATTGCCACACCTTTCCTCTGCATCCTGGCCTCCTATGCCCGCATCATCATGACCATCCTGCAGGTCCCCTCTGCAGGTGGCAGGAAGAAAGCCTTTTCCACCTGCAGTTCTCACCTCTCTGTAGTCGCCCTGTTCTATGGGACCACCATTGGGGTCTATCTGTGTCCCTCATCTGTACACACAGCCATGAAAGAGAAAGCCTCTGCTGTGATGTACACTGCAGTCACTCCCATGCTGAACCCCTTCATCTACAGCCTGAGGAACAGGGACCTGAAGGGGGCCCTGAAGAATCTCATCAACAAAAAAATCACCTCATCTTCCTGACCACAAGGACACCTGGGAACTTCCCAGGAAGTATCATCACAGCATCGAGGGTCTTGGACAAAAGTGTGGAATTGCATGGCTTGGAAGAGTTGAATTTTGAGTTGCAGAAGTTTAAAATGAAACCTCAAGGTGATCTTGTAACTATTTTCTCAATTACCAGGACCAGTAAGGATCCTACTGGGGCATGCCTCAAGGTGTCTTCCCAGAAATATCAGTCTGGATTTATACTTGTTCTGAATCCATTTAGCACTCAACAAATGTTTGTTGAGTACTTATTCTGGGCTTGGTGTTCCATGCTGGTCATAAAGTGGTGATCAGGAGAGACAAGACACCTATAGCTTGGAGTTTACTGTTGGATGTGGGAGAAGATACTGGTCACTTAATTATAATAGAATGAAATGTGAGTTTGGGAGGAAGGATAGGATACAATAGGAGCACCCAACAATGTGTAAGGGAGAATTAGAGAAGGCTTTTCTGGGAGAGGTGATTCTAAACCTGAAAGGTTATAATGATGTTTTCCAGGCAGATATGAAGAGAACGGATGCGACACAAAGAAAACAGCATGTGTAAAGGTGAGAGAGCAGGACATAGAGAGAGAGAAGGACGTATTCATGAAGTCAAAGATCAACTTATGGTGATAACTCAGGGATGCCAGGTCGATAAAAGCATTAGAACCCTCCTGAGAGTGTGGACTTTCTCCTGAGAAGCAGGCAGTTAGTTTGACTTCATGGGACCAATGTCAGGGAGCATGTTGATGAGATGCATGACGTTGCCACCCTCACCTCAATCCTGTCATCTCAGGGAGGGAGCAAGATGGTGCATGCTAGATCAAAATCATACAAGGTGAAGGAGAAAGACTTTCAGACGATGCATGGATGAGATGCAGAACCACTACCTGATGGCACCAACTTCACAGCCAAAGAGGAAAGTACCCATTAAATGAATCCTGACTCTAACCAGTAGAAAGTGGAGGCAAGTCTCAGTCACTATCTGTGTCTGTAGGATGCATATCGGTAGTTGCACTGCTTATAACAGGAATAAGAGCTATTTGTTGGGTGTTTTCCTTATGCAATTTTGCCACATTTCCTTACACCAGCTCATTTCATCATTTAAACATCTGTATGAAGGCAATACATTTCATTTATGGCTACTGTGGAGTCATCCTAATCTTCTTATGGAGACAAAACAAAAAAAGGAATGAGCAGTGACTTCTCATGGGCCATAAATTTTTAAAATATATTCTTTATGGAAGTATAGTTGATATGCAATGTTATAATGGCTTCAAGTGTACAACATAGGGATTCAGCAGTTACACACATTATTAAATCTTCATCCAAACTAGTGTAGTTATTATCTGTCACCATAAAAAGATGTTACAGAACCACTGACTATATTCTCTACGCTCCATGACTAATGTATACTGTGATTGAGATTTTGTGCCTCATAGATTTCCAAATGGTGCTAAGGAGCTGATATCATCTGAAGCAGAAGGGCTTTGAATAATCAACCATAAAATCTGCTCATGTTACTTTCTTTCCAGGAGAATTAAATTCAACTTGTTCTCAGTTGATCAAAGAGACCTCCAGACATGGCCCTGTTATAGACCAGAAAGATAATGCTTTCTGGTGGGTAGCCTTGTGAATAAAACTCAGAATTGAAGAATATTGTAGTTTGCCATGGGGAGCAAGTCCTTGAGGCTGGTCAGAGCACTTTTAGAAATAACCAAAAATCTGGTGAAAGCTGAACCATGACTTTCTTTCCTCCTAAGTTTTCTATATTCTCCTGCCATATGTGTGTGTGTACAGTTGACCCTTGAACTGTAGGATCTGAAAAATCAAAAGTTATCATAAGTACAGCCATCTTAAAGGCTTAAACACCACCCTCTAACCTAGAAGGAGGAAAATTATTAGAATCTTGAAAAACAAGTTAGTCAGCCAGTGTTAAATGTAGTGACCTTTAGTTAGCTAACCTCAAATCAGTTAATCATACATACCAAGCTTATCTTGCTAGAACCACCCTAAACATTCCGAAGGTAACTTTATCTAACCAGACCCCCAGGATGTGGCGCCAGCCAAAGATTTATGTGTCTATGGAAAAACACTATATTGTAGTTGTGAGAAATGTTGCCCCTTTGAAAATGCTATAAAAACTTCTGGCTTTGTGTGTTCAGGGTCCTTGTTGAGACCTGCTGCATCGGGCTAACTTGGACCCCAGCTAGCTGGTTCCTGAATAAATTCCTCTTGCTTGTTGCATCAAGAGACGCCTTTTGTGAGTGATTTGGGGCGGCGTCCTCTTCTGGGAGAATCCAACAGAACAACACAGGGATTAGGGGTATCAATAGCTCTGCACTGTTGAAAATCTGGGCATAATTTCTGACACACTGCAAAACCTAACTACTAATAGCCTGGTGTTGACAGGATGCCTTATTGATGACACAAACAAGTAATTCACACATATTTTGTATGTTCTACATACTATACAACATATTCTTACAATACAGCAAGACAGAAAATACTTTTTCAAATTGTCACAAATCTCCAAAAAGTTTTCCAATATATTTATTGAATATCTGCATATAATTGGACTTGAGCAGTTCAAATCCTTGTTGTTCAAGGGTTACAATAATGGTTGGGATGGCTGGAGAGCTGGGGAGGATTATTAGAACTTTGGGGCTCATAGAATCTTGTGAAAACCTATTTCTCTGTATCCAGCTGGAGCTGAGGCACTAATTTAGCTCCCTCCACCCATTATGCAATAAAGGATGCCTCACACCAATAAAAATCTAAAATTCTGTCAGCCAAACTACCTCTGTCATGTTTTGTGTTAAGTCAAGGCCAGGACTCCAGGAGAGATCTGTCCTGGTCACCCTTACAACATTTGTTGCCATCAACATATGTTTCCTCCATTCATTCAGCAAATATTTAACAAATGCCTACTCTATGCACTGGCAATAAAGCAGTAAGCCAGTGACTATAAAGGTTTAGTGCAAGGGGGTTTCTCTGTGAGAGGTAGAACTCTTCTGTATCTTAATATCAGAGTAATGATTTTAAAGGTGCAGAAATTTAAATGGTGCTCTACCTTCCTGATCCCACAAATCTATGTATGGGGTTAAATTCCCAAGAACTATACATGAGGAAAAAAAGTATTTTTGTCAATATTAATTGAAAATTAAAATTAAACAATAGAAGACAAAGCAACCATACCCAGTCCAACAGAGAAAATAGAAGTTAACAGAAGTAATGTATGTGTCAGATAATGACCGAAGTGAGAAGAAATTCAAAGGCAGAAGAGAGGGTATGGCAGAGACAGATAGAGAGTATTTTAATCTGGGTATTTCTGCGGGCAACCAGTCTGTTAAGATGACTTCTGACACCTGAATGTATTTCTGTAACAGAGGAGGGAACGGTGTGCCAGAAGAAGGGAATTACATAGGCAAAGTCAAGAAATAGCATTTAAATAAGTTGAGTTGTCTGTGGGATTTTTTTAGATTTGTTCCCTTCTCAAACTTGGTATAAAATCCTGCAAGTGTTATAAACCTAACATATATCTTGGCTTAAGACACCAACAGTATTATCTCACAGTTTCTGTAGGTCAGGAAACTGGGAGTCACTAAGCTGGGTGACTTGGTACGACTCTCAATGCAATCAAGGTGTCAGCAGAGATGTGGCCACACATGGCCAAGTGGGACTTGGGATCAATCCCAAGTCACTGTGAGTAGGTATCAGTTCTTTGCTGATTGAAGACAGCAGGGACTGGACATAGGGACCTCACCATAGGACAGAGAGAGGCAGAGAAACAGAGAGGCAGAAAGACATATACAGAGAGAAAGCAAGTCAATAAGTCCAACCCACAGTTGAGAAGGAGGCATTCAGCTGGAGGAAATATCCGGGGGCAGGTCTTTGGGAACTTAGCCATCTTAGAGGCTGCCTGGCCCACCAGCATTTTCCTGGCTGCCCTCCTTTCAGGAGGACTGCATGCTGTGTCGTGGAGGTGGAGGGCTCCCTCAGAGCTGGACTTTGCACTGGTCTGGATGTTCAGAATTGAGACACAGAGGGGCAGCAGAAGCGTGCAGCTAGGATGTCTCATGCCCTTCAAGTCCCTTGAGCAGAAATCCAGAGACCATCTGTGTATCTGGTACAGACCTAGCTAATCATGGCTCCTTACCCCATTCCCACAGGGAAGCCACAAGCTCAGTTTACCAAGGGCTTCCCAAGTTGGGCACATTAGAAGGTGGCCTGAAAGTGTCCCAGATTTCCCATCCTTCACACCTCTAGTGTTAGGCAGGAAAATATGTATGAGCTGTGTAGAAAGAGATAAAGGCCAGAAACCTAAATTAATCAATTAAAGCTCAAAAAGCCAAGAGCAACTTGGCCTGGAATGTTTGAATATTTCCCAGATAAAGGAAGGTAGCTCAGCATAGCCATGTCATTCTTGTGTTAATCATGAAGGCCCAGCTAACTTTCTTTACCTTTACCTATATGCTGATTTTTTCTCCTTCCAGCCCTAGTTAAGTACTTTGTAACCTAGACAACTAATTTAGCATGCAGGCCCGGCCATAAACAACACAGTAAAAGGCAGGAAAGGTTTCACCTTAAAGATTGTATTTTAATACCCAGAAAGTTAAAAATGTAAGATTCTTAACTTACTCTTTAGCAAATAGGCAATAACTCAGCCTGCCTTGGGGGCTCTGCAGGTAGCCTGTTTGATCTGCTCCCAGACCTAGATGCCGGTATCCCAGGGAGAAATCAGAGCAGGAACTTCCTTGTGTTAAGTTAATTCTAAGTACCCAAAGACCACTTAACAAGTATGCATCCCCAGCCCTTACTCACATTCCTAAAGAATCCTTAAAATGGGGAACCCCCAGCCTTTCAGGGTGCTCCTCTCTCTGAGGACACACACACTTTCTAAGTGGGTAAACTTTTAATCTTAAACTTTTTCTCTTCAAAACTTTCAGGATGCCTCTCCTTGCTGAGGTTGACTACTGCACTTCTTCTCTCTTTAAGTTACTTTAAATGAAACTTAAACTCTGCTTCACTACTGTGTCTCTGCTCTTCAATTCTTTGTCGTGCTGGGGACAAGGACTGAGGGAAATACACATTGCTCCCCAACACTAAGACTCCCTGACTCTTTGCACCCTCTTCCCAACCACCTGGATGAGGCCAACAGAGTTGCTCATTAGGGAGATGTTTGCAGAAGAGAGAGAGAGATAGAGGTGGTGTTTGAGAGACTGAGGAAGGTACTGCAATTGTGGTTAAAAATAAAACACTATGAAGAGGAGGAGACAAGATGGTGGCATGAGTAGTTCAGTGGAAATATCCTCCCAAAAACATATATATTTTTGAAAATACAACAAATGCAACTATTCGCAAACAAGAGACCAGCAGATACAGTACAACAGCCAGGCTACATCTATATCTATGAGAACTCAGCATCACACAAAGGGGGTCAGATACAAGCCACGGTCTGGCGGGACCTGAGCACTGCCCCCCAACCCCAGTTCACTGGCAGAAAGAAAGGAATTGGAGCAGCGAGGGAGTAAAAGCTCCAGACTGCTAAACAACCAGCTCTAGTAATCTGCACCAGGAACACAGACACATGCTGCATGGTGTGCTGGATATTAGAGAAACAGAAAAGCAAAACATGCTAGTGGGTCCCACAACCAGCTTGCTTGGGACAAAAGAAAAGTGAGTGTTTTTGAAAGTGTTAAAGGAACAGGGGCATCACAGCTGGACAAAATCATCCTGGCACACTCAGCCCAGAAGCTGGGAATCCTGGGGAACTTTAAGCAACCTAAACTCCTGGGCAGCAGTGCAGTTCTGAAGACCCTCATGGCAATAAACAGCCTGCCAGTTGTTACCCTGGCTGACATGGACACCGACACACTGGTCCAGTAGCAGGAGAGCGGCCGTGCTCACCCATGGCGGCAGTGCCAGAGGGGCTGAGGAGAGGCCCACATGCACTTGGCGGTGGTGATGCCAGAGGGGCCTGGGAGCAGACTGAGTGAGCTGGTGGTTGCAGCAGCAGCAGAGTAGCCCAAAAGAGCCTGCGGCAGTGGTAGCTGAGTGGCGCACGCAAGCCCAGGGTGGCAGTGGCCAAGCGGCCTGGGAGTGGCTTGTGCAAGCCTGCAGCAGCAGTGGCAGAGCGCCCTGGGATTACATATGCCCCAGAAGCCACCCACAACCACCTCTGGATGCACAGCTTCCCAGGCCATACCCAAAGGCTGCCTCCAGCACACAGCTGCCAGGCAGGGGCAACGCTCTCACAGGAGAACTTACCCAGCATGCCTGCCACTCCCCACACAGGGCACTCTACCACCTTGATGGAGACCCCGCCCACAGCTGCTTAGGGGATTAAACTGGGGCTGCTCCAGGAATGAGGGTAACCAACAAAGGCAGCAGAGAAGGGCAAGGCAACCAGCAAGCAGGAAAGGACTTTGTTCTCCCAGCTGACACATGTGCTAACTGCCTACAGCTACCTTTAACACCATGAAAAGGCAGAAGAATTTGGTCCAGTCCAGAATTACACATACAACCCCTGAGAGAGGGCCTGAGGAGATAGAGTTAACCAATCTCCCCGAAAAAGAATTCAAAATAAATGTCATAACCATGTTGATGGATCTGCAGAGAAATATGCAAGAGTTAAAGGATAAAATTGGGAGGGAGTATAAAGAAATAAAACAATCTCTGTAAGGACTTAAGAGCAGACTGGATGAGGTGCAAGAGGCCATCAATGGAATAGAAATCAGAGAACAGGAACACAGAAAATCTGAGGCAGAGAGAGATAAAAGTATGTCCAGTAATGAGAGAATATTAAGAGAACTGTGTGACCAATCCAAATGGAACAATATACGCATTATAGGGGTACCAGAAGAAGAGGAGAGAGAAAAAGAGATAGAAAGTGTATTTGAAGAAATAATTGTTGAATATTTCCCCAAACTGGGGGAGGAAATAGTCTCTCACAGAACAGAAGCCCACAGAACTCCAAAAATAAGGGACAAAGGAGGACAACACCAAGGCACATCATAACTAAAATGGCAAAGATCAAAGACAATGACATAGTATCAAAGGCAGCCAGAGAGAGAAGAAAAGGTCACCTACAAAGGAAAACCCATCAGGCTATTAGACTTCTCAACAGAAACCTTACAGGCCAGAAGAGAATTGTATGATACACTTAATTCAATGAAACAGAAGGGCCTTGAACCAAGGATAATGTATCCGGAATGATTATCATTTAAATATGAAGGATGGATTAAACAATTTCCAGACAAGTGAAAGTTGAGGGAATTTGTCTCCCACAAACCAACTGTACAGAGTATTTTAGAGGTACTGCTCTAGATGGAAGAACTCCTAAATTCTAAATAGATGTCACCAGAGAAAATAAAATTACAGCAAATAAAGCAGACCAACCCAATACAAACTAAAGGCAAAAAATAAAATCAACTACTCACAAAAGCAGTCAAAGGAAACACAAAAGAGCACAGAATAAAACACCTAACATGTAAAAAATGGAGGACGAGGAATAAGAAGAGAGAGAAATAAAGAATCATCAGACTGTATTCATAATAGTTCAATAAGCAAGTTAAGTTAGGCAGTTAGATAGTAAAGAAGTGAACTTTGAGCCTTTGATAACCATGAATGTAAAGCCTGCAATGACAATAAGTACATATCTTTCAAGAGTCACCCTAAATGTTAATGGAATGAATGGACATATCAAAAGACACAGAGTAAAAAAATGGATAAAAAAGCAAGACCCATCTATATGCTGCTTACAAGAGACTCACATCAAACCCAAAGACATACACAGACTAAAAGTCAAGGGATGGAAAAAGATATTTCATGCAAACAATAGGGAGAAAAAAGCAGGTGTCGCAGTACTGGTATTAGACAAAATAGACTTCAAAACAAAGAAATAAACAAGAGATAAAGAAGGACATTACATAATGATAAAGGGGTCACCACAACAAGAGGATATAACCATTATAAATACATATGCACCCAACACAAGAGCACCAACATATGTGAAACAAATACTAACAGAATTAAAGAAGGAAATAGAATGCAATGTATTCTTTCTAGGAGACTTCAACACACCACTCACTCCAAAGGACAGATCAACCAGACAGAAAATAAGGACACAGAGGCACTGAACAACACACTAGAAGAGATGGACTTAATAGACTTCTACAGAATGCTACAATCAAAACAGCAGGATACACATTCTTCTCAAATGCACATTGAACATTCTCCAGAAAAGACCACATACTAGTCCACAAAAAGAGCCTTACTAAATTCAAAAAGATTGAAATTCTACCAACCAACTTCACAGACCACAAAGGCATAAAACTAGAAATAAATTGTACAAAAAAACAAAAACGATCACAAACACATGAAGTCTTATCAACAAGTTTCTAAATAATCTGGATCAAAGAACAAATTAAACAGAGATCAAGCAATATATGGAGACAAGTGAAACTGACAACATAAAGCCCCAACTTCTGTGGGCTCAGTGAAGGCAGTATTAAGAGGAAAGTATATTGCAATCCAGGCCTATCTAAAGAAGGAAGAACATTCCCAAATGAATAGTCTAAAGTCACATTTATTGAATTTGAAAAAGAAGAACAAATGAGGCTCAAGTCAACAGAAGTTGGGACATAATAAATATCAGACAAGAAATAAATAAAATTGAAAACAATAAAATAATAGAAAAAATAAATGAAACCAAGAGCTAGTTCCTTGAAAAAATAAACAAAATAGGTAAGGCTCTAGCCACACTTATTAAGAGAAAAAGAGAATCAGAACCCAGGAAGGAAAAATCACAAAGGACACCACAGAAATACAAAAAAAGTATTAGAGAATAATGTGAAAATCTATACGCTAACAAGCTGGAAAACCTGGAAGAAATGGAAAAAATCCTAGAAAAATACAACCTTCCATGACTGACCAAAGAGGAAACAAAAAATCTAAACAGACAAGTTACCAGGAACGAAATTGAATCTGCAATAAAAACCTACCCAAAACGCCTGGGTCAGATGAATTCACTGATAAATTTTATCACACATATAGGGAAGACATAATACCCATTCTCCTTAAAGTTTTCCAAAAAATAGAAGAGGAGGTAATACTTCCATTCTCATTCTATGAAGCCAGCATCACTCTAAAACCAAAATCAGGCAAAGACCCCACCAAAAAAGAAAGTTACAGACTAATATCCCTGATGAACATAGATGAAAAAATACTCAACAAAATATTAGCAAACTGAATTCAAAAATGCATTAAGAGGATCATACACCATGATCAAGTTGGATTCATCTCAGGGATGCAAGTATGATACAACATTCGAAAATCCATCAACATCATCCGCCACATCAACAACAAGAAGAACAGAAACCACATACTTATCTCCATAGATGTTGAAAAGCATTTGACAAAATTTAACGTCTGTTCATGATAAAAACTCTCAAAAAATGGGTATAGAGGGAAAGTACCACAATATAATACAGGCCATATATGACAAACCCACAGCCAACATCATACTTAAAGTGAGAAGCTGAAAGCTTTTCCTCTAAGATCAGGAACAAGACAGGGATGACCACTCTCCCCACTGTTATTCAATATAGTACTGGAGGTCCTAACCATGGGAATCAGACAAAACAAAGAAATACAAGGCATCCAGATTGGTAAAGAAGTCAAACTGTCACTATTTGTAGATGAGATGATATTGTACATAAAAAACCCTAAAGACTCCATTCCAAAACTACTAGAAGTAATATCTCAATTCCACAAAGTTGCAGGACACAAAATTAATACACATAAATCTGTTGCTTTCCTATACACTAATGATGAACAAACAGAGAGAGAAATCATGAAAACAATTCCATTCACAACTGCATCAAAAGAATAAAATGCATAGGAATAAACCCAGCCAAGGAAGTGAAAGACCTATACCCTGAAACTTCCCGACACTCCTAAAAGAAAGAGGACACTAACAAATGGAAAATCATTCTATGTTCTTGGCTAGGAAGAATTAATATTGTCAAAACAGCTGTTCTTTTTAAAGCAATCTACAGATTGAATGCAATGCCTATCAAATTACCAACAACATTCTTCAGTGAACTGGAACAAAAAGTTTTAAAGTTCGTATGGAACCACAAAAGACCCTGAATAGCCAAAGCAATCCTGAGAAGGAAGACTAAAGCAGGGGGCATCTCTCTTCCCAACTTCAAGCTCTACTACAAAGCCACAGTAATCAGAACAAATTTTTACTGGCACAAGAAAAGACTCACAAAGCAGTGGAACAGAATACAGAGTCCAGATATTAACCCAAACATACATGGTCAATTACTATATGGTAAAGGAGCCATGGAAATACAGTGGGGAAATGACAGCCCCTTAACAGCTGGTGTTGGCAAAACTGGTCAACTACGTGTAAGAGAATGAAACTGGATCATTGTCTAACCCCAGACACAAAAGTAAATTCGAAATGGATTAAAGACCTGAATGTTAATCATGAAACCATAAAAGTCTTAGAAAAAATATAGGCAAAAATCTCTTGGACATAAACATGAGCAATTTTCTCATAAACATATCTCCCTGGGCAAGGGAAAGAAAATCAAAAATGAACAAGTGGCACTTGTCAATCAAACTGAAGCTCCTTAGTACTGGAGGTCCTTGCCGTGGCTAGGACCTCCAGTACTAAACTTGTTCATATTAAGCTGAAAAGCTTCTGCACTACAAGGGACACCTCCAAGAGAACAAAAGGAATCCTACAGTATGGGAGAATATATTCATAAATGACAGATCCGATAAAGGGTTGACACCCAAAACATATAAAGAATGTATGCACCTCAACAAACCAAAAGCAAAAAATTCAATTAAAAAATGGGCATAGGAGCTGAACAGACAATGCTCCAAAGAAGAAATTCAGGTGGCCAACAGACACATGAAAAGATGCTTCACATAGCTAGTCATCAGAGAAATGCAAATTAAAACCACAATGAGATATCACCTCACACCAGTAAGGATCACCAGCATCCAAAAGACAAACAACAACAAATGTTGGAGTGGTTGTGGAGAAAGGGGAACCCTCCTGCACTGCTGGTGGGAATGTAAACTACTTCAACCATTGTGGAAAGCACTATGGAGTTTCCTCAAAAAGCTTAAAATAGAAATACCATTTGACCCAGGAATTCCACTCCTAGGAATTTACCCTGAGTAAGCAGCATACCAGTTTGAAAAAGACATATGATCCCTATGTTTATAGCACCACTATTTACAATAGCCAAGAAATGGAAGCAACCTAAGTGTCCATCAGTAGATGAATGGATAAGGAAGATGTTGTACATATACACAATGGAATATTATTCAGCCATAAGAAGAAAACAAATCCTACCATTTGCAACAACATGGATGGAGCTAGAGGGTATTATGCTCAGTGAAATAATCCAGGCAGATAAAGACAAATACCAGATGATTTCACTTATATGTGGAGTATAAGGACAAAGAAAAAAACTGAAGGAACAAAACAACAGCAAAATCACAGAACCCAAGAATGGACTAACAGGTACCAAAGGGAAAGGAGGACTGGGGAGGATGGTTGTGAATGGATGGATGGCAGGGGAAGGAGAGTGGGTATTACGAATAGCATATGTAATGTTGGTGGGGCACAGGGAGGGCTGTGCAACACAGAGAAGAGAAGTAGTGATTCTACAGCATCTTACTATGCTGATGGACAGTGACTGTAATGAGGTTTGTGGGGGGGACCTGGTGATAGGGGGAGTCTAGTAAACATAATATTCTTCATGTAATTGTAGATTAATTACACAAAAATAAAAAAATAACAATACATTAATTAAAAAAATAAGACACTAGGAACAGCAAACATTTGTGGAGTCACAAGTTCAAAAGGGTCCTTGAGTCAGGTCAGGGTGAGATAGGGGACTGTGGGTATATTCAGAGAAGTGTGAGGGCCCCAGGGAAAAGCAGGACAGAATATTTACAATCAGAGCAATGTAACACTGGGCAAAGAAGTCCCTATTGAAACTCTGTGTTAAGCATTATGCAAAGTCAAGGTCACACTAATTCTCTAGGGAAAAGATACCTAACTAAGAACATAGACATTTTCAGTGAGATCAGTTAAAGGTCAAAAGGCCAGGAGCAACTTGGCCTGTAATGTTTGAGTGTTCTGCAAGGGTATCTCGGCATGACCCATGACTTCACTGTAAGCCCTAGCAAACAGACAAAAGCCCAGTCCACCTTGAGGTCAGGGAAGGTGGTACAAGTCCACAACCCTAAGCCTTTTTTTTCATGGTCCTCCAAATCCTCAATTGCCTATAAAACACCTAGACAAGGGGAGCCAAGATGGCGGCGTGAGTAGAGCAGTGGAAATCTCCTCCCAAAAACACATAGAGCTATGAAAATATAACAAAGAAAAATCTTCCTAAAATAGAGACCACAGGACACAGGACAACATCCAGACCACATCCACACCTGCAAGAACCCAGCGCCTTGTGAAGGGGGTAAGATACAAGCCCCAGCCCGGCGGGACCCGAGCGCCCCTCCCCCCGGCTCCCGGCGGGTGGAGAGAAACCGGAGCAGTTTTTTTTTTTGGCGAGCGCTTTTTGGAAGCCTTAGAGGGACGGGCCCCCGTTGCTGGGGAGGCAGGGTGGCGGGACCGGTGAGGAGGTGCCTGGGAACAGCGCCGGAGGACAAAGAATATCCCGCGTTTCTCCCTGCGAGACCTGGGGGCGGGTGCCTGAGACCGGTGCCTGAGGACGGAGGAGGTCGCGCGTTTTTCCCCTTTTTTTTTTTCTCTTTATGGCAAGCGCTTTTTGGAAGCCTTGAAGGGACGGGGACCCCAGTGCTAGGGAGGCACGGAGGCGGGACTGGTGAGCGGGTGGCTGGGACCGGCGCCTGAGGACAAAGAATATCCCCCGTTTTTCCCTGCGGGACCGGTGGGCGGGTGCCTGAGACCGGCACTTGAGGACAGAGGAAATCGCGCGTTTTTCCCCTTTTTTTTTTCTCTTTTCTGCGAGTGCTTTTTGGAAGCCTAAAAGGGACAGGGACCCCGGTGCTAGGGAGGCAGGGCGGCGGGACTGGTGAGCGGGTGCCTGGGACCGGCACCTGAGGACAAAGAATATCCCGCATTTTTCCCTGTGGGACCGGTGGGTGGGTGCCTGAGACCAGCACCTGAGGACGGAAGAAATCGCGCATTTTTCCCCTTTTTTTTCTCTCTTTTTGCCAAGTGCTTTTTGGAAGCCTTGAAGGGACAGGGACCCCGGTGCTAGGGAGGCAGGGCGGCAGGACTGGTGAGCGGGTGCGTGGGACCAGTGCCTGAGGACAAAGAATATTGAGCGTTCCTTCCCTGCGGGACCGGTGGGTGGGTGCTTTTTGGAAGCCTTGAAAGGACAGGGACCCTGGTGCTAGGGAGACAGGGCAGCAGGACCAGTGCGCGGGTGCCTGGGACCGGCACCTGAGGAAAAAAAAAAAAAAAATCGCGTGTTTTTTCTTTTTTTTTTCCTTTCTGTTCCCTCTCTCATTGTTGCTGTTGTTGTTTTGGTTTGGAGAGTGCTTTTTGGAAATCTTAAAGGGGCAGGACAGGTCACTTAGACCAGAAGCAGGGAATCTGGGGATCTCTGGGCACTCTAACCCCCTGGGCAGCAGGGAGCACAGAGGCCCCTTACGGAGATAAATAGTCTCCTGGCTGCTCCCCCTCTAACGGGGCTCCACCATTTTGGAGGAACAGCCCCAGCCAGGCCAAGCCCACAGCAACAGTGGAGATAAACCCCAAAGCAACTGGGCAGGAAGCAGAAGCCCTGTCTGCGCACAGCTGCCCAGCACAAGCCACTAGAGGTCGCTATTCTCCCAGGAAAAGGCTACAAACCAACAAGAAGGGAAGCTCTTCCAGCGGTCACTTGTACCAGCTCTGCAGACTATCTCTATCACCATGAAAAGGCAAAACTACAGGCAGACAAAGATCACAGAGACAACACCTGAGAAGGAGACAGACCTAACTAGTCCTCCTGAAAAAGAATTCAAAATAAAAATCATGAACATGCTGACAGAGATGCAGAAAAAAATGCAAGAGCAATGGGATGAGATGCAGAGAAAAATGCAAGAGCAGTGGGATGAGATGCAGAGAAAAATGCAAGAGCAGTGGGATGAAGTCCGGAAGGAGATCACAGATGTCAGGAAAGAGATCACAGAAGTGAAACAATCCCTGGAAGGATTTATAAGCAGAATGGATAAGATGCAAGAGGCCATTGAAGGAATAGAAGCCAGAGAACAGGAACGTATAGAAGCTGACATAGAGAGAGATAAAAGGATCTCCAGGAATGAAACAACACTAAGAGAAATATGTGACCAATACAAAAGGAAAAACATTCGTATTATAGGGATACCAGAAGAGGAAGAAAGAGGAAAAGGGATAGAAAGGGTCTTTGAAGAAATAATTGCTGAAAACTTCCCCAAACTGGGGGAGGAAATAATCGAACAGACCATGGAATTATACAGAACCCCCAACAGAAAGGATCCAAGGAGGACAACACCAAGACACATAATAATTAAAATGGCAAGGATCAAGGACAAGGAAAGAGTTTTAAAGGCAGCTAGAGAGAAAAAGGTCACCTATAAAGGAAAACCAATCAGGCTAACATCAGACTTCTCAACAGAAACCCTACAGGCCAGAAGAGAATGGCATGATATACTTAATGCAATGAAACAGAAGGGCCTTGAACCAAGGATACTGTATCCAGCACGACTATCATTTAAATATGATGGTGGGATCAAACAATTCCCAGACAAGCAAAAGCTGAGGGAATTTGCTTCCCACAAACCACCTCTACAGGGCATCCTACAGGGACTGCTCTAGATGGGAGCACCCCTAAAAAGAGCACAGAACAAAACACACAACATATGAAGAAGGGAGGAGGAGGAATAAGAAGGGAGAGAAGAAAAGACTCTCCAGACAGTGTATATAACAGCTCAATAAGCGAGCTAAGTTAGGCAGTAAGATACTAAAGAAGCTAACCTTGAACCTTTGGTAACCACGAATCTAAAGCCTGCAATGGCAATAAGTACATATCTTTCAATAGTCACCCTAAATGTAAATGGACTTAATGCACCAATCAAAAGACATAGAGTAATAGAATGGATAAAAAAGCAAGACCCATCTATATGCTGCTTACAAGAAACTCACCTTAAACCCAAAGATAAGCATAGACTAAAAGTCAAGGGATGGAAAAACATATTTCAGGCAAACAACAGTGAGAAGAAAGCAGGGGTTGCAGTACTAATATCAGACAAAATAGACTTCAAAACAAAGAAAGTAACAAGAGATAAAGAAGGCCACTACATAATGATAAAGGGCTTAGTCCAACAAGAGGATATAACCATTCTAAATATATATGCACCCAATACAGGAGCACCAGCATATGTGAAGCA
Organism: Manis javanica; assembly: GCF_040802235.1. Lineage (NCBI taxonomy): Eukaryota > Metazoa > Chordata > Mammalia > Pholidota > Manidae > Manis > Manis javanica. The sequence continues at coordinate 82,337,101 of NC_133168.1, forward strand.
AATACTAACAGAACTAAAGAGGGAAATAGACTGCAATGCATTCATTGTAGGAGACTTCAACACACCACTCACCCCAAAGGATAGATCCACCGGGCAGAAAATAAGTAAAGACACACAGGCACTGAACAACACACTAGAACAGATGGACCTAATAGACATCTATAGAACTTTACATCCAAAAGCAACAGGATATACATTCTTCTCAAGTGCACATGGAACATTCTCTAGAATAGACCACATACTAGCTCACAAAAAGAGCCTCAGTAAATTCCACAATATTGAAATTCTACCAACCAATTTTTCAGACCACAAAGGTATGAAAGTAGAAATAAATTCTACAAAGAAAACAAAAAGGCTCACAAACACATGGAGGCTTAACAACATGCTACTAAATAATCAATGGATCAATGAACAAATCAAAATAGAGATCAAGGAATATATAGAAACAAATGACAACAACAACACTAAGCCCCAACTTCTGTGGGATGCAGCGAAAGCAGTCTTAAGAGGAAAGTATATAGCAATCCAGGCACACTTGAAGAAGGAAGAACAATCCCAAATGAATAGTCTAACATCACAATTATTAAAACTGGAAAAAGAAGAACAAATGAGGCCTAAAGTCAGCAGAAGGAGGGACATAATAAAGATCAGAGAAGAAATAAACAAAATTGAGAAGAATAAAACAATAGCAAAAATCAACGAAACCAAGAGCTGGTTCTTTGAGAAAATAAACAAAATAGATAAGCCTCTAGCCCAACTTATTAAGAGAAAAAGAGAGTCAACACAAATCAACATAATCAGAAATGAGAATGGAAAAATCACGACAGACTCCACAGAAATACAAAGAATTATTAAAGACTACTATGAAAACCTATATGCCAACAAGCTGGAAAACCTAGAAGAAATGGACAACTTCCTAGAAAAATACAACCTCCCAAGACTGACCAAGGAAGAAACACAAAAGTTAAACAAACCAATTACAAGCAAAGAAATTGAAACAGTAATCAAAAAACTACCCAAGAACAAAACCCCGGGGCCGGACGGATTTACCTCGGAATTTTATCAGACACACAGAGAAGACATAATACCCATTCTCCTTAAAGTGTTCCACAAAATAGAAGAAGAGGGAATACTCCCAAACTCATTCTATGAAGCCAACATCACCCTAATACCAAAACCAGGCAAAGACCCCACCAAAAAAGAAAATTACAGACCAATATCCCTGATGAACGTAGATGCAAAAATACTCAATAAAATATTAGCAAACAGAATTCAACAGTATATCAAAAGGATCATACACCATGACCAAGTGGGGTTCATCCCAGGGATGCAAGGATGGTACAACATTCGAAAATCCATCAACATCATCCACCACATCAACAAAAAGAAAGAAAAAAACCACATGATCATCTCCATAGATGCTGAAAAAGCATTTGACAAAATTCAACATCCATTCATGATAAAAACTCTCAGCAAAATGGGAATAGAGGGCAAGTACCTCAACATAATAAAGGCCATATATGATAAACCCACAGCCAGCATTATACTGAACAGCGAGAAGCTGAAAGCATTTCCACTGAGATCGGGAACCAGACAGGGATGCCCACTCTCCCCACTGTTATTTAACATAGTACTGGAGGTCCTAGCCACGGCAATCAGACAAAACAAAGAAATACAAGGAATCCAGATTGGTAAAGAAGAAGTTAAACTGTCACTATTTGCAGATGATATGATACTGTACATAAAAAACCCTAAAGACTCCACTCCAAAACTACTAGAACTGATATCGGAATACAGCAAAGTTGCAGGATACAAAATCAACACACAGAAATCTGTAGCTTTCCTATACACTAACAACGAATCAATAGAAAGAGAAATCAGGAAAACAATTCCATTCACCATTGCATCAAAAAGAATAAAATACCTAGGAATAAACCTAACCAAGGAAGTGAAAGACTTATACTCTGAAAACTACAAGTCACTCTTAAGAGAAATTAAAGGGGACACTAATAAATGGAAACTCATCCCATGCTCATGGCTAGGAAGAATTAATATCGTCAAAATGGCCATCCTGCCAAAAGCAATATACAAATTTGATGCAATCCCTCTCAAATTACCAGCAACATTCTTCAATGAATTGGAACAAATAATTCAAAAATTCATATGGAAACACCAAAGACCCCGAATAGCCAAAGCAATCCTGAAAAAGAAGAATAAAGTAGGGGGGATCTCACTCCCCAACTTCAAGCTCTACTACAAAGCCATAGTAATCAAGACAATTTGGTACTGGCACAAGAACAGAGCCACAGACCAGTGGAACAGATTAGAGACCCCAGAAATTAACCCAAACATATATGGTCAATTAATATTTGATAAAGGAGCCATGGACATACAATGGCAAAATGACAGTCTCTTCAACAGATGGTGCTGGCAAAACTGGACAGCTACATGTAGGAGAATGAAACTGGACCATTGTCTAACCCCATATACAAAGGTAAACTCAAAATGGATCAAAGACCTGAATGTAAGTCACGAAACCATTAAACTCTTGGAAAAAAACATAGGCAAAAACCTCTTAGACATAAACATGAGTGATCTCTTCTTGAACATATCTCCCCGGGCAAGGAAAACAACAGCAAAAATGAGCAAGTGGGACTACATTAAGCTGAAAAGCTTCTGTACAGCGAAAGACACCATCAATAGAACAAAAAGGAACCCTACAGTATGGGAGAATATATTTGAAAATGACAGATCTGATAAAGGCTTGACGTCCAGAATATATAAAGAGCTCACACGCCTCAACAAACAAAAAACAAATAACCCAATTAAAAAATGGGCAGAGGAACTGAACAGACAGTTCTCCAAAAAAGAAATACAGATGGCCAAGAGACACATGAAAAGATGCTCCACATCGCTAATTATCAGAGAAATGCAAATTAAAACTACAATGAGGTATCACCTCACACCAGTAAGGATAGCTGCCATCCAAAAGACAAACAACAACAAATGTTGGCGAGGCTGTGGAGAAAGGGGAACCCTCCTACACTGCTGGTGGGAATGTAAATTAGTTCAACCATTGTGGAAAGCAGTATGGAGGTGCATCAAAATGCTCAAAACAGACCTACCATTTGACCCAGGAATTCCACTCCTAGGAATTTACCCTAAGAACGCAGCAATCAAGTTTGAGAAAGACAGATGCACTCCTATGTTTATCGCAGCACTATTTACAATAGCCAAGAATTGGAAGCAACCTAAATGTCCATCTGTAGATGAATGGATAAAGAAGATGTGGTACATATACACAATGGAATACTACTCAGCCATAAGAAGTGGAAAAATCCAACCATTTGCAGCAACATGGATGGAGCTGGAGAGTATTATGCTCAGTGAAATAAGCCAAGCGGAGAAAGAGAAATACCAAATGATTTCACTCATCTGAGGAGTATAGGAACAAAGGAAAAACTGAAGGAACAAAACAGCAGCAGAATTACAGAACCCAAAAATGGACTAACAGGTACCAAAGGGAAAGGAACTGGGGAGGATGGGTGGGCAGGGAGGGATAAGGGGGGGGAAGAAGAAGGGGGGTATTAAGATTAGCATGCATGGGGGGGAGGGAGAAAGGGGAGGGTGGGCTGCACAACACAGAGAGGACAAGTAGTGACTCTACAACATTTTGCTAAGCTGATGGACAGTAACCGTAATGTGGTTGTTAGGGGGGACCTGATATAGGGGAGAGCATAGTAAACATAGTATTCTTCAGGTAAGTGTAGATTAAAAATTTAAAAAAAAAAAAAGAAAGAAAGAAAGAAAGAAAAGGGGGATTACTCCTTAACAGGATAAAACTATTGGTAAATCAAAGATCAACGCATGCTTTAAATATCCTTAATGTTGATCACTTAAAGGGTGTCAGATGATCAGCTATGGAGGTACTCTTTTCTGATAATATTCCTTTCTCTTAATTAAAAAAAAAAAAAAAAAAAGCAGTTACTGTGTGCTGACCTCCAATGAGTTCTGCACAGTGGTATAGAGGGCATGTCAAAGTGTGGGCAAAGGGTCTGTTTGTTTCTACGCAGAAGATCAAGGCCTAGCTTGGATACCCAGAAAATGAACTAAGATACGATATGAGGAGGAGCTTCCGGCATCAGCACTCTCTGGAGGACTCGTGCCGGGGGATGATCATCAAAAAGCCTCCACAGGGATCCGGACGATGCTGCGGTTGTGGCTGCATCCAGCCCACCATCTCCTGGACTTGCCATGAGAAGGAGGAGGGAGATGTCTAGGCTGGCATGTGCATACAGTGAGACAACGAATTTGACCGGATCTGTCTGTTGGAACTCAACCAGGAGTTGGGAGGGGTGCAAGTTGTAGCACCCCAAAATCTCATGACTATAGACTATCTATGGTTAAAAGAACATATGGGATGTGAACAGATCCCAGAAATGGGCTGCTTTAATTTGTCTAATGGTTCAAGTACAGTTGGAAAATATCCATCATATCATAGATAAATTTTCACAAATGCCTAGGGTGCCTAAATGGTTTTCTTGGCTTCACTGGAGATGGCTGGTAATTATAGATTTGCTTTGTTTATGTCACCGTATTCCTATTATGTCAATATGTGTGTGCAAATTAGTTAGTAGTTTAAAACCTATACATACTTAAGGTACTATACAAGAAGATATGTCAAAGAAATAATCAATCCTCCCAAGTTTCCTTCATATGCTACATCTATAGCTTTTCTTCTTCCTTCCTAATTACAAACTTTAAATAGAATTCGTGCCTCATATCGAATTTACCGAGTATCATAATTCCTCCAGGTGGTAAAGATACCTCGAGACAAGTGCTGGGCATAGAAGCCACAGGGCATAAATCTGCAAAGAAGTAAAAAGCTAACCTTTGCAAACAATATGGCTTCTCTCTCACTTACCAACTTTACATTTCCCTGTATGGCCCCGGAAGATGACTGGTTAGCCAGAGACGGGTAAGATTCCTCAAGGGAGGAACAACCTAAGACAGGCACAGTCGCAGGGGGGCCATCAGGTGAGAATTTGGGGATCAACAGAGGTGAGGCTCAGAACCTCACCCCCCCTGTTTTGAGAGAAATCTTCTGCATCCGTGGATGTTTTGCTGCCCTTGTCTAGCCTGGATTAATACTTAGTCCATAGGCACACACCTGATCATCTGATCATCTACATTTGCCTTCTTACAGCACTAAACTATGTTTTCTACCTTTATCTTGCATCTACCTACCACTTCAGCATTTTATTAAAAATAAAAATAATAATAATAATAGGAGAAATGTGGGATCAACATATAAATCAAGTACAAAAATCAAATGAATATTCATATTTGACCTGATGGTTTATAGGTCATATTGCATGATCAAAACCGAAAGTTTCTGTGATGACTGCCCTTGTACTGTTCACCATGTAAGAATTTATTCACTCTGTAAGAATTCGTTCACCATGTAAGAACTTGTTCGTTATGCTTCAGAAGATTGGAGAATGACGAGAATTAGGCTTGAGATGGATTAATGATTGTACATTGAGCATTGACCCCCCTATACTGAATTTTATTGTTGTTAACAACCATTTGATCAATAAATATGAGAGATGCCCTCTCAAAAAAAAAAAAAAAAAAAAAAAAAAAAAAAAAAAAAAAAAACACCTAGACAACACTCCCTCACAGACTCTCTTGTCTCCTCCTTCAGTGAGCTGGGAACTCTGTCCTTTCACTTTATCTCTAAATAAAAGCCTGTACCTTCAGTGTCTGTGAAGCTCATTGTTCAGCTTAGTGAACAAGAACCCCAGCATCGAGGGCATAGTATCAGCTTTATCAGAGAGCTAGGGACGAAGGCAGATTTGGGGAAGGCAGTCATGGTGAAGGTGCAGAGACAAAATTGACAGAGAAATGGCATGTTTAGGACACTCAATGTTCCCTTTGCAGATATTCATTGGGCACCTATGATGTTCAAGACAAGTCTTAATCCTGGGAATGGATTAATTGAGGAACCAACAAGCAAAAATATCTCTGCCTTCCTGGAACTAATATTTTAGTTGGAGAATCCATGAATATAATCAATCAGTACATTCAGGAAGATGTGGGGTTATATTTTTTGAGGAATGTAAAAAATATAGGGTCATATTATAGTTTTTAAGAGCTTTATTGAGATATAGGTCACATACCCCTACATTGACCCATTTAAAGTATAGAGTGCAATTGTTTTTAACATGTCCACAGACCTGAGCAACCATTCAATGTTTAAATATTTTATTACCTGCAGAAGAAACCTCATACTCCATTACACCCCTACTCTCTAACAGCCAGCCCCAGGCAACCACTGATCTATTTCTTGTTTTGATATCTAGACATTTTGTTTGAATGGAATATCCAATATGTGGTCTTTGGAACTGGCTTCTTTCCTGGGAATCCTGTTTTCAAGGTTCATCCAGGCTGGAACAAATATCAACAGCTGTATAATATTCCATTGTACATTGGATCTGTGATCAGATAAACAGCATTTTTTTTCTCTGTTCATCAATTGATGGGCATTTGGATTTTTTCCACTTTTTGGTTATTATGAACAACACCAGACTTACAAAGGCAAGTTTTTGTATGTACAGGATTGTTATTTTTTATAATTATTAGTATCATTATTAAAATAAAAAGAACGAAGAACATGATGTTCATTCCAGGCATACAACATAATAGTTAGGTATTTTTAATAGATTGAGAAATGATCAGCACAATAACTCTCATTAGCATCTATCCCTGTCATTCAAAAGTTTTTCTTGTGGTGAGAACTCTTAACATTGCTCAGCAACTTTCAGATGTGCAATATGGGATTACAAACAATAGGCCCCTTTGAAACCATGCTATACCTAGGACAGGGTGGTTAAAAATGAAGGCGTTAATTCCTCAAGGGAGGAACAACCTAAGGGAGGAACAACCTAAGACAGGCACAGTAGCAGGGGGGCCATCAGGTGAGAAATTGGGGATCAACAGTGGTGAAGCTTAGAACCTCACACCCCTGTTTTGAGAGAAATTTTCTGCATCCACGGATGTTTTATTGCCCTTGTCTAGCTCGGATTAACACATAGTCTACAGGCATAAACCTGATCATCTACAATTGCTCTCTTACAACGCTAAACTATGTTTTCTACCTTTATCTTGCATCTACCTACCACTTCAGCATTTTATTAAAAATAAAAATAATAATAATAAAGGGGGAAATGTGGGATCCACATATAAATCAAGTATAAAAATCAAATGAATATTCATATTTGACCTGATTGTTTATAGTTCATATTGCATGATCAAAACCAAAAGTTTCTGTGATGAATGCCCTTGTACTGTTCACCATGTAAGAACTTATTGCCTATGTAAGAATTCGTTCACCATGTAAGAACCTGTTCGTTATGCTTCAGAAGATTGGAGACTGATGAGAATTAGGCTTGAGATGGATTAATGATTGTGCATTGAGCATTGACCCCCCTATAAAGAATTGTATTGTTGTTAACAACCATTTAATCAATAAATATGAGAGATGCCCTCTCAAAAAAAAAAAGTGAAGGCTTTAAGGAAGGCCTCGGTAAGAAGGTGGCATTTGAGGAAAGATCATAAAAGGTTTGCTTACAAAGAAATAAAATAAAGACCCTATAAAGGGAGGTAGGGAGCCATATGGATGGCCCAGGACACAGACAGTGCAAAACTGAGGTGAGCACAGGCTGGCATGTTCCCAGAACCACTCTAAGAGCAGAGACTGGAACATATCAGCAGAGCTAAAGAATTATCAGCTTTCTTAGCACCAAAAGACACCTCGAACAGTTCTCAGAGATGACGCAGACCTGGCACAGGGCTGGGAAGTAGAGGGATGGGGAATAATGAGGGCAGCGAAGGCCTGAGTCATCAGCAGCAGGAAGTCTGTTGGGGGAAGGTTAACCTGGGGGTCAAGCCAACCAGGTGGGGACTGTGTCACCAGCCCAGGGGACTGACCTGGACTTTAGAAAATGAATCTGGTGATGCCCCAATTAACCCTTTATGGGGAGTTGGGCCACACCCACCCTTGTTCTGGGGGCTTCTCTGGCACTCAGGCCTGAGTTGCAGAGGCATGCGAGCTTCCTGGCATAAGTCATATGTGGGATTAATATATAAATCAAGTATAGAAATCAAATGTATAATCATATATGACTTGATTGTTTTTCCTGTAATTCCTGATAAGTGATCAGGAACAGAACAAACAAGACCAAAATAGTTTCTGTGACCTAATTGCCCTTGCTATTGTTCCAATACATTGTAAGACTTGGCACCCAAGGAGACTGGAGACTCTGAGGATTAAGTTTAGAGTTAGTTAATGGTTGTGTATTAAGTACCACACACAGAATTCTATTGTTTTGTTGCATTTGCTCAATAAATACAAAGGGTCCCCTCTCAGCACCACTCTTGCACTGTTACACCTTGAGTCCCCTGGCTGGCCCTTTCAGATCTTAGATATCTCATCACGTCTCCTCCCTTTTCTGCTGGTCAGAAGCAGGGAGGGAACCGACATCAGGTCTCAGATATCATAAAGGAACCACCAAGAAACTGTTGAATGAGATCAAATATCCCTTCTAGGCTTGGAATCCTTGAGGGAGGGGCCCCACACTCTGCCCCTCCTGTTTCTTCAGCCCCAGTGCCAACAAAACCTAGAAAGCCATCAGCATTCACTGCCAACAGGCTCTCTCAGCACCTTGGGGGCACGGGTTGGGTAGAGGCTTCCCCGAAAGAGTCCCTGAATAAGATCTAACCATCCAGAGAGAGTCAGGTTTCTGGGAATTGGAGGAATATCCTCCAAGGAGTCCCCAGAACTAGGTGAGAGAAAAGCAAGATCTGTTTCCTTTGGAAGAGCACAGCGTCCCCAGGATGCAGGTTCTAGTTGTTAGCAGTAAGGTGTCAGGTCTCCTCCCGTCCTTCAGCAGGAAAGATGGAGGACAGTCCTCTCGAGAAACAAGACACCTTAAAGCAGTTTCCCGTACCCTCCCTCTCAGGGGAACAGGCCCTACTGAGAATTGCCTCCTCATTGGAGAAATGCCATTTCCAAGAGCCATGATTTTGGAAGTCATTTCTGTGATTCAGTGAGTCAGAAATGTCCGTGGTCCAGTGCACAGACTCTGGGGGATGGCTGCCAGCACTGAAATCCTGGATCTACCCCTTGCCAGCTGGGTCACCTTATGCAAAGCCCTTACCACTCTCTGCTCCATATCTCTCTGTGAAATGGGGATAATAGTGATAATGATGGCATTCACCTCATTGGATTACAGAATAATTAAACATGGCTATGTGCACAGAGCATTTAGAGCAACATGTGGCAGACAGTAAATGCTCAGTTATTGCTAGTATTATTGATGACTCCCATCAGCAATTTTCCAGGGGTACATGGAGCTGCTTAGACTCTGTTTGAGGGTCAGTAGGAAGATGAAAAATTGGGGGCCAGGTCTGGATGGTAAGCAAGTGGGGCAGGCAATTCTGATGATCTGTGCTTTTTCCTCCATTTGACTGCAAGGCTGATTCCCAGATATGAGGCAGGAAATTAAGGGCATCAGGCATCTTTGTCTCATGGAGAGGAAGAAGTGTGGTTTGTGGGCTTTGGGGATGAAAGTAGGGGCTTAAGGAGGATGGGGAGGCCTCTGCCTGACTCTGGTGGGGGAAGCTGTTTTAGGAACCCCTTGGTCAAAGGCCTCTGAAAGCCTGAAGCTTCCAGCAAACACACATGTTGTCAATGAATTTTGTCCTGCTGTGGTAATAAAATCAGCAAGATTGAATGGTTATGTCTGCCTGGGTCTGAGCAAATGGAAAGTATGGTGTATATGCTGGTATCTGCCTTCCCTGTTGTAGACCTCTCTCTTTCATTTATAGAGCATATGTGAGGTCCCAAAGGATGTGACGGAGATGAACAAGGCCTGGATTGGAGCTGTGCCCATGGCAAGGACTGGCACAGAAGGCACTCTCAGCCCAGCCTGGATTGGGAGGCAGGGGAGAGAGGGAAAGTTTTCTGGGAGACTGTCCTGCACTGCGTCAGCCAGGTGAAGTGGGGAGGGCTGGGTAAGCAGGAAGTGAATTCCAGGAAGTGGGTACAGAAGCCAGAAATCACAGTGGCACTGTTTGGGAAACTGGTAAAAATGTTGACAGGGTCTACTAAGCACGTGACTTAGAAATTTCTTAAAAAATTAATTTCCTTAAAAGCATAGAACTGAATTTATAATTTTGTTTAATTTTAAGTCAACTTAGAAAACTGAGACTGGATTCTGTGATTGTAAGACCTTCACATACATTTGGAAACAGTTGGGTTTAGGAAGCTATTCTTTTTTAAATCAAAGTGTTAGGGTGCAGGCTTCCGAGGCTTCCCCAGAGAACAAACTACACAGGCATAGAGATGTAAATTCAAGCAAAGTCTTTATTCAGCCAACTAGTTGGGGTCTAAGTCAGCCCGACACAGCGGGTCTCAACAAGGACCCCGAGCACTCTGAGCCAAGGGTTTATATAGCAATTTCAAAGCACTTAACTCATAGCAATTTTCTATAACTATACATTATTCTTGCAAGACATATATCCTGGGGTTAAGCAAGGGCAGGGTAAGACTACTCCTCAATGGTTAGGGAGGTTCTGCACGAAAAGCTTGGTATGTAAGATTTACTGACCAAGGTTAGCTGACCAAGGGTCACAGCTGCCCACCACCCGGTGCTCATGATTAACTTGTTTTTCAAGGCCTTACCCAGGCCCAGGGTTTGTTTTTTTTTTGTTTTTTTTTCTTTCCTCTGAGTCACACTCTCAGAAAATGGTTTCTAGGTTTCTAAGATGGCTATGCTTATGCTAATTTACTAATCTTACTAATGCTTAGATTCTACATTTCCCCACTTTCCTTTGACCATTCCAATCATGGAATGTTTGTTTCTTCCTGCTGTGTGAGTGAATGATACTGCGGTCTCAGCATTAGCACCTGAACAGCACTCACTCTTTCCCTAACAAAGGCTATTAGCCGGTTTAAGATACAGGGACCTAAAGTGAGAAGCAGTATAAAAATAAGCAAGGGCCCTGCCAGGGTGGATATCAGGGTTGTAAACCATGGGGATTTAGTAAACTAGGACTCAAATAGCCCTTGGCTGGCCTCTCGCTCTCTCTTCCTTTGATCTGGTCTCTCTCTAAGTTTAGACATTGAATCTCTTACTATTCCGGAATGGTCTGCTGTTAAGGTTTAGCTAAGTTTTATTAGTTCTTTTTCCTGACTCTTAATGCTCTCTGCACTCCTTTACATTTCCCCCCTTTTCTTGATTAGACTGTGGAATCTTCCACAGCGGCATCTGGGTCCTGATACCTTTGACGAAGGACTAAGAGTTGGACAGTGTCAATTCTTTCCTGCACAAACTTAACAAGCCTGTTAATTATGCACGGGCCAATCGTAAACAGCAACAGCAGGATGACGAGCGGCCCCGCAACGGCCGAGAGAAGGGTAGCAAACCAAGGCTTGTATTTGAACCAAGACTCAAACCAGCCTTCGCTACTTTCATATTCTTTACGCCTCTTCTCTAAATCTTTTTTCAGTTTGGCCAAGGAATCTCTGACTGCACCTGTTTTGTCTACATAGAAACAGCACTCTTCTCTTAAGGCTGCGCATAACCCACCTTCCTTTAAGAACAAGAGGTCCAGGCCTCTTCGGTTCTGTAGGACCACCTCGGACAAGGAGGTGAGGGATTGCTCTAGGTCTGATATTGTCTGTCGGAGTTGTTCTAGGTCTCTGTCGATTGCCAGCCTCAGGGCTGTGAGCCCCTTTTCTCGAGTTACAAGGGCTGCAACCCCCGTGCTTGCCCCTGCCATCCCTAGGGTGAAGAGGGTTCCAATGGTCAGGGCGGTAACAACCTCCCTCTTGCTCCGGTGGGGGCTCAGCCTTTCTTCCCAATAAGAAAGGAGAGATTCATGAGAATGATACATTAGGCGAGATAGAAGGGCCACCAGCACACAAAACTCACCGTTAGCATTGAACACAGAGGTGGATAGGGCCAGAGTGAGGCCTGTCTTTGAGCAGAGCCACCAGCCCGAGGAGGGTATAATCCACTTTCCCTGCTCCCACGTAGTGTTATTATAGGAGGAGCATAACTGGCTCTGGGTCGTCGGGACTGTGCCTACACACATACCAACAACTGAGACTTGAGCGATTGTAAGTCCCCATGGTCTCCCGTCCCAGTAAGTGGGATGGGAGTTGTTGATAGTGTAGGAGCCATTTATCCCGATTGCCTCATAGAAGGGGGGTGAACCTGGGTAGCATAGCCAACAGGGATCGGTGAGGGAGGAAGTGGTGTGGTTAAGAGTCTCTACAACTGCCTGCACCATTTCCCACATGGGATTATCTAACCCGGAGGGGGTTTGCTGGGCCCATAACCCAGAGGTCGATGGACTCGGTCCTCTCGTGGGCTCTGGAGCAAGCGTTCTGGTCAGCATTTTTTCATCCTTTTTACTCAGGCCCTTGTCTTGGATTGAAGGTTTCTGAGGATTTATGACCGGGTTGGGACCTAAGGCTTTCTTGACTATTGGCTCAACTTTTAATTTGACTCAGATAAGGGTTCCAAAGGGAGGGGTCTGATAAAGATATAGGCCCCAGGTTAACCCTGTCTGCCATTGGGTGTTTTTTTTTTTTCCTTGTTCTGTGAACTGGAGCTTGAGCAGATTACAGTCTGGGCTGTACCTAGTTCGGGTGCACAGTTTAACAAATGAGAGAGTGATGAGCTGGGGAGTTACTTGCCACTTCCACTCCCCGTCATTGGTGGTAACACAACTCCAGCGTGCACAGTATCGGGCCTCAGCCCCTCCACACTGCTGCTTCGCTGGCCCTGTTCGAAACCCTGGGCACGCATAAAACCCATTTCGACTCACAGAGACTCTGCGCTGCTTTTCTTGCCAGTCTCCTCCTCCCATTCCAACAGGACAGAACTGAGGGGCGCAGGGAAGAGGGAGGCCTGAATGCTGACTCTTGCCTTTTCCGCCTCTCTTTTCTAAGTCCGCTACTCTATCTAGGTTAAAGTACAGGTTAGGGAACCACGTGCCTAAGGGAGTCGTGTGGGAAGTGCGGTTGTATATTTCATGAGTTTCCCAGTTCTCTATTTCCCAGGTGAGCTTATAGGGGACATGGGGGTTAGGGTTTTGGTGGGTTGGAGGTAGCAGGAGCATCAGAATCACCAATAGCATGGTTCTTTTTTACAAGCGAAGCTTGAGGGGGTTATTAGTCTGAGTTACCCACCAATCCGGGCCCGGCGGGGGTCCCCGTTCTGTGTCGTCTCACGTAAACAGGGTCTCTCACCCGGAACTGATAAGGTACCGAAAGGTCCTCTGGCCGATAGGCTTCCTGGATGGACAACTTCTAGGAGCCGGTCCCATTGCCTCGACGAGATGTGGCTCCTTTCATCTTCGGCTTAGGTGTAGTTTTAAGGGATTGGCAGGATGCTGCTGCACCTTCCACTTTTCCTTACAGGCCCCTGGGTCTTTATGAGGCAGGACCTTCCAAACGTGGGTGTGGTGTACCCAGGGAGCGATACCATCAACCTTGAGAGCAGTGGGGGTGGTAAACAATACAACATAAGGTCCTTTCCACCTGGGCTCGAGAGTCTTCACTTGATGTCTTTTGACCCATACTATATCCCCTGGGACTATGCCATGTTCCAGGCTCGGAATTTTCCCGCCCTCATAATATGCTCTGATCAGGGGCCAGATTTCTTGCTGCACTTTAGCAAGAACTTGCAACACATTCAGATAGTCAGGGGCCGGGTCCTCTGCATCGGGAAGCTGCACTCGTCGAGTTATAGGTGGAGGGGCCCCATACATTATCTCAAATGGAGTTAAACCGTGTACATAGGGGGAGTTCCGAGCGCGGAAGATGGCTAAGTGAAGGAGAGTCACCCAGTCCCCACCAGTCTCCAATACCAATTTAGAAAGGGTCTCTTTCAAGGTCCGATTCATTCTCTCTACCTGCCCAGAGCTTTGTGGGTTATAAGCACAATGTAACTTCCAATCTACTTCCAAAGCTAGGGCTAGTCCTTGCAGGACTTTGCTAATGAAAGCCGGGCCGTTATCGGAACCTATTGCTTCAGGGACCCCATATCTGGGGATGATTTCTTCAATTAATCTTTTTGCTACTACCTGGCTAGTCTCATGCTTGGTTGGAAAGGCCTCCACCCACCCAGAGAAAGTATCTACCATAACTAGCAAATACCTGTATCCATACTTCCCTGGTTTTATTTCGGTGAAGTCTATTTCCCAATTCCTCCCTGGAGCCCTCCCCCTTTCCCGGGTACCTGCTGGGTGCAGCCCTCTTGGGGCTGGTCTTAGCATTGCACAGCTACTGCATTCTTTCATGATCTGGCGAGTCACCTCATTCTGGTGGGGAAACACCAACTGCGCAGACTGGAAAAGGCTGAGCAGTTTTTTTCCACCTAGATGGGTGGACTTATGCAGATTAGCAAGCAGGTACTGTCCTAATGCTTCTGGCAAGATCAATCTACCCTCCTGGTCCCTACCCCAATGTCCCTCTCCAAACACTTCCCCCGGGACTTGTTTCCTAATCCACTCAAGATCTTGAGGGGAATACTCAGGTTTGGGCGGCAGTGCGGGCAGTTCAGGTATGGGTATTTCGAGGGCCGCAAGCACAAGAGAGTCCGAGAGGGCTGCCCTTTTAGCTTCTGCATCTGCACGGCTGTTGCCGATGGCCTCGGGTGTCTTCTTTGATTGGTGGCCCGGTACATGTATAACTGCTACTGCTTTAGGTTTTTCAACAGCAGCTAATAGTCTTTGGACTTCTTGCAGATTCCTCAGTCCCTTCCCTTCCGCGGAACGGAATCCTCTTTCTCGGTAGATGGCACCATGGACATGGACAGTGCCAAAGGCGTATCTGCTATCTGTGTAAATGTTGGCCTGCTTTCCTTCTGCTCTTTCCAGGGCCTCAGCGAGAGCAATAAGTTCCGCCTTCTGTGCTGAGGTGCCAGGGGGCAGAGCTGTGCTCCAGACAACTTCCCCATCGTGGGTTACTACTGCTGCCCCTGCTCTCCTGACCCCCTCCTGCACAAAGCTGCTCCCATCCATATACCAATTTAGCTCACAGTTCAGTAATGGTGTGTCTTTCAGGTCTGCTCGCACCTGGATAATTTCAGAAAGGATATCTCTACAGTCATGGATGGGGGTCGTCAGATCTGGGTCCGGCAGAAGGGTGGCAGGATTTAGGGTTACCGGGTCAGAGAAGGCGATTCGGGGAGAATCTAGTAGGAGCCCTTGATAGTGGGTGAGTCTTGCGTTCGTCATCCATTTTCCTGGAGGATGCTTGAGGATCCCCTCCACGGTATGTGGGGCTGTTATTCTCAGATTTGGGCCAAAAGTCAGCTTGTCTGCCTCTTTTACCAGTAGAGCGATGGCTGCTAGGATACGCAGACAAGGTGCCCACCCGGAGGCCACTGGGTCTAGCCGCTTGGACAAATAGGACACAGGTCTCTTCCACGGGCCCAGCTGCTGAGCCAGAACTCCTTTAGCCACTCCCTTCTTTTCATCTACAAACAGGATAAAGGGTTTTTCTGGGTCTGGCAGAGATAGGGCGGGGGCCCAGAGGAGAGCTTCTTTTAGTCTGTCAAACGCCTCTTGTTGTTCCTGCATCCATTGCCAGCCCGGCCCTTCTTTGGTTGCTTCATATAGTGGTCGGGCTATTTCTGCGTACCCTGGAATCCAGAGCCTGCAAAACCCGGCTGAGCCAAGAAATTCTCTCACTCCCCGGGGTGAGAAAGGGATGGGGATAGCCAGGACAGTTTGCTTCATGGCCTGTGTTAGCCATCTGGCCCCATTAGATATTGTGTACCCCAAGTAGACTACTGACCTCTGACAGATGTGGGCTTTCTTGGCGCTGGCTCGATATCCCAGTTCACCTAGTTCAGCCGGCAAGTTCCCCGTGGCTTCTTCGCACTCTTCACGGGTTTCTGTGGCCAGCAACAGGTCATCTACATACTGCAACAACGTCACGTGGGGGTGGCTCCTGCGAAAGGGCTCCAAGTCCTGGCTTAGGGCTTCATTGAATAAGGTGGGAGAGTTCTTGAAGCCCTGAGGCAGTCTAGTCCAGGTAAGCGGCCCTTTTCTTCCTCCCCCTGGCTCTTGCCACTCAAAGGCAAACAAAGGCTGACTAACTTCAGAGAGTGGAATACTAAAGAAGGCATCTTTCAGGTCCAGAGTAGTATACCACACATGCGTGGGTGGCAGGTGGCTGAGTAAGGTGTAAGGGTTAGGCACTGTAGGATGGATGTCTTCTACCCTCTCATTGACTTTCCGCAAGTCTTGCACTGGCCTATAATCTTTACTGCCAGGCTTCCTCACTGGAAGCAGCGGCGTATTCCATGCAGATTGGCAGGTCTTAAGGATTCCTGTATCTAACAGTCTATGGATATGGGGTGCTATCCCTTTCCTAGCCTCTTCTGGCATTGGATATTGCCAGACCCAGATGGGTAGAGCTGCGGCTTTGAGTTGAACAACGACCGGGGATAGGTGTTTAGCGAGACCAATTCCTCCGGTCTCGGCCCATGCAGAAGGGAACTTCTGTACCCAAGAGTCTATCTCTCCCTGGCCCCCCTTTTCTTGATCCGCCTTAAACAGACGATGTTCATCGGCCAGGGAAAGAGTTAACACATGCGCCAGTTGTAGGGGCTGCCCTTCTTTGTCCATGATTTTTATCCCTTCGGGTTCAAAATGAATGCGAGCCCCGACCTTGGTTAATAAGTCTCTGCCCAGCAACGGTGTGGGGCTTTCGGGTACGACCAGGAATGAGTGAGAGACCTGATGCCTTCCTAGGTCCACTTTTCTGTTAGTAGTCCAGGCACATTTCCTGGACCCTGTCACTCCCTGGACTATACTTGTGCATCCTGGGTTTAGGGGGCCATGGGCCTGGTTGAGAACTGAATACTGTGCCCCAGTATCTACCATAAACCCAATGGGAGTCCCCTCCACGCACAGGGTTACCCAGGACTCGGGGAGGGGTGCTGAGCCCCGTCCCCGTCAATCCTCCTCTCCTAGGTGCAGGGTCTTAACAGGGTTCCCTCTCCCTTGTTCCCTCCTTTGGGGGCACTCCCTCTTTCAATGTCCATATTTCTTACACAGGGCGCACTGATCTTGTCCTAGTCGGGATTGACGGGGTCCTGTTCCTTGAGGTGGCCTAGGGCCCTCCTTCACCCCGGCCAGGAATATCCTGGCCATCTCTTCCCTCTGCTTCTTGTTCTCCCTTTTCTGAAATTCTCTGTCTTCCTTCCTATTTTTCTCCTGCATTACCCATTTCTCTTTCCTCAGCCTTTCTTCTCTATCTTCCGGAGTTTCTCTAGCATTGAAGACCTTCTCTGCCTGCTGCAGCAGCTCTCTAATAGAGATCTCCCCTAGGTCCTCCCGCTTGTGGAGTTTTCTCCGGATATCGGGGGCTGCCTGGTTGATGAATGAGAGGACTACAGCTGACCTATGTTCCTCTGCTTCCGGGTTTATGGGGGTATACTGCCGGTAAGCATCAAACAGCCTTTCCAGATACGCGGCTGGGCTTTCCATTTCCCCCTGAACAATAGTTTTTACCTTACCCAAGTTAGTGGGCCATCTGGCGGCCGCCGGAGACCTGTCATCAGAGTCTGGCGGTAGACCCGGAGATGCTCCCTACCTTCTTCAGTTCCGAAGTCCCAATCTGGGCGCATAACTGGGAACGCCTCGTCGATGATGGGCTGGAGGGTAGTGGGTCTTCCATTTTCTCCGAGGACATTTTTCCTGGCTTCATTGAGGATACGCTCTCGTTCTTCCGTTGTGAAGAGAGTGCGGAGTAATTGCTGGCAGTCGTCCCATGTGGGACGATGGGTAAACATAATGGACTCCACTAAACCTATAAGACACTTGGGGTCCTCTGAGAAGGGAGGATTCTGAGTCCTCCAATTATAAAGGTCACTAGATGAAAAGGGCCAATATTGATATTGCTGAGCAATGCCGGTACCGATGGCACGCACAGGCAGAACTGGCACTGCTCCTTCTGAGGTGGAGGAGGGAGCCTCCCCTTCTTGTTCCCTGGCCCCTCGAGACCTTAGCTGCATTCCTCCAGTTCTACCTGGCACCCAGTGTGGGGCCAGGGCGGGGGAGTGTGAGGAAGCTCTTTCCAGCCTCCCGCCTCCCTCTGCTGAAGAATCTGGGGAAGCTGCAGCCACCTGGTTCCTGCTGGGTTCCCTAGCCGCATTTTCTATCCCCCCGGCAGCTTCACCCCTCTCCTCTGCATACGGGGGTGGCTGCTCAATCGGCGGGAGGGGGTAAAGAGGAGAACTGTTGGGGAGGACAGGCGGCGCACTTGGGCACACAGAATTTCTGGCCCTGCGATCAGAGGGCTTTGATTTTTCCTGGGCAACTAGGACGGAGGTCTTTTGTGGGTCAGTATGAGGCTTCACCACCAAAAAGGGCTCCAACCAGGAAGGGGGATTCTCGGCCAAATTTTCCCAGACAAGAATATAGGGAAGTTGGTCAGGGTGGCCCTCAGGACCTGGCCGGGAGATAATGGCTTTGATCTTGCCAATAAGGTCCAAAGAAAGAGACCCCTGGGCCGGCCAGCCTACTCTCGACTGAGCAAAAGGTGTCGAGCTTACCCTTCTTGATGCCAAGGCTCATACTTAAGGCCTGTTCCTTGACCTTGGGGAAATGGGAGAGGATCAGACTCTTAGGAGTAGCCTGAGTCTGACCCATGGTGAGAAAGAAGAAGGAAAAAGAATATGAGGGAGACAAAGGCGAAGGATGAAGATGCCACTTCAAACAAAATGACTGTTGTATGTGCTTATAAACGAGTGCCTATCGTTGCACAGTTTTTCTTCCGCGGGGGACGCGAATTTATCTGGGATTCGCAGCTGTGTCCCCTTTATCCTGTCACGGGAGTCTTCTAGCGGCGGGCACCTTAATGGCTCTTAATTGCCCGACCCGTGCTCGCAGGGAATGATGTAGTGGCAGAAAGGAGGAACGGAGAGAGCAGGAGAACCTTAGAACAAGGAAACTTAAAATGAGAAGTGCAAAAAGAAATATAAACCAAAACCAAAACACAGTAAAACAATCAATGATAACACCAAACATACACACCACATCTGATCGCACTCGTTCGGACCGGTCCTTCTCTCACTCTGGTGCACACCACACTCACCACTTTCAGGGTCCTCAAAAACTCTCGTAATTCTCCCAAAAGGTGTCCACTCGGACTGCCGCAGGGTGACGAGCTCGATCTTTTCCTCCTCGGGTGCCAGTTTTCTGCCGATCGGATTTGCCTTCCTAAGGCCGAGTCACTCGGACCCTAGGGCCAGGATTGGTTACCGGGACTTTTACCCAGGGTCACTAACCTGGGGGCCGGGACTACCAGCCTGGACTTCCTCACTCGGGACCACTAACCCGAGACCATACACGGGATGGCGACTCCCGCTTTATAATGGATTTATGCAGACACGAGGGGGCGACCCTCGAATTACACTGCCCCGTCCGGACAAGTAGACCTTGCCTCCAGCTGTCCTTTGTTCTCAGCTAAGCCACTCGAATCCCGGACGAGCCCCCAAATGTTAGGGTCCAGGCTTCCGAGGCTTCCCCAGAGAACAAACTACACAGGCATAGAGATGTAAATTCAAGCAAAGTCTTTATTCAGCTAGCTAGCTGAGGTCCAAGTCAGCCCGACGCAGCGGGTCTCAACAAGGACCTCGAGCACTCAGAGCCAAGGGTTTATATAGCAATTTCAAAGCACTTAACTCATAGCAATTTTCTATAACTATACATTATTCTTGCAAGACATATATCCTGGGGTTAAGCAAGGGCAGGGTAAGACTACTCCTCAATGGTTAGGGAGGTTCTGCACAATAAGCTTGGTATGTAAGATTAACTGACCAAGGTTAGCTGACCAAGGGTCACAGCTGCCCACCACCCGGTGCTCATGATTAACTTGTTTTTCAAGGCCTTACCCAGGCCCAGGGTTTGTTTTTTGTTTGTTTTTTTTTTCTTTCCTCTGAGTCACACTCTCAGAAAATGGTTTCTAGGTTTCTAAGATGGCTATGCTTATGCTAATTTACTAATCTTACTAATGCTTAGATTCTACATTTCCCCACTTTCCTTTGACCATTCCAATCATGGAATGTTTGTTTCTTCCTGCTGTGTGAGTGAATGATACTGCGGTCTCAGCATTAGCACCTGAACAGCACTCACTCTTTCCCTAACAAAGGCTATTAGCCGGTTTAAGATACAGGGACCTAAAGTGAGAAGCAGTATAAAAATAAGCAAGGGCCCTGCCAGGGTGGATATCAGGGTTGTAAACCATGGGGATTTAGTAAACTAGGATTCAAATAGCCCTTGGCTGGCCTCTCGCTCTCTCTTCCTTTGATCTGGTCTCTCTCTAAGTATAGACATTGAATCTCTTACTATTCCGGAATGGTCTGCTGTTAAGGTTTAGCTAAGTTTTATTAGTTCTTTTTCCTGACTCTTAATGCTCTCTGCACTCCTTTACAACCCCAACCTCTTGAACCCCCCCCCACACCCTTCTGCTCTGACCCAACAGGAACTGAGCAGCACAGGATGGTGATGAATTGCAAGTTCTTTGGCAGTGAATGAGCCTGTGTTCAAATTGACTGTGCAACTTTAGCAACTTTCTCAACCTCTCTGTTCTTAAAACCTGTCTTTGATTACACAGGTTTGTGAAAGGCTGGATTCAGTGGGCTCACACATTTGTGAGCTTTCAGAGGGCGTGGAACTTCTCAGAAGAATTTCAGCCCTTTCTTTCCTACAGGGAGGCATTTTTCAAAACTTGGCAGAGCTGGTTCATTCTTGAGGTCCAGCAGGCACAGTGCCCTGGGGCCCAGGATCCTTTCAGTAGCTCACAAGAATGTTTTAATCTTTTAAAATCACAAGTGAGATAAGTGAATGCAAAAATGAATAGAATTCCACTGTGAATCATATTTGCCTTTATACCAAAGCAATTGTGAGATGTAATTTTTTTTAAAAACTTTTTAACCGGGAAGCAACCCCCAAAAGCCATATTGCCTGTGAACCACAATTGCTGAAATTCAGCGCTGGGTCCGGGAGTGCCTCCCGCAGGAGCCTTTCCCTGACACCCCCGCTGAGCCTGGATGTCCACCCCATACCCACTTGGGAGCATAGGCAGGCTACACCAAGGGCCGGGTAGCCAATCAGGGCTTGGGAACAGATGAGGGGGCCCTTCTGAGCCCCGCCTGGCCTCTCAGATTAGGCCAACATTTGATACCTGCCGGAACTCGGCCACCTGGCTGCCTCGGACCTGGGGAGGGGGTGCGGGGCTACCCTGAGGCCAAGGACTGGCCTCCATGTGTTCCTGATGCCTTGAATGACCAGAATGTGGCAGGGCCCCCAGTGGCCAGATGTGGCTCCTGGTACTCCTCTTGCTCAGATGCCTTCTGCCCTCACATAAGGGCTTCTGCTGGTCCTGGTCATCAGGGGAGGAGGGGACATGTGTGCACAAGAGCTCAGGATCATTCTCAGATGGCAGTGAGTGTCAGCCACACTGGTTGCCCTTTCCCGTGTGGTCTCTGTCTGTTTCTCATTCTTCATGTTTCCAAACACCCCACCAACAGAGGCCACTCTACTTTTTGTTTATTTATTTATTCATTCATTCATTCATTCATTTATTTATTTATTTTTATTTTGTTATCATTAATCTACAATTACATGAAGAGCATTATGCTTACTAGGCTCTCCCCTACCCCAAGTCCCCCCAGAAACCCCATTACAGTCACTGTCTATGAGCATAGTAAGATGTTATAGAATCACTACTTGTCTTCTTCCACTTTCCCCCACACCCCACATTATAAATGCTAATCATAATACCCCCTTTCTTCTTCTCCACCCTAATCCACCCTACCCTCCCATTCTCCCCAGTCTCATTCCCTATGGTAATTGTTAGTCCATTCTTGGGTTCTGTGATTCTGCTGCTGTTTTGTTCCTTCTGTTTTCCCTTTGTTCTTATATTCCACAGATGAGTGAAATCATTTGTCTTTCTCCTTTTGGCTTATTTCACTGAGCATAATACCCTCTAGCTCCATCCATGTTGTTGCAAATGGTAGGATTTGTTTTCTTCTTATAGCTGAATAATATTCCATTGTGTATATGTACCACATCTTCTTTATCCATTCATCAACTGATGGACACTTAGGTTGCTTCCATTTCTTGCCTACTGTAAATAGTGCTGCAATAAACATAGGGATGCATCTGTCTTTTTCAAACTGGGCTGCTGCATTCTTAGGGTAAATTCCTACAAGTGGGATTCCAGGGTCAAACAGTATCTCTGTTTTGAGCTTTTTGAGGAACATCCATACTGCATTCCACAATGGTTGAACTAATTTACAACCCCACCAGCAGTGTAGGAGTCTGTAGTGGTGCATTGTCTAGGGGTTTTATAGGCAGTTGAGGATTTTTTGAGAACATGAAAAAAACTTGGGGTGTGGACTTTTTAAGTGGTCTCTGAATATCTACAATTAACTTAACACAAGCAACTTCCTCTGATGATTTCTCCCTGAGATACCAGCATCTTGGTCTGAGGGCATATGAAACAAGGTCACCTGCTCAGCCCCCAAGGTGGGCTGAGGCATTGTTTGCTAAAGAGTAAGTGAAGAATTTGTAACGTCTTAACTTCTTGGGTATTAAAATGCAATCTTATCTTTAAGGTGGAATCTTTCCTGCCTTTTACTGTGTTGTTTATGCATGGGCTTTCTTGCTAAATTAGTTGCCCAGTTTGCAAAATTACTTCATCAGATCTGAAGGAGGAAAGACAGCACATAGGCCTGGGCCTTTTAGTTTGCTAAAATGAACTTTACACATGATTATAAATGGTTAGCATGATAAAACATGTGCTACTCTTCTTTATCTTGGAAACATTAACAGATGTCAATAAAGAATGATTCTAGAGCTCAAAGTTTAACATAGAGTTTTAGCAGGGGGGTTACTTTGCATGTAGTTACACTGCTCTGACTGCAAATATCCCTCCCTGCCCCCTCCAGAGGCCCTCACCCTACTCTGACTACATCCATGGTCCCTGTCTCAAAATGTCAGGTCAATAGCCACGTAATGCCAGATCACAATGCCTCCATCACTCACACAGCATCCAACTTGCCACATAGGCATTTTGCCATCTCACATCATGAGAAGGGTGAGGCCAGCATAAAAAGATATTTTTGTAAGAGAGAGACTACATTCACATCACTTTTATTACAGTATATTGTTGTATTTTTTCCATCATTATTGTTGCTAATCTCTTATTGTGCCTGATTTATAAAATCATCTGTAGCATAGGAATGTATGGAAAGGAGAAACATGGTATATATGGGGTTCAGGCATCCACTGAGGGTTTTTGAACATATCCCTTGATAGATGGGGTTGGGGTGCTATTGTAATTCTTAGCTTCAATGTAGCTTATGTTAGACACTCAGTGTACATTTATTGGTTGGACAGAAAGATAGATGTCAGGTTTTGGAGCAGAGAAGGGCAGAGAAGCCCTTTCTGAGCACATGGCTGGTATCAAAACCAAAGAGCCTGTCTGGGGGAGCAGGCAGGGCAGGGGACTTTCTGCCCCCAGGTTTCCTTAAACCCCAGCCTCCAAGCTCCACACACCAAATTAAACAAATGAGAGAACCAGTTTAAGACCAGGACCTCTGATCTGTTTTTGAATACTTGGAATCTTGCAAATCTAGTTTCATTTAAAGGAGCCCCAGCTGTCAGTCCTCATGATCCCAGGGGAGAGCACAGCCCTTGGGTCAAACTCAGAAAGTTACCCTCTTAAAGCTTCTGTTTGTTTCCAATCCACATTGTTGCTCCCCTCCACTTCTTGAAAGAAAAAAAATTGCTCCCTGCAGTACAAACCCCACCCACCTGCCCCAATCAGCATAGTCTCCTATTTTTCCCCAGGGATGCTCTTTTGGTTTTGAAGAAGAAAATTATGTGGAGATTTCCTCCAGCATGGGCAGCCTTGTGACTGATCCTGCTTGGTATATAATTAAATTAATTTTATGTATTATGTCATGATATATATAATTATACTTCAATTATATATAACATGCATTATAATAATTACAATTATACATAACATAACTAATTAACATCTATTATTGATATTACTATTCCATCTATTTTACTATAGTAGTAATTATTATTACTATACCTCTCTGGTCCAGGTGAGTCTCCCATACACTTTTAGTCCTCATTCATTATCTCTACTGTATACATTATCCACTCTAGTACATATGGAGAAACTGAAGTCAGAGAGGTTTTGTCACTTGCTAAATGTCAACAGCATTCAAGAGGTGAAATGGGTACAGTCCAGGTTGATAAATAGTGATGCCCATTCCGTCCCCTGTGACATGAGCTCTCTGGAGACAGAATAAGCAAAAGTCCTGGGGTAGACATCACAAGCTGTGTTTTGCTTGTGATGCACTGCCCAGTTTTGTTGGAATGCAGAGTATGTGGGAGGTGTGGATTGAGTAATAACAATGCAGGGGGCCTACCAGGCAGTGAGCAACAGCCTGAGGATTTCGGGCTCTGTTTAAGGAGCCATGGACTTCTCTACAAAGCTTCTGGTCTGAGATAGGCTGCCCCTTAGCTTAGGCGAGTGAAAATAGCAGCCCACCTCTACTGAGAACAATCTTGGCTGGGACCATCACGATGCCCCTTCACATGAAGTCCACACAAGAATATTCTGAGGAAAGTTTTATTATTGCCATTCCCGCTTTCTGATGGGGAAACTGAGGCCCAGAGAAGCGCATGCAGCTGGCCAGTGCTGGAATCAGGATTGCACCTCAGTGCCTTCTTTCAGACCTCAGTGGGCCTCACTCGGCTAGGGAATTGCTTAAGTTGTTTCTTTGAGACATAACCATGCCAACTGTTTCTCTGAGTTCCATGACCTGCTCTGGGAAATTAATCAAACCCAGGTACAGGCGTCTTGGGAACCACTGATCTGTAGCCAGTTGGTCAGAAGTACAGGTGACAAGTCCAGCTTGCATTGGTGTCTGAAGTGTGTGTTGGGGGGCAGTCTTGTAGGACTGAACCCTTAACCCATGGCATCTGATGCTGTCTCCAGGTAGATAGTCCCAGAATTGAGTTGAATTTCCAGACACTCTGCTGTTGTCCAAGAATTCCTTCTTGATGAGGGGGACCAGCCCCTCACCATTGGAAACTGAGTCTCAGAACACCAAAAGACCTTCTCCATGCCAGGCTTTGTGCTAGTCACTGATATCACCACCCCTTGGGGCAAGGACCATGCGGTGTCCTAGGAGAGCTTCAGGTGGTAAGGACATGGTGATGACACTGGCTGAGATGGGAGGAAATTTTGAGTAGCAACGGGAAATCAGAATGTCTTAGAGCACTTGGGCTGCCATAACAAAATAGTTTAAGTGGCTTAAATGATTGAAATGTACTTTCTGATGTTTCTGAAGATTAGAAGTCCAAGACCGAGGTGCCAATCAGGATGGTACCTGTTGGGTGCTTTCTCATGTGGCATTTAGTTATTTATTCGTTATTTATGTCAACATAACCTCTGATTCTTACACATTCAATGGAGTATCCTTGGTGACTATCCTTATTGATACCAATTTATCCCAGCCTTGGCCATTGGGAGGTCCTTCAATCTGCCTCCTCTGTCCTGTTGATATGTCCCCATTAATCTTTAAGCACTTCCTTACTTTCTGGTACTAGATATTCCAGACTCTTTATATACTTTCCAAGGTAGGAATCTTTGTTTTGCTCATTGATGTATCCTAAATGGTGAAAACACAGTCTGGCACACAGTAAGGACTCAGTATGCATTTGTCCAAAGAATTCAATGAATGAATGAATGGTCCCTGGTTAGGGCTTGAGAGGCATCTGAACACTGCCTGCTTGTCTGGCTACGCCATTGGTAATCATATATGTTTCTCACTATGGTCTAGTCATCTATATGGGTAGTAAGAATGTGCATGGTTATGCCCAGGAATTGGCTTGTGTCAGTATACAGATGTCTGTTCATTTTTGGGGTTAAATCCGGGGGCCGGTTGGTTGGTGAGTGGTGCTCCTGTTTGCCGGTGGGACTGTCAATATTTGGGGGTCAGATGCTCATGTTGCATCTTTGTGTGTGTAATTTCAGGAAGCTGTGGGAGACTGTGTACAGGATCTGTGGAAAAATGTGTTTAGGTTGAGGAGGTTGAATATCTGTTCACACATCTGAGAGTAAGAACTTGTTTATTTTGTTAAATGGAGATATGACTTACATATAATATTAGACTAGTTTAAGGCACATGATGTCATGATTTGGTATTTGTATACACTGAGAAATGATCACCAGGTTAACATCTGTCATCACATAGTTCCACATGTTTTTCCTTGTGATGCGAATGTTAAGATCTACTCTCTTAGCAACTTCCAAATATACAATGCAGGCTTGTTAACTAAATCACCATGTACGTCACCTCTCCAGAACTTGTCTATTTTAAAACTGGAAGTTTGTACCTTTTTACCCCTTTTACCCATTCTTCCCACCCCTGACACACACCAACCACCAATCTGTGTCTGTATCTATGAGTCATTTTTGTTTTGTTTTTTAAAGTTAACATGTACATCAGATCGTAGGCTATTTGTCTGCCTGGCTTATTCCACTTAGCATAAAGCCCTGAGGGTCCATTCATGTTGTTGTAAATGGCAGGATTTCCTTCTTTTTTGTGGTTGATTAATATTACACCCTGTATATGTAACACATTTTCTTTATCCCCTCGTCAATCAGTGAGCACTTAGGTTGCTCCTGTATCTTGGCTATTATAAATAATGCTGCAATAACCATGAGGCACAGATGTCTTTCAAGTTGGCATTTTCATTCTCTTTATAAAGACACCAAGAAGTGGAATCACTGGATCATAGGATCTTTTAAATTTTTGAGGAACTCTACATCATTTTCCACAGTGGCTACACCAGTTTACATTCCCACCCACAGTGCATGAGAAAAGCTTATTTATTTTGCTTTTCAAGATTATTGCTGTTATTTATTGATCTGTTTTTTAAAATGTGGCAGCTTAAAACAACCATCTCCCATCTCATAGCTCTGTGATGTGGCTGGGTTGGAGTAGGATGTTCTTCTGTCCATGCAGGCTTCTGGATGATTTGTTCCCGTGGGTGGGAGCTGGTGCTGGGCTGTCGGACGGAGCATCCTCACTCTGCTCCACTTGGCTTGGACATCGCACCACATGGTGGATGAATTCCTGGGAGAAGCCTTCCAAACCCCACAAAACACAAGCTCCACATGTCTCAAGGCTCAGCTTCAGAAGACCACAAGGTCTCTTCTGCCCTGCTCTAAATTGGTCAAAACAAGTCCCATGGCTGAGTCCAGATTCAGAGGGGGGAGATACATGCAGCTTTCCACAGGAGGAAGGACGGGTCCCTTCAGGAGGCCACCGATGCTCTGGCATCACCACACTTCACACATGAACGATGCTTCCTCAATATCTGCTGACATACTGTGAACTTTGAAATACCCCCTTACCTCTAATGCATCTTTGTACTATTGGATTCTTTGAATGCGAGAACACCAGGTCCACAGGTCTGGTTGCTGTTGTTTCTAGAGTGTTTTGTTCTGTAACAGATGCAGGGGACTTGTGCTCAGTAGGACAGATATAATGACTGTGGAAGAGTCCAGCAGGTGTGGTTCTGGTTGTGTGCATCCTTGACATCAGTACAAAGGTGGTGTGTTTCTAAGTGGGTGGGCCTGTGGGGGTCATTGGATTTGTATGAAGAGTTGGCATGTCCCCCTGCCATTGGTACACATGGGAAGTAGGACAGGTTTGAATATCTCTGACCGCACCTTCTGGGCTCTAGTGACGGCCGAGTGTGGCTTTCTGTAGGTGATCTACCAAGGCAAAGAAAAGAGTTCATATTTCTCTTCTAATATTTTCCTGAGCCCCTGAAGTCACAGGAAATGGCTTGAGTCCTAGTGACTCTGATGAACTGAGGGCATTTCTGCTAGGGACAGGTGTCCCTCAGAGCCAGGTGGTGGCTTTGGCTTTGTCCTTAGAAACAGCCACACTCAGACAGAGCAAAGGAGTTCATGTCCTTTAAATCAATCGCCCAGAAACACAATGTGTCTTGTTCCACACAAATTGTTCCAAATTGCTTTTCATCCATTTGACACTCAAAAATACTTCCCTCTTGCAAAGGGTCTGTTTGTTTCTATGCAGAAGATCAAGGCCTAGCTTGGATACCCAGAAAATGAACTAAGATACGATATGAGGAGGAGCTTCCAGCATCAGCACTCTCTGGAGGTCTTGTGCCGGGGGATGATCATCAAAAAGCCTCCACAGGGATCCGGACGATGCTGCGGTTGTGGCTGCATCCAGCCCATCGTCTCCTGGACTTGCCATAGGAATAAGGAGGGAGATGTCTAGGCTGGCATGTGTATACAGTGAGACAACGAATTTGACCGGATCTGTACTGTTGGAACTCAACCAGGAGGTGGGAGGGGTGCAAGGTGTAGCATTCCAAAATCTTATGACTATAGACTATCTACGGTTAAAAGAACATATGGGATGTGAACAGATCCCAGAAATGGGCTGCTTTAATTTGTCTGATTTCTCTCAGACTGTTCAAGTACAGTTGGACAATATCCATCATATCATAGACAAATTTTCACAAATGCCTAGTGTGCCTAAATGGTTTTCTTGGCTTCACTGGAGATGGATGGTAATTATAGATTTGCTTTGTTTATGTCACCATATTCCTATTATGTTAATATGTGTGTGCAAATTAGTTAGTAGTTTAAAACCTATACATACTTAAGGTACTCTACAAGAAGATATGTCAAAGAAATAATCAATCCTCCCATGTTTCCTTCCATATGCTACATCTATAGCTTTTCTTCTTTCTTCCTAATTACAACCCTAAAATAGAATTCGTGCCTCATATCGAATTTACCGAGTATCATAATTCCTCCAGGTGGTAAAGATACCTCGAGACAAGTGCTGGGCATAGAAGCCATAGGGCATAAATCTGCAAAGAAGTAAAAAGCTAACCTTTTCAAACAATGTGGCTTCTCTCTCACTTACCAACTTTACATTTCCCTGTATGGCCCCGGAAGATGACTGGTTAGCCAGAGATGGGTAAGATTCCTCAAGGGAGGAACAACCTAAGACAGGCACAGTCGCAGGGGGGCCATCAGGTGAGAATTTGGGGATCAACAGAGGTGAGGCTCAGAACCTCATCCCACCTGCTTTGAGAGAAATCTTCTGCATCCGTGGATGTTTTGCTGCCCTTGTCTAGCGTGGATTAATACTTAGTCCATAGGCACACACCTGATCATCTGATCATCTACATTTGCCCTCTTACAGCACTAAACTATGTTTTCTACCTTTATCTTGCATCTACCTACCACTTCAGCATTTTATTAAAAATAAAAATAATAATAATAATAAAGGGAGAAATGTGGGATCCACATATAAATCAAGTACAAAAATCAAACGAATATTCATATTTGACCTGATTGTTTATAGGTCATAATGCGTGATCAAAACCGAAAGTTTCTGTGATGAATGCCCTTGTACTGTTCACCATGTAAGAATTTATTCACTCTGTAAGAATTCGTTCACCATGTAAGAACTTGTTCGTTATGCTTCAGAAGATTGGAGACTGACGAGAATTAGACTTGAGATGGATTAATGATTGTACATTGAGCATTGAACCCCCTATACTGAATTTTATTGTTGTTAACAACCATTTGATCAATAAATATGAGAGATGCCCTCTCAAAGAAAAAAAAAATACTTCCCTCTTGCTGTGTGATAGGGTTCCAATTGAATGAGATGGAGATCCGCCCTGTATGGGAATCTTTAAGGGACAGACGGACAAGTGCAAGCATGTTGCTCAGCTCCCAGCTTTCTCTGTGCCATGCAGATGATTTTGGTGCAACTGGTCCCTCCGGTGGGCAGCAGTGGTCTCTGATCTTCACAAAACCTCCTCCCACAGACCCCCTTGATGCATGAGGGGTGCTGGGGCCATGACAGTGGCTCAATGCCCTGGCTTGGAGCCACACATTC
The DNA here is from genome assembly GCF_040802235.1 of Manis javanica. Taxonomy (NCBI): domain Eukaryota; kingdom Metazoa; phylum Chordata; class Mammalia; order Pholidota; family Manidae; genus Manis; species Manis javanica. The sequence continues at coordinate 82,367,187 of NC_133168.1, forward strand.
TGAATTCCAATCATGACCTTGCCGCTCACGAGCTGTGTTACACTGGGCATGTCATTTACCTCTCTGTGCCTTGGTTTGCTCTTCTGTAAAATGAAGGTCATTCTGCTCACACTGCCTGATAAAAATACAATGTAAGCCACGTGTGTAATTTAAATTTTTGCTAATAGCCATATATTTTTAAGTTAAAGTTAATAGGTGTTATGATCTGAATGTCTGTATCTCCTGCTCCTAAATGCCTGTGTTGAAATCCTTATGTCCAGTGCAACAGTATTAGGAGGTGGGGACTTTGGGAGGTAATCAGGTCATGATGCTGGGGCCCTCATGAATGGGATCAGTGCCATTATAAAAGGGACCTGAGGCAGCTCAATTTCAGGGTCTCCTGGGGTCTCTGATGAGCCCCATGACTGTCTCTGCTCAGTGTGTCCCTCTATTGCCCCCCACATCCCCTCCAAGTCTGAAGGCTATGAGAACTTGACTTGGCCTGTTACAGAAAACACTGAAAAAACCTGGACAGGATCACTGATGGAAAAACCAAGCAGCGTTTGGAGGTCTTGGAGTGTTGAGGCTTTATTTCACACAGGCGGGCTCAGAGGGGAGGAATCCTCCAAAAAGTCTGAGCCCTGAACAAAGGCAAAGGGAGCAACATACATCTTTCTGCTTCCTTTTCTGTAACATTCCTTCATGCTCAGCAAGCGAACAGGCAAGGGAGAGGGCGTTTAGGGAGCGAACCTTGGGAACCAGGGTTCGGCAGAGGGAGAAACCAAGGGAGTGTTTTTGTATGTGTGTGTTGAGGAGAGGGAGAGACAGGGGAGACAACTGGGCTGGACTGCTGTCCTTGTAAATCTTTCCCTATCAGGCCAAGGCCCGCAGCCCTTGAGCTACAGAGTCCTGGTGGGGGAGCTCAGGACTGTGGGCTCCAGTGGGGGCATCTCACATCCCTTTTCAGGATGAATTCCTGTACCCTGGTACCCATTCACTCATGTGAACACTGCCTGCCTCAGCACCTAGAGGGGAATCCTCCCCGACCCAGACACAGGTTCTCACCCCAAGTGCCCAGCCTCTGCCAAACCCCAGCAGACACAGACTCCTGCAGCTTCTCCAGGGTTATTGCATGGACATTTAAAAAACTCACATCTTAAGAAACATGGTGACTTTTCCCACACTATCCTCCCCCCACCCAAGGATGGAACCTCAGGGCACTGCTGCTCATGTTTGAATTACTGCCATGAGCTGTATCACTGCCAAGCTATGTGAGCATGGCAGGTGTTGCTTGGATAGAATGTGGTTGTGGGGTTGGGAGCACTAAGCTCTGTACATTGACCCTGACTTCTCGGGGCTCCTGGACCTCACACTTCTCCAGGAGAGACGTAATCTCTTCTGGTTTATCATCTCCTGCTGCATAATGCTTAAGTAATAGCAGGTGCTCAAGAAAGGTTTATGGATGAACGGATTCAAGCCTAGGGAGTGTAGTAGGCACTGGAGATGTCATGATTGAAAAGTATGTCTCATCTTTTTTTCCATAGAGCTGAAAGTGAGACATGAGGCTTCAACCAATGCTTTGTAATATGCAACAGTGGATATTACGATGGGGGAAGGGCAGTGTTTGGGGATAAGGGCTTAGGGCAGAAGATGGGGTGGCTCCTGGGTTTATGGGACCAATAAATGGATGTTGGAATCATTAAACAAGAGAAGGGGAGAAGGGTACTGATCACAAGAGGGTAACCAATTGCACCCATTTAGGAAGTGAGGTCCATGAGGTTTCCCAAAAGGGGCAGCAGACTATTTGGTTCTGGACCTCAAGAAAAAGAAAGACGTGGGCTGGTCTCAGAGGTCTGGGTATACTGAGTATATGAGAGTCTATCTAAACCATGCCATGACTACAGGCAGTGTGTGGTGTGATGAGATCAGATTGAAATTCTGACACTGTTTGCACAGGCTCGCAAGAGACAAGTGTGGTATTTTCAGGAACTTTGAATGCAGGTTGACAAACAAAGCCATTGTGAAAAGTGATAGACCCTTGTAATTAAGTTTCCTTAAAAATCTGTCTTAAATACTCAAAGCATCATAACTTTCTGAGTATATTCTAACATTTTCACAGGAGAAGTTAGGAGACCCAAGATTCACAGATGGGGGCTTTGCTACTCCATGAAATGGTCAATATCATAGTATAACGGAGTAAGAAGTTTCTCATTCCATTTTAAAGGCTCATTTTGAGTTCTCCAAGTAAAAAGGCAGATTCACACCTCTTCCACAGAAGGGACATCCCCAGAGTAGCTGCAGGGTCTCACTACCCAACACACCCCCAGCCTGGGACATGCCCACCGGTAGACAGGGATTTGGCCAGTACCTTAACTTTATGCATACCTCTGAGCTTCCTGCTTCTCCATTCACTCTGGAGATTGGGCCCAAGCATGAGTTTTCCATTTATCAACAACATGATCAAGGTCTTCTTTTCCCCTCCAGCTTTACTGAGATAGAATTGACTTAAAACATTATGTAGGTTGACACATTTATACATTGCAACCTGTTACCATCATACTGTTAGCTCACACCTTCATCATACATAATTATCATGCCTTTTTTGTGTTGAGAATGTTTAACATCTACTCTAGCAAAATAAAAATGTGATTAAAAAATGAGTAGAGTAAATATTTTTTTTTCCAAAGAAGATATCCAAATGGCCCACAGGTACATGAAAAAGATGTTCAACATCACTCATCATCAGGGATAATCAAGTCACAACCAAAATTAGATAGTATCTTACACCTTACAATGACAATTTCAAAAGAAACCAGCAAGTTTCCCCTTTGGGTGACATTGTTTGTCTCTTTCCTTCTACTTTCTCAAGAGCTTGGAGATGGGGCATTGTGTCTTGTCTTTTTCTGGGAACTATACTCTCCAAGTTTAGTTTTTCTTAAGTGTTCCATTTAAAATCAGGTTTCACAGTTTCTCAGTGTTTGCTGAACCCATGAGCTTCCTAAATATGTGTGTGCCCCCATCTTTCATGGGCAGAGAAAGTGGTGAGACAGCCCCAGGTCAGGAGGGGCCCAAGCCCTCTGGGGATGCTTTGTCCTAGAATAGAACGCTTCGTTCTGGGCTGCACATCTTCAGCTTCCTGGGTCCCAGGTACCATGCCAGCACTTTGCAAGGTGTGGGTACCTGCTTGGGAAATAAATTGTCTCTGATTGCAGGGAAGTGAATCTCACTGGCTTTGTGAAATGTATCCACTCCCTGCATATCCACTGATCATCTTCTCAAAGTCTGTGCTGTATCCCAGGACATGCCAGGCTTTTCTGCCCCTATGAGGCTTTCCTGGAAAATTAATATGCACCAAACAGCAACCTTGATGCTTGCCAGCTATGTGACCCCGCCACACCTCTCCATGAATGTTGGTTTCCCTACCTATAGGGTGTCTCTGGCTAACATCCATTTCACTGTATGGTTGTGTCCATAACTATAATTCAATGGTAAGAATTACCTTTGCCTAGCACCTGCTGTGAAGCAGGCAGCATGCTGGAAGGCATTGCGAAGCCGCGCTGGCATTTAGGGATTCCTTATTAAATAGTTCTTGACTAAGCTGCAACTATTTCTACCAATTTCCTATGGGCTTGTTCCTGAGTAACCTAAAATTGTATTTTGTGGAAATTGGGGAAGAATTTTAAAAAAGAGGAAGGCAGAGAGAGAAAAGAGGGAAAATACTGGCCCCTCTTGGGGGATCCTGCAGGACAATGGAATGTATAAGCTGATTATGTTTCTCCCTTAGCATTGCCTCAGAGCCAATTTACACCCAACTTTGACTTACTATAAAGCATTTTGTAGCATGAAAAATAGGTACTGCCTTTTAACAGACACTCCTTCATTTTCCACCACCACCTCCCACCCCCAATTTCGGTACTTACATTTTAGCTTGCTGTGTGTAGCTCTATTTTCCTTTTTACTTGGAATGAGGATGGCAATATACCCTTAAATACTATTAATGAAAAAATGCTAATCCACCCACTTTCATGGACTTGGGCCATTTAGGCTGAAGTGCATAAATTCTGAGGCAGGTTGTCAGAGGGCATACATGGACTTCAGAGAATCAGCAATCTTCCTAAATATTGAGGAAGTGGGTTGAATGTCTAGACATCCCCATCCTGCCCCCAGAAAATTAATATGTTTCATTAAATACTCAAGTATTCATGACCCTCCAAATATGATATACCTCTACTCTAGATAGTATAGATGCAACTCCTGGATCAAGACAGTGCATCAAAAAGTAGCTTGTGTCCCTCATCACTGGGGCCCACTGTTGGCACTGGATCTGAACTAAGGTGATTCTGACCCATGGGACTTTGGCAATGCCTGGAGACATTTCAGCTTGTCACACCTAGAGAGAGAACATCCCCCCAAGGCAGAAAATTGTCTGGTTCAAAATATCAACTCTGCAAGGTCTATTGGAATCTGAATCCCAGCTAGCAGTGGGTGGGGGTTGGGGGGCATTCAGGCCCTAGTCATTTGGTCAACATTGCATTTAAAAGTCAACATTGCATATTATGTCCTGATATCTCTGTGCATGTAATCTATTGACATCAGTCATCACCCCATCTGGCCCTATTTCCATGACCCATCTGAAAAGTCTCTTGCAGAATTAGCATCATACCGAGCTTGGGCTCTCTTGAGAAAGCAGTATGATTTTAATTGCTATATACTTGGCATGTTTGATCATTAAAGAAGCATTTACTGCCTGCTCTTTGCCAGGTGCTGTCTTGGGCTCTGGAGATAAATCGTGAGCAAAATGGATTCATTCCTTGCCTTCTTGAAGCGTCATTCCAGTGGGAAGATAGACAATAAATATGCTACATAATGAGTAATTATTAGCTGCAAGGGAGAAGGACATACTTGGGCACAGAGGTGGAGAAGAGATTCCAGGGCTGTGCAGAGGCCCTGGGGTGAGAAGGAACACTGCACTTTGAAAGCACCATGGGCAGGTAGAGTTGGGACAGCCCTGAGAGCAAGAAGGTAAGTAGCACAACACACTGAGGCAATAGATGGCAGCTGGACCTGGAGGCTGTGGCAAGGTTTTGAACTTTGTCCTGGAGATGGAAAGTCAATGAACACTAAGCTCTGTGGAGGATGCATTGTAGAGAGTAACTGAGGATACAGAAGAAAGAGGAGACTTTGTTGTTTTGTAGGGGAAAGTTAATGATTGCTGTGGCATTCCTCCACTTATCCATCCATCCACTCAACAACTCATCCATCATCCATCCACCCACACACCCATCCACCCACCTACCCATCCATCCAACCATCCATCCAACCATCCACCCATACATCTATTCATCCAACCACTCACCCACTCATCCACCCATCTATGCATCCATCCATTCACCCACCCACTCAACAAGCCAGCCAACTTGCTAACCGTCAGTGGTTGCCAGTTTTTCCCAAATTCTCATGCTTTAAATCTCTGTAAAGTCCGAGGAGCAGCAGTCTCTGGGGACTGTTAGACATGAAGGAACTCAGCAAGATCTACTGTATCAGAACCTACATTTAAACAAGTGATTTACATGTGGATTAAAGTTTGAGGAGCTCCACCATTAATGTTAATCAATACTGACAAGACTGGCCACAGAGAGGGAGAGCATACGTAGCCAGTGCCTGGCACACACTGGTGATGCAGTGCATGGCAGTGTTGCCTTGTCCATTTACATTATCACAGCTTCCAGAACCAGGCTGATGATGGGATAGCTGTTTGTTCACAAGGATCATTTGTAATCATGGGTATTTATTACTCAGGGGCTGATTATGGAGGAATGCATCTTACAAAGTATAAATGTGGTTCCAAATTTTCTAAATTGCTAAGGAGGTAACACCCTCTGTCCTCTCCCTGCCCTCTCTCCAGGTGGAGTTAATCAGCTAGACACCACAGACCTGCTAAGCCTGGATGCACCCACAGGAATTCTGGGCAGTTGCCATGTGCCCATGGCTAAGCCTTCTGCAGAGGGGCTCTACCCAGGTGTGCCCATTTCCCCTGGGAGGCTTCGAGTTTCCTTGGGGCTACCTTTGAGGCCAGAGAGTCCTTGGAGTTCCCAGAGGCCAGGCACCAGAGACCAGGGATGGGACCCAGGAAGCTGCAGAGACCAGGTTCATCCAGTGTCCCATGCCCACCCCCACTGTCCCCACTCAGGTCTGAGACACCAGCCTGCCTTCCACACCAGAACCAGAGATGGTAAGTCCTTGCTTTTTCAGTCTTCCAAACAGACATTTTGTGGGTGGTACAAGTGTCTGATTGTCTTTCACTCTGTGCTCATTGGTGTGAGAGGGGCTGAGGTGGTGCCTAATGCCTAGTGTCAAAGGTCTTGAATGTTTTCTTGAATATTTCAGAAGAGCCAGCTCCTGGACTGTAAAAAATTAGTCCAGACTTCACATAGCTCAGCGGCCAACAGTGATGACAGACATCAGACAAGTTGTCATGATACATTGTGATGATACAGAGGAGAGGAGAAGGACGTGGAGTTCAGGCAGGGAGCATAGCCTGTGATGGCAGATCTGGTTTCTCCATTAGGAACTGAAACTGAGAAGTCACACAGCAAGGAGTGGGGTGGGAAAGGCACTGGGTGTAGCTGAAAATGTGTCTCCTCTTCCTTTAAGGCTTTAGTGTGAGAGTATATGTTCACTTTAGCTTTCAACCAAGAGCAAGTTGTTAGTCAGGGAGAGGGGGAGGATGAGTGTTAGCATTTGGACTGTGACTGTGATAAGGTTAGTTTAAGGGTGAGCTGTAGGGGGAAGTCATGGTTATAGTTAGAGTTAGATTAAGATTTTAGGTTAGGAAAGCTTAAGTTTGCTTTTAGGCTAACACTGAAGTGTAGGTGACTGTAAGGTTAAGGTTTTGAGTGTGGGTTACAGTTAAGTTTAGGGTTAGATGTAAGGTAAAGTTATGGCTTCACTTAGAGTTAGCATGAGGGGTGAGGCTTAGGCTTAGGGTCAGGATTAAGGTGTGGGTGAGGCTGAGGATGAGGGAGAGGATGAGGTTGAGGGTAACTGAGGGGTTTAATCTTCAGGATGAGAATTACCATTCCAAATGTGCTGATAGGGATGCTGGACTCTGTGTTGGGTCCCCTGGAATTCTTCCTGAACCCCTGTGTTTCAAGGAATGTGGATACAGAACAGCCCAGGAGCAAAACCCATACTTGCTAGTGATGAGCAGGAACTGAATGACTTTCCCTTTGAACCATATGGATCACCGTGGCACAAAGAAAATCCAGGCATCGTGGATATGGGTTCCATTTTCTCTATAGCCACCAATGGGATCAGCTTGCATCTCACCAAGGACTGCATCCACACCTGAGGCCCCAGGCCATAAAGAGGGAATCTTTCCTGTTCAACAGGAAACCTCTGTTTCTATGAAACCATCATTACAGTCACCACTCTGATGTCATGGACCTATCACAACACTGCTGCTCATGCAAGTGTTTCAGATCAGAAGTCCTTCTCATTGGATGCATCTACTGCTTATCCCTGAGAGCTGCGTCATCTCAGATAATGAACATCAGAGGGTCAGGCACATGTTTGGAGGTATTTGTGAAGGTACATCCAAATACATGAACACCCAGCATATGTTCCACACCTCCTGAATACATCCAGTCACACAGAGATCCATACCCTTCAGTCCTTCTCAAGGATTATTGGGAGAGTCTAGTGGTATCTGTAAGGGTTTGAGGACATGTAGTGTAAGATTTTTCACTTTGTTTCAGGAATATCTTGTTTCATATGTCCTTTTCATGTTTAGTTGTCATACCTGGTGTTTGGGTTCCGTTGTAGCAGCTAAGTTTTGAGTTTGTGTTCAGGGCTTCTGGGTACAGGTTTGGGGTTCTTCTTCAGGCCTTATGGTGGTGTTTGTGGTTTCAAGAGTTTGGAGTCATGTTGAGGACAGTTTTAAGGTTTAGGGTTGATGTTAGGGTTAGAGATAGTGTTCAGGGTTAAGGTTAGTATTATTATTATGGTTAGGTTGGAGGTATAGTATTAACTTTAGGGACACGGTTAGTGGTTAGGATTCCAGTTACTATCATGTCTGAGGGTCTGTTTTTTGGTTAGTGTAGGTGTTAGACTTAGGGATAGAGTTAAACATATGTTTAGAGCAAGTGGAATTATCTAATGGGGAAAATTATCTTCCAGTTAAATTATAGATGACCTAACTGAGATAAAATTTCAAAGTGAACTTCCTTTAAACATAGGAAACTAAATGACTGAATTTAGAAATAGAATATCCATGACTCTGGAAAATTTCTCTTGGAGAAAACTTGATGTGAGAATTAATTTGATAATAAACAATTTTCATAGTTCTGGATTCAAAAGTATGTATGCTCTTAAAGTTTAGTAGGTCCTAAGCCTACAATGAGTGACAAGGGGCTAGCATCAAGGTGTCTGCTGGACTGGGTTCCTCCTTAATTATCCAGGCAATAATTCAATTGCTTTAATATTCCCATTTCTAGAACCAAGCTACATGAATTGAATCATGGGCACCTCCACCTTCACAGACAGAAGAAGAACATAGTGGAATATGTCCATACTTCCAGATATCATTTGATCTATTTTTCACATTCTTTCCATTTAAATGTAGAATTGTGAGGACCCTGGTCTTGCCTGGAAAATAATGGCAAATCTTCTGAAATCAAATGATGAGTCACTTGAAAATGTCTTCCCCAATAAACCCCACCTGTAAATTTCAGCTGTTTGTCTTCAGTTGCCTTTCTAACATTCTGACACTGAATTGTGGAGTCAGGACACTCTTTTCTGTAGCGTGTCGCTCTGTATTGTAGATAGTGAGCTACATGCATTCCATCATTGCAAAATACACCCAGAGGCAAAATAAACTATGCTTGAGTTCCACAACCCTGGAGTTGGAGAACAGAAGGCTTCCTGGCATAACTGCAAGCAATGCCCTGTCACTTACTCAGATGACAACTCTTGATGGACAAGTCCACCTTCTAGATCCCTTTGTTGCATGGAAATTGAGTTTTTTAGAGCTGCAATTCAAAGAATGCAGTTCTCTGTATGTTAAATCCTATAATCAAGATAGGATTTGAATATCTGTTGCTAGTGTGTGATATATTTTAAAGCTGTTCCTCATCAGAAACAAATATTTGATGAGTATTGAGTACAGGAGAGCTCCCAAATGATATCCCATGAAAAAAGCTATTTTGGCAAAAGGATCATGGATCCTAAGGAGTGTCGTGCCACCACACTGAGCACAATGCAGAAAACTTTGTCAGTTCTTTGATGACAGGAAAAGCAAATTTCTGAAACAACTGGTTGTGTCTCCTCCACCAATGTTTGAAGATTTCAAGAAGCCTAATCAACACAGGTTTCTCAGTCTGAGAAAAGATTCACTCAAAATACAAATCAGGTGCTGGCAATTGAGACCTATGATGGCAGGAGAAGCAAGAGAAAAGAATAAATACATAAAAAACCAAAATACCTCCATTCAGATATCTGGAGCCCAGAATACTAATAAGAGAGATTTGACATAAAATATTTCCTTTCTGTTTTAACCACTAGCCCACAAGGAAATCATTTTGCATAAAGGTGGGACTTCCAAGAGAACCATGTACTTCAAGGGCGGACCCATAGACCCTAATAATCAGTCTTCTGCAATCCTTCAGTATATAACACTTGAGTCTGTAGAGGATCTGGTTATTTCTTTCTATTCCTAATGTCCAGGTGAGGGTTGAGGGTGAGAGTTGACTGCTATGTTACTGGGGTAAGGGACAGGGTTCATAACAGGTCCAGGGTTCAACTTTGGTTTGAGGTCTTTGGCTTCACTGGGAGGGATCAGGATTCATGTTCAAGGTTAGGCTTAGTGTTGTTCAGGGTTTGGGGTTCAGGGTCTGCTGTATATCTAGAGTTCTCATTTAGAAGTTAGAGTTCAGGTTCTTGAGTTCAGTATTATGGGAAGTGGTTTACAGGTTTGAGGTAAGAATTAGGCTTGTGTTTGTGTTAGGTTTATGGTGAAGATTCATTATGGTTAGAGTTAGGGTAAGGGTTTAGTGGGATGATAAGGGTCCATACAGCTTTCAATGAACAGTGATGTGTGGGTAAGTGTGAGGCTGAGGATACGCAGTAGAGTTTGGGCTGTGTCTAGAATTAGAGTTACAATAAGGATTAGTTGTAGGAGAAGTTATGGTTATGTTTAGGGTTAGGATTAGGGAATAGTCTAGTAGAGCTGTTGTCTTTCTGTGAACAGTGAATTGTGGGTGAGTGAGATTATGGTTTAGGGCCCGAGTAAAGGTTAGGTTTAAGGTTAGTTGTATGGTGAAGGCATGGCTTCTTTTAAGCCGCATAAGGGGTTATGGTTACATTAAGCCTTCAGTTTAGCTCCAGCCTAACAGTGAGGTGTGGGTGAAGGTGAGGAAAGAGGGTGCGGGCTCAGGGTTAGAATGAGTGTAAGGGACATGATTAGGTATCAGTGTGAGCATTCTCATCGTATTATGCAGTGGGGACCACTGGGCTCAGAGGTGGGTCAGCTGGAGTTCTTCTTGTGCCCCTGTTTTTCTAGCAGTATATGTACAGGACAGGCCAGGAGGAGGACCAACTGAGTAGAGTCTGGCAATAACTGAGCTGCTTCTCTATGGCCCATCTAGGTCACTGTGACACTAAGCAGGAGCAGGCTCTTTGGATTAGGGTTCCAGTTGCTCTACACTCAACAGCACTGTCAGGTGCACATTGCCAAGGAGTGCACCCACGGGTGAGGCCCCAGGTCCTGAAGACAGAACTAGTTATCCTCTCCAGCAACCTCAGTCTCTTAGGGATCTGCATACTTCTGGTATGGAGGACTTGCATGAGTAGCAGTGTTGCCTGAAGTATAGGACATCACAATGCCAAGTGTGATGACTGATTCCTTGAGAGAAAGGCTGCCTGGTGAGCAGAGCATATTCCAACTTCAGAGCCTTCTCCTTCACCTGTGGGTGCAGCCAGTGGTGAAGTGGGTGCTCCACACACAGGCAGCCATAGAGAAACTGTAAACCAGATCCAAGTCACCTGTGTGTGCTTTGGGCTGTGGTGACCCATACGGCTCATAGAGAAAGCCATTCAGATCCTCCGCGGCCATCGTGAGTGCTGTTCTTTCTCCAGAACTGTCCTGAAGCCATGTTCCTACAAAAGGCAAGGTTGTGGGAGGAACACCAGGAGACCCATCTCTGAGACCAGCATTCCCCCCAGCAAAATGGGGGTAAGTATGCTCAACTTGTACCTTAATCCTCACCCTCACACTCACATCCACATCACTGTTAACCTTGAGGTAAACTGAATACTGACCCTAACCCTAAACACTGAGGTTCACTCTAACCAAAGCCATAACATTACCCTACACCTAACCCTAAACTTAACAGTAACACTAGCCCAAAACCCTAACATCATGGTCACCCACCCTTCATTGTTAACTGATAGAAAATCTTAGCCCTTTTCCTAACTTAACCCCTTACCTTAATTCTAAAGATAACCATAACTTCACTCTCAAGATAACCCTTAAGCTAACCCTAAACCCAGACATAGTGGAAACGAAGCACTCATCCTCACCATCACACAGATCCACACCTCAGTGATGGTTGAAAGCTAAGTGGAAGCCCTGTGTTAACTCTCACCCCTACCATAACTGCATTCATAATTATATCTTCACCATAAACCAAACCAAAATCCAAACCTACCCCTTTCCCCTAACATGGACACCAGATGAAATATCCCATAGCTCAGAACATGAAATCTAACCCAGAAATAGACCCCAGAGTTGAACCTAAACCTCAACGTCAATGTCTAACCCTTGAAAATGAACCACAACATGAACTGTGGCACCTCCCACTGAACCCAAATCCTTCAAACTGAACTGGAATCCATGACACTTATCAAAACCCTAACACTTCCCATGAAACCTAACCATCGACTCTCATCCTGACCCCTCACCTGGAGCCTTAGGAATTCAAAGAAACAATCATGGCTATTAAGACTGTAGCAGAAACATTATTGTGTTGCTTAGATATGCCTATAGGCACATAGCTGTCTTGATAGTCTCATATTTATGCACACATGATTTCTATCTTGGATATGGTTAAAAACCAAAAGGAAAAGTTTCCCTCCAAATCTTTGTTCCTGGTATTTTGGGCTCTAACCAGCTGCATGGAGTCATTTTGGGTTTTGTTTTGGTGTTTATTTGTTTTCTCTTGCTTCTGCTGCACTGCCTAGGCCCCATAGCACCTGATCTGCATCCTGAATGAATATTTCCTCAGATTGGGAACCTGTGTTCATTAGGCTTCTTGCCATCACCAAACATTGACTTTGGGTAGAAAAAAACCCATTTGTTCCAGAAAACTACATTTCCTGTCATCAACGAAGGGGAGCACTTTGTTGCTTTGTATTGAAAGTGGGGCATGACACTTCTTACACCTCATGATCAGACAAAGGAACTGTTTTAGTGGGTTATCAGTTGGGAGCTGTCCTTTAACCTCCTTATCAAATACTTTTACCTGACAAGGGACATCTTTAAAATATGTTACACACTAACAACAGATCGTCACATCTGGTCTGGATTGTGACATTTAATATTTAGGAAAGGGCATTCTGTGAGTTACTTCTTTGGGAAAACACATTTTTATGCCAAAAAATGCATCTCAAAGGGTTTACTTGTCCATCAAGGATTCTCATCTAGGTAAGGGCTGTGGTATTGCTTGCAGTTATGCCAGAATGCCCCCTTTCTCCAAATCCTTGTCGGTGGAACTCAACCATGGATGTCATTGCCTCTGGGGATATTCTGCAATGTCAGAATGAGTGCAGCTCAGCATGTACAATGCACAGGGCAACAAGCAACAGAAAAGACAATCCTGCTTCCAAAATTCAGTGTCACAAGGTGAGAAAACCCATTGCAGACGAATACAGCTTAAATTCTAAGTGGGGTTCATGTGGCAGACAGTAAGTGGATCATCATTTGATTTAGAAAATTTGCCATGATTTTCCAGGCATGACTAGCGTCCTCACAATTCACTAACCAAATGGGAAGAATAGGGAAAATAGACTTAAATATATCTGGAGTTTGGTAGATATTCCACCATGTTTTCCTGCTTGTTGTGAAGGCATAGGGGGGTCTATGGATTAAGTCATAGAGCTTGGTCCTAGAACTGTAAGAGTTAAAGAAACTATGTTTTAGCCTGAATGATTGAGAAGGAACCCAGTCTTTTAGACATATTGATGTGGGCCCATTGCTACTTACCCTAGGCTTAGGTCGTACTAATCTGTAAGAGCATATATAACTTTGAAGCCAAACTATGAAAATTGATTGCCCCATCAATTGAATTATCACATAGAGATTTAGCCTGGAATGTTTTGTTCAAAGGTATGGGTATCCTGTTTTCCAGTTCAGTCACTGGTCTTTGTATGGTTACGGGAAGTTTGAAATTTCACCTCAGTGAGAAGATCACCTTAACTTCAACAGTAACACTAATCCTAACACTCAAAACTAAACCTTAACCCTTACAGGACTGACATCAAAACCCTGAACACACAACCACATACTGACATCAAAACCCTGAACACACAACCACACACCCTGATCCCTGAGAAAGAAACATAATCCTGGACCCCTTCAAACACAAAACAGGAGCCTAACAACTGCAATAAACCCAAAGAGCAGATCTTAGTCATAAGGATGAAACCATCACCTGAAACCTACCCTAAACTCCTGAACCCAAATCCGTGATGCTAACTTTAGCCTAACCCTGCACCCTCCAGAAACATGACAGATAACCCTGGACTCTCACTGGGATCCCTGACATGGGCCATGGGGTTTGAATGTCTGTGTGGTTGCAGTGATGCAAGAGGGGTGGAACGTGTTCTCAGGGTTCACACATTCAGAAGTGCAATTTGAGAGCTCTCTCTACATGATCCTGGACCCATGATGTTCGCTGTCTGAGAGGATGCAGCTTCTCAGGGCTCTGCAGTGGATGCCTCCAATGGGAAGGTATCTGGTGGGGAGGACTTTCATGAGCACCAGTGCTGCCCTGAATATATGATGTCACAGTGGCAAATGTAATGACTATTTTCTAGAGAAAAATACTACCTGCTGAGTACAGCATGTTCCCCCTTCAGTGCTCGGGGCCTCAGCTGCGAGGTAGGCTCTCAGTGAGGTGGGGACTGAGCACCCTTGCAGCTGTGTAGAAATGGGACCCAGATCCAAACGCATGTTTGTGCTTTGGGCTGTGGTGACCCATATTATTCATAAACAAAGCCATTATGATCCTCCTCATCCATAGTGAGTGTTGGTACTTATCCAGGGCAGTCCTGTATCCATGGTCTTACAAAAGGCAGAGGCATGGGAGGAACACCAGGTGACCCTCTTCTCAGACCAGCATTCCTCTTTATTAAATTGGGATGAGAATGCTTAACATGCAACATAAACCAAACCTTCCCCTCACACTCAAAATAAATGTCACCCCATACATCACCCTCACCCACACATCACTGTTGGCCTGAAGGTAAACTGAATGTAACCCAAACCCGTTATGCTAACTTTAACTGAAGCCATAACTCCACCCTTAATTTACCCCTAAACCTGGACCAAAACTCTAACCTAAGGTCACCCACACTTTATGTTAACTGATAGACACACTTAACCCTTCTTCTATCTTAATTCCTTAACCTAACTCAAACCATCGCTATAGCTTCACTTAAAGCTAAACCTTAACCTACCCTAATCCTAGACCTAGCTGATCACTAACACACCCTCACCATCACCTTGACCCATACCTCAATGAGTCTGTAATCTTATCCTAACCCAGACCGATTACCCTAACTCTAACAATAACCATATCTTCACTGTAAACCTAACCCAAGCCCAACCCTAACCCTGACCTCTAACTTGGACACAGGATCCAAAATCCCAAACTGCAGAACTGGAAATCTAACCCCTGAACCAGAACTCTAGAGTTGAACATGTACCTAAACCACAATCCCTGTACCATGACACAAAGCCTATCAGTTGAACACAAACTGCAATCCAAACCCAGACCCCTCCCACTGAACCCAAAGCCCTCACAACAAACTGAAACCATGAACACTTACCCAAACCCTAACCCTTACCTGTGAAGCCTAACTGTCGACTCTCACCCTGACCCCTCACCAGGAGCCTAGGGAAAGGAAAGGAACAACCATGTTCTCTTCAGACTTCATTTGCATATGCTCAAAGACTGAAGCAGAAACATTGTTTAGTTTGTTGAATCTGCCCTTTAGTTGCATGGATTCCTTGGTAGTCACACATTTATGCACAGATGATTTCCTTGAAGGATACTGGTAAAAACAGAAATGGAATGTTTCCTGCTGAATCTCTGTTTCTTGTAGGCTGGGCCTAAGCTCATTGATTGGAGTCTTTTGGGTTTTTCTTGTCTTGCTTCACTTGCCTTGCATAGGTCTCAACTGCAAGCACCTGATCTTCATCCTGTGAATCTTTTCTCAGACTGAGAAATCTGTGTTGTTTAGGTTTCTTGCAATGTACAAACACTCACTTGGGGTGGACTAACAATTGGTGGTCATTCCAGAAGGCTGCATTTCCTGTAAGCAATGAAGTTGAAAACTTTGTTGCTTTGTTTTGAAAGCAGAGGTCTGGGACTCCTTGGACTTCATGTTCCTTTTGTCAACAGAGCCATTTCCATGTGATCTGAGTTGGCAAATGTCCTTAAGTTCCTCCTCATCAAATGTTTGTTTCTGAGAAGGCACAGCTTTTCAGATCGGTGCTGGCAACTGAGAACTATTAAAGGCAGGAGAAGCGAGAGAAAAGAAGAAACATGAAAACAAATCCCAAAATGCCTCCATTCAGCTGGCTTATAGCATATTATACAAATAACAGGGACTCAGTAGGAAACATTTCCTTTCTGATTTTACTAGAATCGCAGAAGGAAATCATGTGTGCATAAATGTGGGACTACCAAGAGAGCCATGCACCTAAAGGGCAGATCCAAGGACCTAAACAATGGTTCTGCTGCAGTCCTTCAGCAGATGCAACCAGAGTCTGAAGAGGACATGCCTGTTTGCTTCATTGCCTAAGACTCCAGGTGAGGGTGAGGGTGAGAGTAAGCAGTTATGCTTCAGCAGGAAGAGTTAGGATTTGGATAAGGTTCCATTATTCTAGTTCAGCCTGACAGTTTCAGTCTCAGAGTGGTCAGGGTTCAGGTTTTAGTTCATCTTCAAGGCTAAGACTTTGTGTTAGGATTCAGGATTTGGAGTTTAGGTTAGGGTTCACCTCTGGGTTCTGTTCCATTGGTTAATGTTCAGCTTCATGGGTTTGGCATTTCAAGATCAGGTTAGGGTTAATGGTTAGGGTGGGCTTCAAGGTTAGTATTACAAAAAGATATCATTATGTTAGAGTTATGGTAGGTAGGTTGTTAGGTTAGGATAAGAGTTCAACTTTGCTTTTGAGAACACTGAGGTGCAATTGAGGGAGAGGGTGAGGATTTGATAGTGTTAGTGCTACATCTAGAATTAGGGTTACATTAAGGGCTAGTTTAAGGGTGAAATTATGATTATGGTTAGGCTTAGAATAAGGGGATATATTAGGAGAACTGTTTAGTTTGTCTTTAGGTTGACAGTGAAGTGTGGGTGTGTTGTCCGGTCAGGGCTCCTGGATGGTGAGGATGGCGATGACCCCCAAAAAGCAGGCACCGGAGACAAGGCTTGTGGCACAGGTCTAATTTACTGAGGCGGGTTTATAGCTTATATAAGGGCTTCTTCCTGTTTCTTGGAACTACACCATTCAGGCAGCTTTCAATCACAGTGGCATAGCTAACAGCACTATGGGGGAGTAGGGTAGGAGATGGCAGGTTTTTGTGCTCAGAGCCTGCTTTACAGGTGTGGATAAAATGAGAGTTCCTATGGCCAGGATTCTCTCGTGGCTGTGGTTGACAAAGTCACCCACACACCTGTGGGCAATACATGGCTGTTGACTCTATAAAAAGAGCTCCACCCAGTGCTCTGGGCATGACATGGTGGCACTGCTGCAAGGCCACAGGAGAGCAGAGAAGAGGCTGGCGTGGTGGCAGCACTGAGGACAGAGGCCCAGAGGTCTGCTGTGTGGGACTGCTGTGTGGACAGAGGGCCCCAGAGGATGACTGTGAAGACAGAGGGGCCCAGAGGCAGAGATTGGCTTGCTGCATGCAGACTCGCTCTGAGTGAATGGGATTCTAGTGACTGACCTGCCACCTGGAAATAAAGTTGGGTATAACACTTTCACTCCAAGAATGTTTTGCTGTCAATTTCTTTGGTGACACTGAATTCATAGGGAACTTGCCCAGGGCTGAAACCCATTGGCATGACAATTGGCATAGTTGGCAGGATTAACTGCTGATCAAGGGAAAAGACAGGCTGCTCTTACAGGAGGGGTGCTTCAGCAGGCTGCCCCTGTGAATGGGGAGACAGTGGATAATCTCCCAATGGGTATGAGGTCTCAGGTGGCTTACCTCCTGGAGGAATGGACCTCACCCCAGGACTAGAGGCAAGTGGGGGTGACACCTGATGCAGAAGGGGTGGCTCTTGTTATAGTAAGCAGATCTTTGGATAAGCAGAGTTCCTGGAAGGCAGCAGGGACTGTGGGTTGGCTGCTTCTCACAGTATTAAAAAAGTCTACAGAGGAAACCCAAGAAATGGCAGCACAAGAACATGAGCGGCAAACTTCTGGGGATTTTTTGAGGAAGGAGATGGCATTGATGCAGGTGGAGGTGGCATGAGAGTGCCGGAAGCAAGGTGCCATTGGAGATGATATGGCAGCACTGCCAGGTGTTCTGGAGGAGAAAGAGGTCACCAAGGATAAAGACAAACTCCTGAGGGAAGCCCAGGTGGAGGTGGCATGAGAACGTCAGCTGCGAAGCATTGAGCTGAAAGTAAGAGACCTTCTGAAGACTGAGCTGGCATTGTTATGAGGCACTGCAGCAGAGGAGGCACTTGGGGGAGTGGAGAGAAAGGTGCCATCTTCCCCAGAAATGGAGGAGCTGGGGAAGGATGAAGGGGTGATGCCAGAGGCACTGGTGCCTCCTGTATTGAAAGCATGCCCACTGGTTGTAATGAAAATAGAGACTCAGCAGCTGAAAGTTCCCCAAGGAGAGGAGAAGTCCCCTCCCCAGGTCATGGAGCACTCTATGATCCACCCTTATACTCAGGCTGAGCTGGTGGCTGTGGGACATAGGGGTGGATGGAATTGTTCTGTCAGGATCAGAGATGGGAAAGCTGTCTTCCCTGACAGTGCAGTCCGCCTTGAGGCAGCGATTACAAAATGTGAGGTGACACATAGGGTAGCTGAAGCAACAAGAACCCAGAAAGAAATAAGACCTGTTACTTGCAGGAGGAATTTGAGGGGCCCCGTGAGGGTTACAAGGACCCAGATGTGGGTTGATTTGATATGGGCAGGAATAGATGGAAGGAAATTAGACAGGAAGCCAAATAGGGTTTTACTGGAGCTAAAGCAACAACTGAAACCAGAGCAGAAGTTCCATCCATTAAGACCAAAGAGGCAGAGGCCAGAGACAGAGCCATGAATCCGACCTGTGGGTCTGCAAGACATTTTGCTGAAGAGGCTGGAAAATAATGTTCGAGCTTCCTTGCACTGGAACAATTGCAGAGAACTAAGGGCACATAGAATGAGAAGAGAGAATCCTGGAGGTGTGGAGTGTGGATAAAATGAAAGTTCCTATGGCCAGGATTCTCACCTGGCTGTGATTGACTAGCTCACTGCACACCTGTGGGCAATACATGACTGTTGACTCTATATAAAGAGCTCTGCTCAGTGCTCTGGGTGCGAAACCGTGGCATGGCTGCAAGGATGCATGAGAGCAGAGTGGAGGCTGGCATGCTGGCAGCACTGAGGACAGAGGCTTGGAGGATGGCTGTGTGGGACACCTGGGAAGAGAGGCCCAGAGGACTGCTGTGCAGGATGGCTGTGTGGACAGAGGGGCCCAAAGGATGGCAGTGCAGACAGAGGGGCCCAGAGGCAGCAACTGGCATGCTGCATGCAGACTCGCTCTGAGTGAATCAGATGTCAGTTTCCTGCTTAGGAATCAGACCTGGAGTTTGCGTTTGCACTGCTTAGGTTGTGGGATTCTTGTTCAGGCCTTAGGGTGGTGGTTTGTGGTTTCAGAAGTTTGGCATCAGGATGAATGGGATTTTAGTGACTGACCTGCCACCTGGAAATAATGTTGGGTATAACACTTTCACCCCAAGAACGTTTTTGCTGTTATTTTCTTTGGTCATACTGAATCCATAGCGAACTTGCCCGGGGCTGAAACCCACTGGCAAGACACCAGGTACACAGTGTGTTGTGACCTATTCCGGTGAAGTGGGTTTTCCCAACCAGTGGCCTTAGGGCTCGGAAGCTCAGTAGTCCTGGTCTCTGCCCATGCCAGGTCCCACTGGTACCTTCACCATTTTTGTCCGGGCATGGCTCTGTTCCCAGGCTCCCTGAGGAGGGCTATGAAGGCAGCTGATGCTCGTTGTCTGCCCACATGGGTGAGGATGAGGTTAGGGTTTAGTTCCAGGTTAGGATTAAGTTTAGTGTTATGTGTAGGGTGAAGTTATGGCTTCAGTTAGAGTTATTAAGTGATTAGGGTTACTGTAGGGTTTCAGATGACCTCCAGTCTAACAGTGAGGTGTCGGTGAGGTTGAGCATGAGGGGTGAAGTTTAAGGTGAGGGTAAGGGAGATATTTAGGCTGCAGGTTGAGCATTCTCATCCACAATTTGCAGAGAGGAGTGCTGTGCTCACAGATGGGTCACCTGCTGTTTCTCTCGTGCACCTCCCTTTTCTAGGAACATGGCTACAGAACAGTCCAGGAGAAGGACCCACACTCACCAGGGTTAGGCAAGAACCAAGTGGCTACTCTATGATCCGTATAGGTCACTATGACCCAAACACAAGCATGCACCTTGGATTTAAATTCTTTTTTATCTACAGCCTCCTGGGCAATTAGCCCCAAGCTTGCCAAGGATTGCACCCAAAGTTGAGGTCACAGGGACTGAAACAGGAACATGTTTCCCTCACCAGGAGCCTCTGTCCCTAGGACACAGTCATCACAGTCACCACTGTGATGTCATATATCTATTGCAACACTGGTGCTCATGCAAGTGCTCCATACCAGTCATGCTACCCTTTAGGTACATTCCGTCTTGAGCCCTGAGAAGATGCATCATCTCAGACAGTGAGCATCAGGTGTTCATCACAGGTATGGAGAGCTCTGCCAAGGCACTTCCAAGTGCATGAACTGGCAGCACACATTCCATAACTCCTGCATCCATCCATCTACACTGGCATCCATTCTCCTTGATCCAGGTCAGGGCTCAGGATGAGAACCAAGAGTTAGCTGTCAGGGTTCTGAGGGGCACAGGGTTAGTCTATAGATTTGGATACAAGGATTTACACTGGAGATCAGATGTCAGTTTCCTGCTTAGGAATCACACCTGGAGTTTGGGTTTGCACTGCTTAGGTTGTGGGGTTCTTGTTCAGGCCTTAGGGTGGCAGTTTGTGATTTCAGAAGTTTGGTATCAGGATGCAGATAAGATTTAAGTTTTAGGGTTTGAGTTAGTGTTGAAGTTTAGGGTTAAGGTTTGTGTTAGGCTTAGATTTAAGGCTTCCTCTAGGGATTATGGTTAGTAGTGTTTTACATTGGGGTAGCAGATGGTTAAGGTAAGTGTTCAATTTAGGGATAGTTAATCATGACTTGAGGGAACAAGGCATCAGCTTATTATAAGATTATCTTCAAGCTAACTTAAAGACCTTCTCACTGAGATGACATTTCCTTGTGAAATTCCATTAACCACAGGAAACTAAATGAATGAATTGGAAATAGAATATCCATAGCTTTGAACAAAATATTCCAGGGTAAATCTATATTTGAATTAAATTACTGAGGTAAAGAATTTTCATAGTCCTACCTTTAAAACTATATATGCTCTTATAGTTTGTAGGTCAAATTCCCACAGTGAGAGACAATGGGCTCACCTCAAGATGTCTGCTAGACTGGGTTCCTTCTTGACCATCCAGGCAAGAATTCAATTATTTAAACGTTACAAGATCTAGGACCAAGATACATTAATTAAATCATGGGCCACCTACACCTACACAGCCAGCTGGAAAACATGGTATAATATCTCCCTAACTCCAGATCTATTCGGTCTATTTTTCTCACTCTTTCCATTTGGAAAATTGTGACTAAACTATTCTGGCCTGGAAAATCATGGCATATTGTTTTCAATTAAAATTTGAGCCATTTGATACCACCTGCCACAATGAACCCCACATAAAGATATAGGTGAGCTTGTATTCATGGTTATTCTCACCTTTGGACACTGAATTTTGGAGGCAGGATACTCTTTTCTCTTTCTGGTTGCCCTGTGCATTGTTGGTGCCCAATGCATTCCCACATTGCCAAGTATCTCCATTGGAATAATCATCCATCCTTAGGGTCCACAACCCAGAGTAGGAGAGCAGGAGGCATCCTCGCATAAATGCAAGCAATGTCCATCCGTTACCCACAAGACCACTTTACACATCCCTTTTTGGCATGGAAAGTGGGTTTCCTCAGAACAGAAATCCACAGAATGCCCTTTACTGAGAGTTCAATCCCATAATCCAGATCAGACTTGAAGACCTGTTGCTAGTGTTTAACACATTTGAAAGCTATCCCTTAGGAGAGACAAACATTTGATAAGTAGTGACTACAAGAAAGGTCCCAACTGATGTCTAACTGAAATCATTGTTTTGGCAAAAGGATTATGAAGCCTAAGTTGTGTCATGCCTCTGCTTTCTGTACAAAGCAATCAAGTTTTCCCCTTCATTGATGACAGTAAAAGTTTTCTGGAACTGCCAGTGGTTTTGTGTTTGACCCCAGTAAATGTTTGAAGATTTCAAGAAGCCTAATCCACCCAGGATTTTGAGTCTGAGAAATGACTCACTCAGAATGCAGGATAGGTGCTGGCAAATGAGGCACAGGCAAGGCAGGAGAAGCAAGAGAAAAGAACAATCATGAAAACAAAAACCAAAATGACTCTATCAGCTGGGTTACAGCCCAGTCTACTAGGAACAGAGATTTGGCAGGAAAAATTTCCTTTCTGGTTTTACCAGGATCCTTTAAGGAAATCATCTATGCATAAAGGTGGGAGTTCCAAGAGAACCATGAGCCTAGAAGGAAGATTCAAGGAACTAATTAATGTTTCTATGGCAGTTTTTCAACATTTTCAATCAGGGTCTGAAGAGGACATTGTTCTCCCTTTCTATTCCTAACGCTCTTGGTGAGGGGTCAGGGTGAGAGGTTACAGGCTTCTCAGGTAAGTATCCAAGATTCCTGTTTGGTTAGAGGGTGTCAGGCTCTGGGACAGCTCAGTGTACAGTTTGGGGTTTGTGTTAAGGATTTAATTTTGTGTTTTTGTTCAGGGTTTGGAGTTCAGGTTTTAGTTCAGCTTTGGGATTCTGGTTCAGGGGTTAGAGATAGGGCTCAGAGTTCAGGTTTTGGGCACATGGGGCTCAGTTTAGGTGTGAGGGATAGGGTTTGGTTTCAGTTAGGTTTACAGTGATAAAATCATGATTAGTGTTAGGGTAAGGGGTTAATTGTAGGGTAAAAGTTCAGTTTAGCTTTCAAACAACAGTGAGTTGCTGGTGAGTTTGAGGGTTAGGATGAGTGTTAGAGCTCAGGATATATCAAGGTTTAAAGTGAGGCTTAAGTTTAGAATTAGGGGGAAATAATGGATATGGTTAGAGTAAGGGTAAGGTGGTAGTTTAGGAGAAGGTTTAAGTTTATCTACAGCTAACAGTGAAGTGTTGGTGAGAGTGAAGTTTAGGATGTACAGCTAGGTTTAGGATTAGGTTTATGTTAGGTTTGGGGTGGATTTATGGCTTTAGTTAGAGCTAGCATTATTGCTTAAGGTTAGGGTCAGTGTTCTTTTTATCTCCAGGCTAACAGTGAGGTGTATCTGAGGCTATGGTGAGGGGTTAAAAATGAATAATGATAATGTTGTCATTATGGAAAAAATTATTCTTAAAATGTCCATGTTGCCCCAAGAAATAAATGGGAATTTCCAAATATTTAGTGATTCACAGTTGAAAAAAGGTGTGGTGGAAGGAAAAAATGGACAAAGGGAAACTGTCTGTGAGAAAAATCAGAAAGTTTAATAACTTGGATTACTTAAATTGTATAAAGAATTGAAAGTGAAAGAAATTGAAATTTCAGGAAATAGAAAGAAGTTCTCCTTTCAGAAACTAATTAAGGAATAGTCATTTCTGGTCCTGAGGCTTTGAGTCCTGAAATCATGGGCATTTCATCTCCAGAACAATTTGCGTTTTGAAACCTTCCATACAAAGGACTCTTTTCAGAGCCCCTTTTATGTCTTTGTTTCTTAGACTGTAGATGATGGGGTTGAGCATGGGTGTGACCAAGGTGTACATCACCGAAGCTGTTGCGCTTGAATGTGAACTGTAGGTAGCAGCAGAGCTGAGGTACACTCCTAGGCTTGTACAGTAATATAAGGAGACAACAGAGAGATGAGATGCACAGGTGGAAAATGCTTTATACTTCCCCTGAGCTGATGAGATTCCACATATGGCAGAAATGACCTTCAAGTAAGAGTAAATTATGCCAGCTAGAGGAGCCCCAGCAAGTAGCATTGCTGCTGCATACATCACAGTGTCATTAAGGGAGGTGTTAGAACAGGAAAACCGGATCACCTGCTTGATTTCACAAAAGAAGTGGGGGATTTCCAAGTCTTTACAGAAGGACAATTGTGATACCATTAAGATTTCTAACAAGGAATGCAGGGCACTTATGACCCAGCAGACCAGAACCAGCAGCCCACAGAGCCGGGCACTCATGATGACCGTGTAGTGCAGAGGGTGGCAGATGGCCACAAAGCGGTCATAGGCCATCACAGCGAGAAGAAAGTCATCTAACACTGCCAAGTGTATGTAGAAGTACATCTGGCTGATGCAGCCTGCAAAGGTTATAACTTTGCTTTCTGTCCATATAGTGACTAGCATTTTGGGGATGGTGGTGGTGGTGAAACAGATGTCTACAAAAGACAGGTTGGAGAGGAAGAAGTACATAGGGGTGTGGAGGTGGGAGTCTGATATGACAGCGAGGATGATGATCAGGTTTCCAAACACAGCGATCAGGTACATGGAGAGGAAAAGCCCAAATATGAGGGCCTGTATTTCTGGTTCTTTTGACAATCCCAGAAGAATAAATTTTGAGATTCGTGTAACATTGCCTGCTCCCATGTGGTGGTGCTGATAAGTAGGAATGAAAAAATATCACAATTAATTTTCACACAAATGGGCATTCCTGACATTTGAAATGCTACAATTTATCATATATTACAGTAAAATAATCTATGTGTATTATTTGTATGACTCTCAACACATTCAAGGATTCTTATTTGACATTTTTGATTAGGAATTTCTGTTCCACTCTCAGCCTTTATCCCAAGATGTTATGTATTACAGTTTTAATGATAAATGATATCATGCATGTGAGGATTATATGTTAACTACTGACCATTTTCTACTTAAATAGCATAGGATGGTAAGTAACAAAATCCCTAGGATAGAATCATGGTGAAGGAATATAAGCAAATAAATATATATCATGTGAGATGGTGAGAGTTGCTAAGGAAAAAAAGTATAAAATATAGTGGATGGGGTGCTGATTTTCAGTGACAGTTCAGGAAGACCTGCACACAAGGTGACATTTGAATAGATACCTCAAGATATATGGGGACACATGCAGTTATCTGGGGAAGTGTGCCATGCAGAGAAAGAGCCAGTGCAAAGGCCTGGGGAAGATATTTTCTATATATGTGCAAGACTCAAAATGGAGACAGTGTCATGAGAAGAAGGAGCAAGAGGGAGAATGAGAGGACGTGGTGTCAGAAGATGCTGAGGAAGGAGGTGGCTTCCCTGCCGCTGAAATTTCAAGACACAGGCAGTCCATTGTCTATTTGTTCTTGAACTTCATTAATTTTCAAGGGAACCTTTGAGTAGAATGGATCCCCTTATTACTTAAATGTACTGATTAATGTCCTTTCATCTTTCTTTCAAGGATCACTTGCAGGAATAAATGTGCTCAGCTACTCCTGCTCGGAGAACTGCTCGTTCCCCACAAAGCGGAAACACACACAGTGCACTACGACTCCCTGGGGCCATTTTCTTACCAAGATCTTCTCACCCCAGCCATGTTATTTAGGGAAGGAATATTACTGATCAAGCTCTTACATCAGGTGACCTATACCTAAAGAATATGAAAATAGCACCCAATTCCAATGGCAGAGTCTCCATGGTGTGTGAACATGGGGCTCCATTTTAATATGACCATTCCTCATTTAATGAAATATTTGAACAAATTAAAACATAAAAAATGGAAAAAATGAATAAGATGGGGAAAAAGATTAAGTGGGTCAGCTGGTCCCTGAGAGGTTGTGATAAGTAATAGAGCAACCTTGGCCCTGGCAGCATACCAAATACACTTATATCCCTACGATGTCCAGAACAACTAATAAAGCAGCAAAAGACAATTTATCCTAAAGAAAAAGGAGTGATTTATTTATGGTAAAGACAAATTACAGAGTGAATATATCTTTTGAAAAAGCTAAGCATATGGAAGCAACCCAACATTTACAATATCAAATATACAACATTTGATTGTAAGGGCTTTTAAAAGATGAAATGGTGAAATACACTGAAATGATAGTAAATTGTAAATTCTGGAATCAGAAAACCAACTTTTGCATCTCTTATTCTACCACATATTAGCTGTTTGAATGTGGAGAGCTTTTTAAACTATTTACCCGGTTAATATCCTCACCTGAGTAAGTGGGGATAGCGGTATCCATCCTCCTAAAGTGGTGGACAGGTTTATTCAGTATACTTTCAAAGGAAAACCTATAGTTCCTTCCTGTTAGTTCAAAGCATAACATTAGTTCTTACCTATCACTGCTGATGAGATAAGGGTGATTTTTTCTTTTATCTCACCAGTGCCTTCATTTATTTACCATCTGTCTGTCCTTTCTTCACAGCCTGGTTTCAATTCCACGTTGTGTTTCTCATCTATCTCAGCTGGTACCCCTCTAGCTAATATTCATATCAACTCAGACAGATATTTCTGTGTTCCAAGGGTGATCAGCTTCCCTGATTTAAACTGCCCCATTGAAAGTCTCCCTAAAAATAGTGAAGCCCAAATTCTGTACCTTAACATCAGGCTAGACATCAGGAAAACTTCTGCCAGCTTCATCCTCACGCTGTCCTGCGTCTGAACTCACTGATCTCCCAAACACTGAACTTGACTTTCTTTCACCTGATGCTGCAGCCTCAGTGCTGTCTCTGTACGCCTGCTTCCCTCTGCCTGGAGCCTTGCCCACAGGTCTCTCTGGATGTTTTCAAACCATCCCCACCTTTAAATCTCCATCTCCTTTGTCAGAATGCCTGGATCCTTTCTCCCCTTTACATTCCCACAGGAAAAGGACACTTCCTCATGTAATGAATTTAGATGTAGGGGCTATCATTCTGTGATTTTTTTGTAATTCCAATTTTTCCCTCCTAAACTGTGATTGAATTGAGGCATATATCAATGTCATATATTCTCACCATCCCCTCCATACCAGTGTTAGTAGTTAGTTAGGAAGAGTAGCTGAATCAGTATTTACTGCATGAAGGAATGAGAGAACATTTTCTATATAAAATGCCAATGATGAAAGTAAAGATGCATAAAAATACAAACATGGGTATGGAGTACATGCAAGGGGAATACTTTCCATAATCTGAGATTGGTACCCATTGGTGTGTCAGACTATGGGTTGTAAAAATTAAGTAGAATAGAGTAAATAAGGCACAAAATAAAATACCAGGGTGCATCATGCATCACAAGGATACCTACCAAGTCATTTAATACTTATCTGTGTTCATTTACACATTTGTGTGTGTGCATTCATATATTTATATTTCTTGGTTTGTTGTGAGTGCAAGCATAATTTGTTACAACGTGAAAGGTCTGTTTTACTCTGGGAAACAGTAAAAAAAATCTGGAATCTACTGTAGTAAATGTAATATTACAAAGATTAACTCTTGTATATTGAGGGAAAAGCACTATGAATGAAAAGCCCAATCAGAGCCAGGCTCAGAGAGAGCAGGCAGCCAGCGTGGGTTCTGCTGTGACCCCCGACTCCAGGGGCCACAGGCTCACTGCTCCACTCGCCCCGTTATGATGTTCAGGTCAGCTCCTGGTCTAATTGTGATTCCTGTTTATTGACCACACTTTTTTTTTTTTATGTGGCCCAGTAGCAGATGTATTGGCGCTTCTCTCTTTTCTTTGAGGCATTGTTTCCTCTGTTGTTTTGGGTTTGGGAATTTTATGTCATTTATAACATCCAATAAGTACACTCTAGCCATGGTTCTGTTCTCCTCTAAAATGCAAAGGCCTCCCCAGATATTACAGAAAATCCTGAAGCTTCCTTGACAATTTATATTCTTCATATGATTTATCCCTGAGGAAATCATATCAGTTATTTCACTGGACTCGGACTTCTCCATTATCATATAACATCCAAAAGAGCAGGACCTCATGTTTTTACATCCTTGTTTATGGATTTATGATTGTGAATATTTGTATAGGGAAAAAGTAAGGAAATGAGAATTCAAAAAGAAAATAGCATGGCGGTTAATATAAACAAGGTTAAGAACAATGAACTCCAATAACTATATTCAATGAAATAGAATAAAAATATTAGACTAACTTCTGAAGAAAAAGATATAAAATCACAATAATTTAATCACATCAACATGGGACTTTAGTTAAAGATTAAATTGACGAAGACCTGGAAATAAAAATATAAAAATACACTTTTTAAAAAGCAGTGGAGGAAGCAGCATCTAAGCTTTCAACTTCTACCTATATAAAAGTAAATGAAATAAAACATGTTTGTGTAAAGATAGATATTATTAGTTGAATACAAAGAAAGTCTTCCACAAAGGAATCATGATTGTTCTTCTAAATAATATCTTACCACAAAATGCAAGAGGTAGAAATAAGGAAAACAGATGTATAATACACATTATATATAAAAGGTGATTTTTGAAAATATGCACAAGAAATTTCTGTGTTGAAACACAATTGCAGAGTGGATCCAGTATGACCCACTTATTGAATTATCACACAAAATTTTCATGCATCATCCCCAATACATCTATGTAAGTAAAATAATTAAATGCTAAACAACATTGATGAAAAAACCTCCAATCTTTGCTTCAAAGTATGCAATCATAATAAAAACATAACTGATGAACTTGCAGTCAATTACCATACACAAAGTGAAAGGCAAACAAATCCCAAAATATATGTAGTAGCAACAGTAATGAAATTACAAAATGAAACATTTTCATATTCCTATTTAGACTTATCAAACAAATTTTAAATGAATATCCAAAGTTAAAAAGTAATACTGTGAAATGTAAGTGTCAAAACTGCTGTTGCAAAGTATTACCGACATCCATTAGTCTGGATCTTTTTAAGGAATACAAAGAATACTCAAATATACCCTTGATTATTTTTAATGTCCTCACCTCACTGCACACTCTTCCAGACTTAACACTCCATTTTCCTACTTCTAATTGCCTGGAAAACTTCTTGGATGTTTTCTCATTTCACCGAGATCACTGTATGCTTCCTACTCATTCTACACTGTCGTACAACTGGAATTCTCTCCACTTCACTTAATTCTCAACAATGACCCTTGTATTGTTGAGCCTAATGCACACCTCTCTATTTAACATATTATATAAATTAATTATAAATTAGCCAGTTAATCAAATAAAAGAGAAAACCATGGCCATCTTTTGTCCCTGGCTAGGCTGGTTAAGGTCTCTGGTGACCTCAGATAATCCTTCTCAACTACTACAGACACACCTGGATGGGATCTATGAGAGGAAGGTCTTTGTGTGAAAGTCAAAACCCCTCCTTGGATGACTGAAGATGGAGACTGAAGCTCTGTCCTCAGACAAGACTGCAGGAAGGTGTCAAACATTGGTTTCCGAGCCAGACTTGGGCCTCTAACAGAAACTACCATGCCCTGTGCAGCCCAGAGTTGCATAAACAGAGTGACTGCAGCAAAGGAGATATTTAGTGCTCCTTATATCTGCACATTAGATATTGTTTCCATTGTTTCTCGAACCTCTGAGAACTTAATTTCCCTGTGGGTTTCTGGTCAGAACAGAATGGAAAATTTTCCTGCTAATTCTATGTTCACAAGAGACCATGAAAGAAGTCAAGTGAATCTTCTTTCATCACTCTCCATGAATTCTCCTTCATTTCAGAGGTCTAATCACTCACCACCTGAGCACGTCCTTTAGCTAAAGTCTCTAAAAAGTCTGAGATCAGGGATTCTGTCTTGATTAGGACACTAAATTCTCAAAGTATTGATTTGTACTGGAAACACAACCCCTGATATCCACAAAAGTGATACTCACTTCTTCTACAAAGGGGAGAGAAGTGTTTCACAATGAAATAAAACCTTGGGCGCTACATTTTGTCAAACTAATGAGGGATCATATTTATATCAGAAGTTAGGAATAGTCACACAGTTAGTCCCATATTATGGAGACTTTGTTAATTATGAGATGTATTTATATAATTTTATGGCTTATAATTTGAGTTTATCAACTTATAGGATTTAATTTTTATGGGCCCATTCTGTGTGGAAGTAGTATTATGAACTCCATCCCCAGTTGCAGAGATGGGCATTGAAGATTCGTGATCTGCTTGAAGTTATCATCAGAGAAAGTAATTGGCATTGATTGGATTCTGTCAGGATGCCTCCTGTTTTCAAACTATGTCAGTAGTTCCAAACCGGAGATGAATTTTTTTCCTGGGCATATTTTTCAATGTCTTAAGAATGCCGCTAAGCACCTATAATGAGTAGATAAGCTCTCAATACAAATAATTATCCTGTCTTAAATCTCAAATTGAGGATGTAAGGAAATCTATTCTAGACCAGGGTTTCTCCAATTTCGCTGTGCAAATGAATCACCAAGAATTCTAGTACATATACAGGTTCTTACATGGCAGGTGCTAGTGGGCCCAGGGGTTCAACATTTCCAACACATTCCAGGAGATTTTGATGCTGCAGGCACCAGTCTACAGCTCATTCTTTGAGTAGCAAGGCTGTGGTGCTGTGAGAGAGTGAGGGGCAGGTAGTTGTATGTCTTCACAAAAAGTTATTTGCATAATATTTTGAACAAATGTGTATCTCCTCATTCCAGAGGCTCTAACAAATTGTTTTTTCTTTTATTTAAGGGCTATTAACACCAAATAAAATGCTTTTGTAAGATTTTATCATACATAGAATTGGAGTCTCTTAGAGATGTCCACATTATAATCCCTAGAAACTTTGCATATGTAATTTTTGTAATAAAGGGGGGCCAGTGTAATCTCCATAGTCTTCTGAATGTGGAAAAGGAAGGAGGAACCAGATAGTGATAAGAAGTTGAGTAGTTGGAATCTTAGATATATGAAGATTCAACATCTGTCTTTGAAGATGCAGAAAAGAAGATGAACCAAAGAATGCTTGTGGCTACTAGAATCTGAAATAGGAAAGGACATGAATTCATTCCTGGAGCCTCCAGGAGGAACTGGGCCCTGAAGACATCTGGATCTTAGCCCACTGAGGCTTATTTCAGGCTCTCACACTTCAAAGAAAAATAATATAAATTTATTCTTTTTAAAGCTTGAGAATGGTAATTTTTACAGCAGTAATAGAAATGTAACACAGACATTTATTCTATATTTTTTAGAGGAAACTGAATTTTAGTCTCTGAATTCATTATTTGAGCTTCTATTAAGCACATATTGTTTCAGCTGCTTAGGAAAACAGTATGGAGGTTCCTCAGAAAATAAAAATTAGAAGTGTCATATGACCCAGTAATTCCACTCCTAGGAATTTACTCAAAGAATAGAAAACATCTGATTTGAAAAGACATATGCACTCCTATGTTTGCTGTCACATTTTATGATATCCATGATATGGAAGCATTGAAAAGAATCCATCAGTAGATAAATGCAAAATAATTCATTGTATGTATATACAATGGAATATCATTTAGCCATAAAAAAGAAATCCTGCTATTTACAGCAACATGGATGGACCTAGAGGCACTATGTTCAGTCAAATATGCCAGGCACAGGAAGACAATACCATATGATTTCACTTACTCATGGAATCTAAAAACAAAACAAAATGAACCAAACAGCAATAGACTCATAGATGCTGAAAAATGACTGGTTGTTACTATGGCAGAGGGTTTGGGGTGCGTGGCAAAATAGGTGAAGGGGATAAAGAGGCACAATATCACAATCATAATATAAATTAGTCTCCAGGGTAGATGTACAACATTGAGAATATTGTTAACAGGTCTGTAACTTCTTTATATGTTGCCAGTAACTACTACTTCGGGTGGTGATTTAATAATGTATATAACTTTAAAAACTGTGTTGTGTATATTTGAAACCAATATAATACTGCATATCAACTGTACTTCAATAACATTTAAAAAATAATGACTGGATTGGAGGAATTAACATTATTAAAATGTGCATACTATCAAAGTGATTGACAGATTCAATGCACTCCCCATCAAAATGCAAGCATCGTTTTTAAACAGAAAAAGAACAAATTGTATGGAACCACAAGTATCTGGAATAGCCAAAACACTCTTGAAAAAGAGAAGGCAAGGAGGCGTCATTATGCTCCCTGATCGCAAACTATATTTCAAAACTACAGCAACCCAAGCAATATGATATTGGCATAAAAAGCACATATATCAATTGAACAGAAGAAAGAACCCAGAAATAAACTGACACATATATGGTTAATTAAGTTATGACAAATGTGGCAATAATATATAGTGTGGAAGTGGTAGTCTGTTTAGTCAATGGCTTTGGGAAATCTGGATCATCATACGCAAAAGCCTGAAACTGGACCATTATCTTATGCCACACACAGAAATTATCTCAAAATGGATTAAAGAATTGAAAGTAATCTCTGAAACCATAAAATTCCTTGACTAAAACAGTAAGTGGTCAGCTCTTTGACACTGGTTTTGACAATGATTTTTAGGGTCTGATTACCAAAATAAAAGAAAGAAAAGTAAAAAAATCCGAAAAGGCATGTCTACATCTGTACATCTAAGGAAACCATCAATAAATGGAAATTGAACCTACTAAATTGAAAACAATACTTACAAATTTAGAAAAACTATCCTAAGTATATAAATAAAATATCGTAAACTCAACAGAAAACAAAAACTCCAAACAATCCAATTTTTTAAAAATGGGCAGAGGACATTATTCCAATGAAATACAGATGGCCAACAGGAAGACAAAGAGGTACTCAACACCACTAATCAGGGAAACAAAAATAAAAACAACAATGATATATCACCCACACCTGTTCGAATGGCTATTACCCAAAATACAAGAAATAACAAGTGTTAGAGAGGATGCAGAGAAAAGTGAAGTCATGCCTTATTGGTGGGAAAGTAAATTAGTATAGTAAATATATTAAAAGATATGGAAGTTCCTCAAAAAATTAAAAATAGAACTGCCATAAAATCCAGTAGTTCCACTTCTGGGTATATATATGAGAATGCAAGAACGCAAATTTGAATTTGGAAAGATATATGCACACCCATGTTCATTACAGCATTAATTGTAATGACCAATCCATCGAAACATAGAAACAAACTAAAAGTCCATCAGTGGATGTATGCATTATGAAAAGTTTGTATGTATGTATATATGTATATGTGGTATATGTGTATGTGTGTGTGTATATATAGAGACATATGTGTGTGTGTATATATATATATATATATAATGCAATGACATTCAGCCATAAAAAATGAAATTCTTGTTATTTTGAGCAAGGGCATGGCTACAATGACCTCTGCATGAGTTTTACTCAACTCACCATTGGGCAGCACTGGCACAGGAAGTCTCCTTAAACCTGGTAGCCAGCACTATCACTGCGTCACAAGGCATTTACTAGGTTGTCCTCAATGCAAAGTCTCTCCAGAGTCCTAGGCAGAAAGAAGTAGGACCTGAAGGCTTCCTTGGCTGTGGGGATGGACCTCAGCAGACACTTTCCCCACTTTGTCTCTTCTCTCTGGTGTTTAACTCACTCAAGGCATCCTCATCTCAGGCGGAGCAATTATTTCCCCCCCTACTTCCAAATGAAGACCCCAATGATGAAATGATGCCTGGCCTAGTTCTTAGACACCTGACACTTGCTGTGGGGCTCTTCCTCATTCTGTCCTACTCCAAGTCCTCATTCCCCAAGCCCCAAGCTCCTCTCTGTTCTGAAGGAACTTCATGGAGTGAAAATCATTTTTCCTGTGCCCCAGGAGCACAGTGGGTCATTATTAGAGAACTAAAGTCAATGAAGTTTCCAATCATGCAGAAACATGTAAACTATTTCAAGAAGACAGTTTGCAGAGAATTAAACAGTTCTCTCCTAGAGCCACTGCCTATACTGGGGAGTGGACTGTGTGCTCAGCCTGCTTCCATGAAGAATGGCGAACTGTTTGACCCAAGGCCCTGCATGCTGGAGAACCTAGGCCTCGTCCTCATGGACATGGTCTGATAGGCAGGACAATGAGAACTTTGAGAATCCCCATCACGCTATTGACTTCTGCTCTCAGTGTCAGGAGAATGGATTCCCTTAATGGCAGAGACATCTCCAACCTCTTTCCTCTTTCCTGTGTCACATACGAGATATCTGCTTTTGCTTACCCAGTCTCTCGTGACCCCAGCCGTGCAGTTTGCATCTTCTTGTGCATGCCTGTACGCTCCTGGTAATCCTGGGAGGAAAATAACTGAATTGGGAGAAGTTGGACAGTGTTTACTATGATCTCAGGTGCTCTCATCTCCAACACAAACTTAATGGAATGGGTGGAACACTGGCTTATAAAGCCCCCATCCTAACTTCTCCTCTTGACTCTTCCCAGATACTGTTCCCTGGTGCAGTCCCTGCCTTTCTAGACCTCAGTTGAACATAAAACTGCAGAAATGTGTGCACAGGGAGACGTGTACTGAGGCATCATTAGCCCTGGATGGGGTGTTGGCATGAGTACTGTGGGGAGGAACAGGTGCACAGGCATTCTAACATATGAAGATGCAGGCAGCCATGGAGCAGGTGTGGACATGATTTCTGTTGAGGTGCCAGCATGCATAAGACACCACACACAGTCCTTAGGTTTTAGATACTGTAAATATTACTTGGAGAATGTAGTTTGGAAGAAAAATCTTAAAATTAAGAATAAAATTCTCAAAATTATCATGACAGTTTATAAATACAGGAAAATCAGAAGCTTTTGTAATATAATAGCAATATCCAATATGTAATGTTTGGAACCATAGTGGAATTAAACCTAAAATATGCTAAAGCACTGTTATCAATAAATTAGCATGATCTGCAATATTACATGAAAGCTTACCCAAAAAGAGACTGAAATATCTAGAGAAAAAAATACTGTTATTGGAGTGAGAATCTGAATATAATAAACATGTTGATTCTTTCAAAATTAAATTATAACTTTTATGGAATGTGTATTAAAATCCTTGGTACTTTTTTGCAGCAAGCATAGATGATTCTAATTTTCATTTGGAAAAATGAAACTGGCAACAGGAATGAAATTATTCCAGACATAAATAGTACTCAATGACTTTACTAAATGTTTAGTATACAATGAAGATAAAGCATTTTAAAATATGACTCCAAAGATTTGACAGCATCCTCACTGGAATAACACAAAAGTCATGACACTGATGATCATTTATAAGAATATGGTTAAGGAAAAATTTTAACTTTCAAAGCTGAGCAAAGATCATTTATGTATTTTTCTAATATAAAATACATATCATTAAAATAAATCAAAACAATATTGTCATAAACCCACATCTAAAGAAAGTTAATGTCCAGAAATGGGCAAGTATTTAAAGACCCATTTCCATTTGGAGGAATATTTTGGTCTAATAACAATTGGATGATATTGGTAAATGTGAAGAGAGTCTAGATTTGGATTTTATATTTAGAAAATACAATTTTATTGAATTTACATAAGATAAAATGGAAAGATAAAATACAGGGTAAATAATAGACAGTAATTACTAATATTTTTAGAAGGAGCAACGAATTTCTAGATAGATTACAAGTACAAATGATACAAAGACACAATGAATAAAAAAGTTTTCTTATGATTTTTACATTTCTGGTTCAAAGCCCACAGCACTGAACAGATCTTGTCCAAACTTTAAGTGTATACTAGGTTAAATACACTTAAATATAGAGGGAACCTTCTATGCTCTCTACAGGCCACATATAAGGGAAGGAACTTGAAACTGTTTAGAAGACTCACTGGGATGCATAATTACCCTCAAGGGGCATGACTGCCCAAACCGAGTCTATTTTCTTTTAGTCTTTACCTTCTAAAGGGAGACAAACCTCAGATAATAGGATAATAATATATATATTTAATGAGGCACAATGAGAATTCAGTCCTGGAAGCCTCAGTTTTGTAATCGCATTCTTTTATTGTACATCTATGGTAACTTGGTTCTACGAATAGCAGAAGAACAAAACTGCATTTTCCAGAGATCTCATGAGTGAATAGTTCTCCATTCCATTCCTGGGGACAGAACTCCCAGTTCCAACAATTGTTCACAAGGGAAACAGAACCAGCCGGCAAATGTCATCTCTTTAATGATATCTTGGAAAACCAGAGCATCCTTGCAAGTGGAGGAACTATAAGAAATAGAGGAGTGTCTCCTTTTTTTAGAGGGAAAAAGTCAACATTAACATGTCCCACATTACTCCAACATTAAGATCCTGGACTTGTGAAATGTAGCAATGACTGTAGCTTATTGTTTCTTGATACGTTGTATCTTCTTTGGTTTTCAGTTCAACAATAATGACCACCCCATTTTCCCCCATTGTCCTCCCAAGTATCATCCACAGCCATTTTAGGCTTTCCTTTAGTTGTGCTCTTTCTCCTTTCCTCCCCCAGTGTTTCCAGAAGTGGAACCATATGAGTGTTTGCATTGTAGAGAGATCTCTCTGAAGCCAATGATGACTGTGCTGGAGGCATGCCAGCCTCCACTGTCTGCACAGAAAAATTATGAGAAACCACAGAGGTAAGACATACACAGTGGGAAATAATGTAAGTGGGAGATATAATGCACAAGAAAAATCCAGCATTTACCCTGAATATCCTGTCACATTAGGGAAACCAGAATCAAAACCAGAGATGTCAGCATGGTTCCTATGCTGCACATTCAGTGGTCAATGATGGACATGGATGAACATTGGCTAAGTAACTAAAGGTGTGTGTGTGTGTGTGTGTGTGTGTGTGTGTGTGTGTGTGTGTGTGTGTGCCCCAGCTTAAGGACCACAAGTGTGGAACTTTACTCTTCTCATTTACAAAGTCAGTATGCATAGAGCATATTTAGACACAGCATCTCTCCCACAAATCATGGATATTTTCCTAAATGTTTTCTCTTCATTCTGCCAGGAATAGGTCTCCATTAAAAAGGAATGAAGCCAGGGTATTTCTGAGTTTGTTTCAGCTTTCTGTTCAACGGTTTGTTGTATGAGGACAGATTTTATGATGCATGTTATGTGAACCTAACAGATCTCCTCATATCTCTGGAACTCAGTAGTTATTATTCAAAATCACAAAATTGACTTAAATCACAATTTCTCACAATTGCATTGTTGGCATTTTGGGTGGATCATTCTCTGTTGCAGGGGGTTCTCCTGAACCTTATAAGGTGTTGACCAGCATCCTTGGATTGCCCATCCTAGGGATGACAAACAAAAATCTAGACATGGCCAAGTATCCTCTAGTAAAAAGCATTGCTTGAAATTGCACCCAAAAGAATAAAATTACACACCAGTAACCCATATGGACATAGGTGCAAAAATCCTCCACAATATATTTGGATACTGATATTCTTTAATTTAGTTCATTTTGTTATCTTTAATCTACAATTACATAAAGAACATTATGTTTACTAGACTCCCCGCTTCACCAAGTTCCCCCCACAAATCCCATTACAGTCACTGTCCATCATTGTAGTAAGATGCTGTAGAATCACTCCTTATCTTCTCTGTGTTGCACATCCCTCCCTATGCCACCCTCCACATTATACATGCTAATTGTAACACCTCCTTTCTTTTTCCCCACCTTATCCCTCCCTTCCCACCCATCCTCCCCAGTCCCTTTCCCTTTGGTAACTGTTAGTCCATTCTTGGGTTCTGTGATTCTGCTGCTGTTTTGTTCCTTCAGTTTTTCTTTGTTCTTATACTCCACATATGAGTGAAATAATTTGGTACTTGCCTTTCTCCTCCTGGCTTATTTCACTGAGCATAATACCCTCTAGCTCCATCGATGTTGTTGCAAATGGTAGCATTTGTTTTCTTCTTATGGCTGAATAATATTCTATTGCGTATATGTGCCACATATACTTTATCCATTCATCTACTAATGGGCACTTAGGTTGTTTCCATTTCTTGGCTATTGTAAATAGTGCAGCGATAAACATAGGGGTGCATATTTCTTTTTCAAACTGGAGTGCTGCATTCTTAGGGAAAATTCCTAGAAGTGGAATTCCTGGGTCTAATGGTATGTCTATTTTGAGCTTTTTGGGGAACCTCCATACTGCTTTCCACAATGGTTGAACTAACTTACATTCCCACCAACAGTGTAGGAGGGTTCCACTTTCTCCACAACCTCGCCAACATTTGTTGTTGTTTGTCTTTTGAATGGTGGCGATCCTTCTTAGTGTGAGGTGATATCTCATTGTGGTTTGAAGTTGCATTTCTCTGATGACTAGTGATGTGGAGCATCTTTTCACGTGTCTTTTGGCCACCTGAATTTCTTCTTTGGAAAAGTATCTGTAAAGCTTCTCTGCCCATTTTATAATTGTATTATTTCCTTTCTGTTTGTTGAGGTGCGTGAGCTCTTTATGTAGTTTGGATGTCAACCCTTTAGCGGATCTGTCATTTATGAATATATTCTCCCATACTGTAGGGGACTTTTTGTTCTATTGATGGTGCCTTTGATGTACAGAAGCTTTTCAACTTGATATAGTCCCACTTGTTAATTTTTGCTTTTGTTTCCCTTTTCCAGGGAGATGTGTTCATGAAGAAGTCGCTCATGTTTATGTCCAAGAGATTTTTGACAATGTTTTTTTTCTAAGAGTTTTATGGTTTCATGACTTATATTCAGGTCTTTGATCCATTTCAAATTTACTTTTGTGTATGGGGCTAGACAGTGATCCAGTTTCATTCTCTTACATGTAGCTGTCCAGTTTTGCCAGCACCATCTGTTGAAGAGACTGTCATTTCCCCATTGTATGTCCATGGCACCTTAATCGAATATTACTTGACCATATATGTTTGGGTTAATGTTTGGAGTCTCCATTCTGTTCCACTTGTCTGTGTGTTGTTTGTTCTTGTACCAGTACCAAATTGTCTTGATTCCTGTGGCTTTGTAGTAGAGCTTGTAGTTGGGGAGCTATATACCGCTCCCCCACACACACTTTATGCTACCTTCTCAGGATTGTTTTGGCTATTTGGGGTCTTCAGTGTTTCCATATAAATTTTTGAATTATTTTTCCAGTTTGTTAAAGAATGCTGTTGGTAATTTGATAGGGATTGAATCAAATCTGTATAGTGCTTGGGCAGGATGTCCATTTTGACCATATTAATTATTCCTAGCCAAAAGGATAGGATGAGTTTCCATTTGCTAGTGTCCTCTATAATTTCTCTTAAGAATGTCTTATAGTTTTCAGGCTATAGGTCTTTCATTTCCTTGGTTAGGTTTATTCCTAGGTATATTATTCTTTTAGATGCAATTATGAATGGAACTGTTTTCCTGATTTCTCTATTAGTTCATTGTTAGTGTATAGGAAAGCCACAGATTTCTGTGTGTTAATTTTGTATACTGCAACTTTGCTGTATTCTGATATCAGTTCTAGTAGTTTTGGAGTAGAGTATTTATGGTTTTTTATGTACAATATCATGACATCTGAAAATAGTGACAGTTCAACTTCTTCATTACCAATTTGGATTCCTTGTATTTCTTTGTTTTATCTAATTGCCATGGCTAGGACCTCCAGTACTACGTTGCATTACTGAGGGGAGAGTGGACATCCCTGTCTTGTTTCCAATCTCAGAGGAAAAGTTTTCAGCTTCTCACTGTTCAGTATGATGTTAGCTGTGGGTTTATCATATATGGTCTTTATTATGTT
Source organism: Manis javanica (assembly GCF_040802235.1). NCBI lineage: Eukaryota > Metazoa > Chordata > Mammalia > Pholidota > Manidae > Manis > Manis javanica. The sequence continues at coordinate 82,406,523 of NC_133168.1, forward strand.
GAGGTACTTGCCCTCTATGCCCATTTTGATGAGAGTTTTTATTATGAATGGATGTTGAATTTTGTCGAAAGCTTTTTCAGCATCATGTTGTTTTTGTCCTTTTTTTGTTGTTAAATACCCTTTTTTATTATAGAAAAATTTAAACTCATACAAAAGTAGCCTGAATAATATAATACAATGTATCCATAATATTTACTCAGCTCAGTGTATAATATATAATATATAATGTAAAGTATATTGCAACATATTAGATATATAATTATTTTTTTTCAGTGTCTATCCTCATTTATTTCTTATCTCTAAGGAAGATATGCAAGCTTAATTCAGAACACTTGGAAAACAACAAAAGTACAAAGGCAAAACTTAACCCAAAATCACATCACCAGAAATTACTACAGTTAACATCTGTGCACAAAGTCTAGATACTTCTTTGTAATAAATTCTTATTTTTGGATATGAGTAAACTATCATGCACATTTTAAAGATTTTGACATATGTTGCCAAGCTGACCCATAGATGAGCTATTCCCATGTACAATTCAATCAACGATGTAGAAAACCCATTTTTTTATATTGTCATCAAAATGGTTAGCATTCTTTTTTATTTGAGAGGGCATCTCTCATATTTATTGATCATATGGTTATTAACAACAATAAAATTCTGTATACGGGACTCAATGCACAATCATTAATCAACCCTAAGCCTAATTCTCAACAGTCTCCAATCTTCTGAAGCATAACGAACAAGTTTTTACATGGTGAACAAGTTCTTACATAGTAAATAAGTTCTTACATGGTGAACAGTGCAAGGGCAGTCATCACAGAAACTTTTGGTTTTGATCACGCATCATGAAATACACACAATCAGGTCAATTATGATTATTCGTTTGATTTTTATACTTGATTTATATGTGAATCCCACATTTCCCCCTTATTATTAGTTATTATTATTATTATTATTTTTAATAAAATGCTGAAGTGGTAGGTAGATGCAAGATAAAGTTAGAAAACATAGTTTAGTGCTGTAAGAGGACAAATGTAGATGATCAGGTGTGTGCCTGTAGACTAAGTATAAATCCAAGCTAGACGAGGGCAACAAAACATCCACGGATGTAGAAGATTTCTCTCAAAGAAAGGGGGGTGAGGTTCTGAGCCTCACCTCTGTTGATCCCCAATTTCTCACCTGATGGCCCCCCTGGGACTGTGCCTGTCTTAGGTTGTTCCTCCCTTGAGGAATCTTACCCGTCTCTGGCTAACCAGTCATCTTCCGGAGCCATACAGGGAAATGTAAAGTTGGTAAGTGAGAGAGAAGCCATATTGTTTGAAAAGGTTAGCTTTTTACTTCTTTGCAGATTTATGTCCTGTGACTTCTATGCCCAGCATTTGCCTCGAGGTGTCTTTACCACTTGGAAGAATTATGATACTCGGTAATTTTGATATGAGGCATGAATTCTACTTAGGGGCTGTAATTATGAAGGAAGAAGAGAAGCTATAGAAGTAGCAGATGAAAGAAAACATGGGAAGATTGATTATTTCCTTGACATATCTTCTTGTAGTGTAACATAAGCATGTATAGGTTTTAAATTACTAATTAAATTGCATGTACACATTAACATAATAGAAATACAGCTACATAACTAAAGCAGACCTACAATTACCAGCCGTATCCAGTGAAACCAAGAAAACCAGTTAGGCATCCTAGGCATTTGTGAAAATTTATCAATGATAAGATGGATATTGTCTAAGTGAATTTGATTATTTTCAGAAAAATCAGACAAATTAAAACAACAGATTCCTGGGAACTGTTCACATCCCATATGTTCTTTTAACAGTAGATACTCTATAGTCACAAGGAGTGCTGCAACTAGCACTTCTCCTAATTCTTGGTTGAGTTCCGACAGTATGGATCCAGTCAAATTTGTTGTTTGACTGTATGCACAGGCCAGCTTAGATATCTCCTTCTTCATTCCAATGGCAAGTTCAGGAACCAGAGGGATGAATGCAGCTACCACTGCAACAGCACCAGGATCTTTGTTGAAGTTTATTGATGATCATCTTCTGGAATGACTCTTCCTGAGAATGTTGATGTTGGAAGTTCTTCTTCATATTGTATCTTAATTCGTTTTCTGGGTAGCCAAATTAGGCTTTGATCCTCTATATAAACAAAAACAAACCCTTTGCTCACACTTTGATATGACCTTTATACCATAGTGAAGAACTTAATGGAGATCACCACACTGGAACTGCTTTTTTAATTTTTTTAAGAGAAAGGAATATATCAGAAAAATGTACTTCCATAGTTGATCATCTGACACCCTATAAATGATCAAAATTAAGAATATTTAAAGCATGCATTAATTGGTGATTTGCAGTTAGTTTTATCCTATCAGGGAGTAATCCCCCTTTTCTTTCTTTTATTTTGTTATCATTAATCTACAATTATATGAAGAACATTATGTTTACTAGGCTCTCCCCTATACTAGGTCTCCCGCACAAACCCCCTTACAGTCACTGTCCATCAGCATAGCAAAATGTTGTAGACTCACTACTTGTCTTCTCCATGTTGTGCATCCCACCCCTTTCTGCCACCACCCCATTATGCATGCTAATCATAATACCGCCTTTCTTCTCCCCCCCTTATCCCTCCCTACCCACCCATCCTCCCCAGTCCCTTTCCCTTTAGTACCTGTTAGTCCATTCTTGGGTTCTGTGATTCTGCTGCTGTTTTGTTCCTTCAGTTTTTCCTTTGTTCTTATACTTCACAGATGAGTGAAATCATTCGGTATTTCTCTTTCTCCACTTGGCTTATTTCACTGAGCATAATACCCTCTAGCTCCATCCATGTTGTTGCAAATGGTAGGATTTGTTTTTCTTCTTATGGCTGAATAATATTCCATTGTGTATATGTACCATATCTTCTTTATCCATTCATCTACTGATGGACCCTTAGGTTGCTTCCAATTCTTGGCTATTGTATATAGTGCTGTGATAAACATGGGGGTGCATCTGTCTTTTTAAAACTTGATTGCTGCATTCTTAGCATAAATTTCTAGGAGTGGAATTCCTGGGGCAAATGGTAGGTCTATTTTGAGGAACCTCCATACTGCTTTCCACAATGGTTGAACTAATTTATATTCCCACCAACAGTGTAGGAGGGTTCCCCTTTCTCCACAACCTCGCCAACATTTGTTGTTGTTTTCTCTTGGATGGTAGCCATATTTACTGGTGTGAGGTGATACCTCATTGTGGTTTTAATTTGCATTTCTCTGATAATTAGCAATGTGGAGCATCTTTTCATGTGTCTGTTGGCCATCTGTATTTCTTTTTTGGAGAACTGTCTGTTCAGTACCTCTGCCCATTTTTTAATAGGATTATTTGTTTTTTGTTGAGGTGAGTGAGCTCTTTATATATTTTGGACATCAAGCCTTTATTTTATCCATCATTTATAAATATATTCTCCCATACTGTAGGGTACCTTTTTATTCTATTGATGGTGTCTTTTGCTGTACAGAAGCTTTCAGCTTAATATAGTCCCACTTGTTCATTTTTGCTGTTGTTTTCCTTGCCTGGGTAGATATGTTCAAGAAGAGGTCACTCATGTTTATGTCTAAGAGGTTTTTGCCTATGTTTTTTTCCAAGAGTTTAATGGTTTCATGACTTACACTCAGGTCTTTGATCCATTTTGAATTTACTTTTGTGTATGGGGTTAGACAATGGTCCAGTTTCATTCTCTTACATGTAGCTGTCCAGTTTTGCCAGCACCATCTGTTGAAGAGACTGTCATTTCCCCATTGTATGTCCATGGCTCCTTTATCAAATATTAACTGACCATATATGTTTGGGTTAATGTCTGGAGTTTCTAATCTGTTCCACTGGTCTGTGGCTCTGTTCTTGTGCCAGTACCAAATTGTCCTGATTACTGTGGCTTTGTATTAGAGCTTAAATTGGGGAGTGAGATCCCCCTACTTTATTCTTCTTTCTCAGGATTGCTTTGGCTATTCGGGGTCTTTGGTGTTTCCATATGAATTTTTGAACTATTCATTCCACTTCCTTGAAGAATGTTGCTTTTAATTAGATAGGGATTGCATCAAATCTGAATATTGCTTTGGGCAGAATGGCCATTTTGACGATATTATTTCTTCCTAGCCACAAGCATGGGATGAGTTTCCATTTGTTAGTGTCCCCTTTAATTTCTCTTAAGAGTGACTTGTAGTTTTCAGGGTATAAGGTCTTTCACTTCTTTTGTTAGGTTTATGCCTAGGTATTTTATTCTTTTTGATGCAATTGTGAATGGAATTGTTTTCCTGATTTCTCTTTCTATTGGTTCATTGTTAGTGTATAGGAAAGCCACAGATTTCTGTGTGTTAATTTTGTATCCTGCATCTTTGCTGTATTCAATATCAGTTCTAGTAGTTTTGGAGTGGAGTCTTTAGGGTTTTTTATGTACAATATCATGTCATCTGCAAATAGTGACAGTTTAACTTCTTCTTTAACAATCTGGATTCCTTGTATTTCTTTGTTTTGTCTGATTGCCGTGGCTAGGACCTCCAGTACTATGTTGAATAACAGCGGCGACAGTGGGCATCCCTGTCTTGTTCCCAATCTCAGAGGAAAAGCTTTCAGCTTCTCGCTGTCCAGTATAATGTTGGCTGTGGGTTTATCATATATGGCCTTTATTATGTTGAGGTACTTGCCCTCTATTCTCATTTTGCTGAGAGTTTTTATCATGAATGGATGTTGAATTTTTGTCAAATGCTTTTTCAGCATCTATGGAGATGATCATGTGTTTTTGTCTTTCTTTTTTTTGATGTGGTGGATTATGTTGATGGGTTTCTGAATGTTGTACCATTCTTGCATCCCTGGGATGAATCCCACTTGGTCATGGTATATGATCCTTTTGATATATTTTTGAATTCTGTTTGCTAATATTTTATTGAGTATTTTTGCATCTACATTCATCAGGGATATTGGTCTGTAATTTTCTTTTTTGGTGGGGTCTTTGCTTGGTTTTGGTATTAGGGTGATGTTGGCTTCATAGAATGATTTTGGGAGTATTCCCTCCTCTTCTATATTTTTGGAAAACTTTAAGGATAATGGGTATTATGTCTTCTCTGTGTGTCTGATAAATTTCCGAGGTAAATCGTCTGGCCTGGGGTTTTGTTCTTGGGTGGTTTTTTGATTACCGTTTCAATTTCTTTGCTCGTAATTGGTTCAAGTTTTGTGTTTCTTCCTTGGTCAGTCTTGGAAGATTGTATTTTTCTAGGAAATTGTCCCTTTCTCCTAGGTTTTCCAGCTTGTTAGCATATAGGTTTTCATAGTATTCTCTAATAATTCTTTGTATTTCTGTGGGGTCCATCGTGATTTTTCCATTTTCGTTTCTGATTCTGTTGATATGTGTTGACTCTCTTTTTCTCTTAAAAAGTCTGGCTAGAAGCTTATCTACTTTGTTTATTTTCTCTAAGAACCTGCTGTTGGTTTCATTGATTTTTTCTTTTTATTTATTTTCTCTAAGAATCTGCTGTTGGTTTCATTGATTTTTTCTATTGTTTTATTCTTCTCAACTTTGTTTATTTCTTCTTTGATCTTTATTATGTCCCTCCATCTGCTGACTTTGGGCCTCATTTATTCTTCTTTTTCCTATTTTGATAATTGTAACAATAGACTATTCATTTGGGATTGTTCTTCCTTCTTTAAATATGACTGGATTGATATATAATTTCCTCTTAAGACTGCTTTTGCTGCATCCCACAGAAGTTGAGCCATTGTGTTGTTGTTGTCATTTGTTTCCATATATTGCTGGATCTCTATTTTAATTTGGTTATTGATCCTCTAATTATTTAGAAGCATGTTGTTAAGCCTCCTTGTGTTTGTGAGACTTTTTGCTTTCTTTGTACAATTTATTTCTAGTTTTATACCTTTGTGGTCTGAAATGTTGGTTGGTAGGATTTCAATCTTTTGGCATTTGCTGAGGCTCTTTTTGTGGCCTAGTATGTGGTCTATTCTGGAGAATATTACATGTGTACTTGAGAAGAATGTATATCCTGTTGCTTTTGGATGTAGAGTTCTATAGATGTCTATTAGGTCCATCTGTTCAGAGAGTCGGTGTCCTTACTTATTTTCTGTCTGGTGGATCTGTCCTTTGGAGTGAGTGGTTTGTTAAAGTGTCCCAGAATGAATGCATTGCATTCTATTTCCTCCTTTAATTCTGTTAGTATTTGTTTCACATATATTGGTGCTCCTGTATTGGGTGCATATATGTTTATAATGGTTATATCCTCTTAGTGGACTAATCCCTTTATCATTATGTAATATACTTCTTTATCTCTTGTTACTTTCTTTGTTTTGACATCTATTTTGTCTGATACTAGTATTGCAACACCTGCTTTTTTCTCCCTATTGTTTGCATGAAATATCTTTTTCCATCCCTTGACTTTTAATCTGTGCATGTCTTTGGGTTTGACGAGACTCTCTTGTAAGCAGTATATAGATGGGTCTTGCTTTTTTATCCATTCTATTACTCTGTGTCTTTTGATTGGTGCATTCAGTCCTTTTACTTTTAGGATGATTATTGAAAGATATGTATTTATAGCCATTGCAGGCTTTAGATTACTGGTTACCAAAGGTTCAAGGTTAGCTTCTTTACTACCTTACTGTCTAACCTAACTCACTTATTGAGCTGTTATAAACGCAGCCTGATGATTATTTCTCTCCCTCTTTATTCCTCCTCCTCCATTCTTCATATATTGGGTGTTTTGTTCTGTGCTCTTTTTAGGAGTGCTCCCATCTAGAGAAGTCCCTCTAAAATACCCTGTAGAGGTGGTTTGTGGGAGGCAAATTCCCTCAGCTTTTTTGTCTGGGAATTGTTTAATCCCTCCTTCATATTTAAATGATAATCATGCTGGGTACAGTATCCTTGGTTCAAGGCCCTTCTGTTTCATTGCATTAAATATATCATGCCATTCTCTCCTGGCCTGTAAGGTTTCTGTCAAGAAGTCTGATGATAGCCTGATGGGTTTTCCTTTGTAGGTGATATTTTTTCTCTCTCTCACTGCCTTTAATACTCTGTCCTTGTCCTTGATCTTCGTCATTTTAATTATTATGTGTCTTCATGTTGTCCTTTTTGGGTCCTTTCTGTTGGGAGTTCTGTGTACTTCTATAGTCTGAGCAACTATTTCCTCAGAACTTGGGGAAGTTCTCAGCAATTATTTCTTCAAAGACACTTTCTATCCCTTTTTCTCCCTCTTCTTCTTCTGATACCCCTATAATCTGGATATTGTTCCTTTTGTATTGGTCACACAGTTCTCTTAATATTGTTTCATTCCTGGAGATCATTTTGTCTCTCTCTGTGTCAGCTTCTATGTGTTCCTGTTCTCTGGTTTCTATTCCATCAATGGCCTCTTGTATCTTATCCATTCTGCTTATAAATGCTTCTAAAACTTGTTTCACTTCTCCTTCTCAGGTGTTGACTCTTTGATTTTTGTCTGTCTCGGAGTCTGCCTTTTCATGGTGATAGAGATAGTTTGCAGAGCTGGGGCAAGTGGTGGCTGGGAGAATGTCCCTTCTTGTTGGTTTGTGGCCTTCCTCTCCTGGGAGAACAGTGACCTCTATTGGCTTGTAATGCACAGCTGCATGCAGACGGGGCCTCTGATTCTTGCCCGGCCACTATGGAGTTTAGCTCCACAGTTGCTATGGACGTGGCCTGCCTTGGGCTGCTGCTCTGATATGGTGGAGCCACATTGGTGGGAAAACAGAAAGGAGGTTCTTTATCTCTGTGAGGGGCCTCTGAGCCACCCTGATGCACAGGGGTTTAGGGGTGCCCAGAGTTCCCTAGGATTCCCAGCTGCTGGGCTAAGTGTCCTGGGCACTTCTGTCCAGCTGTGGGGTCCCTGTCTCTTTAATACTTTAAAAAAGCACTTGCTTTTCTTTGTCCCAGGGTTGCCAGCTGTGAGGACCTGCTCACAGGTCTTATTGTCCTGTTTCCTTAATTTCCAGCACCCCCACACATGCACTGTGTGTCTGCGCTCTGGTGTGGATGGCTAGGGCTGGGTGTTTAGCAGTCCTGGGCTCCCTCTCCCTCACAGCTCCAATTCCTCTCCTCCCACTGGGGACCTGGGGTGAGCGACACTTGGGTCCCACCAGGCCATGGCTTGTATCTTACCCCCTTTGCTAGGTGCTGGGTTCTCGCAGGTGTGGATGTATGCTGGCTGTTGTCCTGTGTCTTCTGGTCTCTCTTTTAGGGAGAGTTGTATTTGTTGTATTTTCAAAAATATATGTGTTTTTGGAAGGAGATTTCTGCTGCTCTATTCATGCCACCATCTTGGCTCTACCTCAATTTGGAGAATTCTTAACACTACAATTTACATGTTCATGTCCCTTTTATCACAAACCTCCTCAAAATTGCTAATCCCTCAAAATATGCTTTTACACATGTGTGTACTTTACTTTCTCGTATCCATCAAATTAAATTTATTTTCTATTTTTGAAGACTATTCCTAAAGCCAAATATTATCTCCTAAGAAGCATGATTTCTGATTTTGCACAGTAGGAAAATTCCATAAATTAGAAAAGCCAAGCAACAACCAGGAAAGCCACTAAAGGAAAGTATCATTTACACTTGAGAAAATGTCTCTCTTAAGATACTATGAAAATATTGTGAACTTTGAGAAAAATATGTTTAGCACTAAACTTGTTTCTTTGTTCAGAATTTCAACAAGCTGTTCCTTAAAATGACAAAATTAATGACTATTTGAAACACAAACTGATCTTAAATTTATCAAATTAAATGCCATGTGAATATTATTAAGACTGTCAAAGCATCTGTCATTTTCTTAAATTCTAAGAGCTCAAACTGGGTAGAAGTCTTGAAGAAGATCTAATAGTAGCCAAAAATCAATTTAATAAATTACAGAATTTCTGCCAAAGAAAATTAGCTTAACTGCATTGAATATTTGAACAACTGTAAAGTATGGGTACAATTCACTATAATTCATTCAATCAACATGAAGGGTGTGATATTAAAGTAAAACTCAATGAATACAATCAATGTTTTAAAGTCTTTATCACAAAAATCTACCAGACTTTTGCAATTCTCAGTTAAGATAATTTATGCTTTAGAAAAACTTCATGACCATAATCAATGAGGGAAATAATTTGGCTGTTAATTTTATCTTACTATTCATAAATAAGAGAAACTATATGAATGAAATTATGGTAGGTAACCTACAGACCCCTGTTTCTTTACATTGCATGTCAGAAGGCACACTGTAGTAAAACCTTATGAATGTAATCAGTGTTTTCATGTCTTCAGCAGTATTTATAACTTCAAAAGGCACAAGAAAATCCATATGATAGAGAATCACCATTAATAAAATTACTGTGTCAAGGCCTTCATCATGATATATCCCTTACTGGGAACAATAGTATTAATACAGGATAGAAACATTATGAATACTGTAACTGTGGGAAAATATTTGGGAAAATCTCATATCTGATGTAGTATATGAGAAACTATACTGGAAAAAACAAAATATGAGCAAAAATAAGCATGGAAAATCCTTCAGTCATAGCTTTTGTTTCATTGTGCACAACAGAATTCATACTTGAGAGAAACCCTATGAATGCCATAACTGTACTAAATTCTTTCACCACTAACATTTACCTTTATGGTACACATAAAAGGTGGATATAGATACAGTTATTGATAAATCATTTATTGATTTCCTGTCCCCCAGAAGTTTTGAGAAACCTCACACTTGATGTATGAGTTATCTATAGTATTCTGCATTTCCCTCCGTACAATGAGGCTTTGAACAACAAACATATACCACATTTCTGTAGGTCACACTTCAGAAATGGCTTAGCTGTGTGGTTCTGGCTCAGGATCTCTTATGATATTGCAGTCAAGCTTTCAATTGGAGCTACAATCGTTAGAGTATTTCCTGCTGAAAGGTCCACTTCCAAAATGTCTCACTTACATGCATGGCAAGTTAGTGCTGGTTGGTGACAGAGAAACTTTATGTCCTTACCATGTAGGACTCTCTGTAAAGTATCTTCATCATGTAGCAGCAAATTCCTTCCAAAATATTTATTCTAAGAGTGAACTTATATAGAAACTATATTGTCTTTTATCCCCATCTTTAGAAGGATAGATTACCACCTCATCCATATTGTATTGATCAAACAGATCCATCTGGTACAATGTGAGAAGAGATTATGCAAGTTATGACCAGGAGATGCAGATGCATTGGGAGCCATCTGAGAAGCTTTCCATGAAATCAATGAGGATTTCTTCAGCAGACTCTTATCCTTTCAATCTATTTGATATGCGGTATGGTTTTATCAATTAGCATTCTTAGTTGCATGCAACAAAGGCTAACTTGGATGATTAGAACATGTGCTGTGCTCAAAACCCACAGATCCTCTGTGAGCACAGGTAATCGGGCCTGAAACCTGTGTCTGATTCTATGAGCTGTTACTGATCCATCATAACCAGGAAATTATTCCTACGTCAAGAGTAGGAGTTTGCATGGTGTAGTGGATCCTCAGGACTGTACCCTAGCAGCAGAGGGGAAGGTTGTATTTCCACTAGGGACGTTGTCTTACCAATGGGTTTCAGCCCTGGGCAAGTTCGCTATGGATTCAGTGTGACCAAAGAAATTGACAGTAAAATGCTCTTAAGGTGAAAGGGTTATACCTAACTTGATTTCCAGGTGGCAGGTCAGTCACTAAAATCCCATTCACACAGAGCAAGTCTGCATGCAACAAGCTGGTCTCTCCCCTTGCCTCTGGGTCCCTCTGTCTGCACAGCTGTCCTCTGGGCCCCTCAGCCTGCACAGCCTTTCCAGACAGCTGTTCTCTGGGCCTCTGTCCTCAGCATTGCCACTACTCCAGCCTCTGTTCTGCTCTCCTTCAGCCTTGCAGCCATGCCACCATGTCGTGATTAGCATACTGGGTGGAGCTCTTTATATAGAGTCAACAGCCATATATTGCCCACAGGTATGCAGTGAGCTAGTAAACCAGGGCCAGGTGCAAATCCTGGTCACAGGAACTCTCATTTTATCCACACTCCACCCCTCCAGTATTCTCTCCTCTCAATCTATGTGCCCTTACTCCTCTGCAATGGTCCCTGTGCTGGAACTTCTCCTATGGTTTCGTTGTTGCCATAGCTCCAGTAAGATCCTATTTGGCTTCCCACTTAATTTTCTTCCATCTACTCCTGCCCGTATCAAATCAACCCACATCTGGGTCCTTGTAACTTTCACAAGGCCTCTCAAATTCCTCCTTTGAGTAACAGGTCTTGTTTCTTTCCTGGTTCTCATTGCTTCAGCTACTGTATGTGTCACCTTGCATTATGTAATCGCTGCCTCATTGTGGGCTTCACTGTCAGGGAAGACAGCTTTCCCATCTCTGATCCTGAAAGAACAATTCTGTCCACCCCTGGGTCCCACAGCCACTGGCACAGCCTGAGTATAGGGGCAGACCATCGAGTGCTCCAAGACCTGGAAGGGGGCTGCTCCTCTCTTTGGGGAACTTTCAGCTGCAGGCTCTTTATTTTCTTTACAAGCACTGGGTGTGCTTTCAATACAGGAGGGGCCAGTGCCTCATCTTTCCCCAGCTCCGCCATTTCTGGGACTGATGGCACCTATCTCTCCACTCCCCCAAGTGCTTCCTTTGCTACAGTGCCTCACAACAATTCCAGCTCAGTTTTCAGGAGTTATCTCGCCAATGGGTTTCAGCCCTGGGCAAGTTCACTATGGATTCAGTGTGACCAAAGAAATTGACAGCAAAACGTTCTGTGGGGTGAAAGCGTTTATTGCCTGGTTTGTTCTCCAGTGGTAGGTCGAGCACTAGCATTTCTTCCTAAACCCAGTGCACTGGGCTGAGCTATTTATATAGCACAATAATGGCTTATTGCCTAAAGGTGTGGAAGTGGCATACCATCAACAGGCCAGTTACATCATCAGGTGATTTAAGCTCAGTGAGAGTCCTGGCCATAGGAACCCCAACTTCCCCACACTCTATCCCTCCAGGATTCTCACCTTACAGTCTACATACTTTAAATCTTCCACAGTGGTCCCTAACCAAGAAAGCTGGAGCACTGAAACCATATTGCACAATAGCAACAGAAGACAGCAACAACTTAGAGAAAACAAAAATTAAGATACTGCAAGATTTTGATACAAAAATTATAATAATTCTCAAGCCAGAGGAGGGTCTTAATAAAAATTATAATAATTCTCAAGCCAGAGGAAGTTCCCAGTCCAAAAAGAATTTAGGGGCAATAAGATACAGATTTTAATGCCACCAACATGGGCAAATCTTGTCCATCAGGTAGGATGCATGCAAGACAGTGGTCCTGTGATAGCACTGCAGCAGGAAGGGGATCCCTTCCAGGTCTACTATACCATACTTTAACCCCTTTCCCTGTGGGGGCTACTGAAGGGTCTATATATAGTGCTACTGGAGGTGCATGCACTGGCCACAATGATAAAATGAAACTCCCCGGTAAGATGCTCTTACCTTCTGGCCATTCAGGATATACTACTGCGGCCTTTGGCAGCCACCCTGCTGTTATTCAAGGATTACACAGGAGGCCAGCTTCCAGGCCTTGTCCCCAAGGTGCCAGGAGAGCCAGCCATGGTTCATCCATGTGTTGAAAGGTCCACTCAATGGAGTCTCGGGGGTTCAGTGCAGTTGGTGCTGGCAGTAAGATGTTATTCTGGTGGCCAAACCTGGGCTTCAGTGATTCTTCCTTGGTTTGTACTTGCAGTTGTATAGGGGAGGCAGCCATGTCTTAACATGTCCACAGGGCTCAGGGCTCCCTTTCAGGGTCTCTCATTCAAATGCCATAGCACGGTCCATAAGCAGATTGACCATCCCCGCAGACTATTGGTATCTGACTTTAGTCTGGATCTTAAAAAGCCATTGTGCCTCTCTATCATGCCTGCTGTGGTAGGATTGTATGGCACATGAAACTTCCACTTGATTCCCAGCTACTGTACCCATTCTTGCAGTGTATGTCCAATAAAATGGGTGCCTTGATCACACTCAATCACCTGTGGTCAGCCACAGGCAGCAAAGGGATGCTCCAGACCTCTTTTAGTCATCTTCTGGTCTGTACAACAGGTAGGAAAAGCAGCCAGAAGTCCAGTAGCTGTGGCCACACAAGTCATTGCATACCGATATCCTTCTGACACAGGTAGAGGCCCAATATAGTCTATCTGCCACCTGATGAGGGGTATAGACCCCTTAGCTATTGTCCGATGTTGCTGTGGAACTCTGTGTAAGTCCATTTTGGACCACATGACACACTCCTGCTGGGCTCTAATAACTTCTTCAAAGGTCAAAGGCAAGCTCCACTGAAAGACTACAGCCCACATTGTCTTTTGCCCTTCATGAAACAAATGCTGATGTAGCCATTGGGCTACATCAGAAGCAGGCATTCCTTCTAACCAACATATCTGGGCCAATTTATCTGCCCTATCATTTTCTGGGGATGCCAGTGGCAAATGACCTCTCATATGGTATACTGTAATTATTTTAGTCTGACCACAGGCCCAAAAGTCTTGCCATAATTCTTGCTCCCAAAGGGGTCAGTGACCAACCAGCCAGTTAGCATGTTACCAGGTTGGTAGCCACAGGGTCAAGCTCCAATAGACAGCCCAGCTGTCAGTGAGACAACTATGGGGGGGGGGCTCCTGGCTGATCACAAGCCACACAGCCAACAACTCTGCCCATTGACTGCTCTTCCCCTCACCATATTCCACCCATATTGTCTTAGTCTTAGGATGGAAAGCTATGGCACTCCATTTTGGGGGCTGCCCACAGCTGGAGCCATCTGTGTACCATGCATCTTTGGGCATAGGGGTTCTTACCTCAAGTAGGGACTCTGCGCTACTAATGGTTCAAAAGAAATTTCTTCCTGCTTTTCACTAGTATATGTCACCGGCCCCAAGTGTTGGAGTTCTTCACTCAAGGGGCTACTAGAGATGACACTACACTGCTGTAGGTAAGCACCCCACTTGGCTAGTGTGGGTGTTTGTGCCACACCACTCCATGGCTTTTGGGTCCAGTATTGTACCTATCTCAAGATGGTATAGGTGGTTATTACCTTTATTGGGGCAATTCCAGTGATGGGTTCTGTAGCCAGCAAAGGCATAATACACGGCAGGCAGTTGTTTTTCTATCAAAGTGTATCATACCTCTGCCCCTTTCCAGAGTTGTGACCAGAATCCAACAGGTTGGAGAGTTCTTTCAAGCCTCTGCCAGAGACCCCAGACATAGCCGTCTTCAGTGACATGAACATTCAGCTCACTGGTCCTCGATTGGTCTATCACACTCAAGGCCTGCACGGACTTGAATACCTGTTGTGCTGTAGTAAAGGCAGATGCACATGTCTCCTCCCAGTACCAACTGACGCCCTTTCATGCCAACCAGTATAAGGGCTTCAGTATTTGCACCAAGTGTGGTATAAACACTCTCCTGTAGCCTAGAACAACCAGAAACTCCTGTAGCAATGTTACAGTTGTGGGGGTAGGAAAGGCCTGGACATTGTCTATAACTGCTTCTGGTGTAACTTTGGTCTTACTTAAGCAGATGATCCCCAAGAACTTAACAGACAAACCAGGTTCCTGAACCTTGGTGCTGTCCACAGCCCATCCTTTCTCCTGTATATGTTGCAGCAGTCTAGGTGCTGCACATTCTAGATCTGAAAGACAATCAGACATGAGCAGGACTTAATCAATATAATGGTACAGCTGCACCCTTGGCAATATCTCCCATGTAGCCAAGTCCTGGGCTACAAGCCCATGATAGATGGTAGGGCTGTGGTATCCCTGTGGAAGGACGGTGAAAGACCATTGCCATCATTCCCATGTGATGGCAAACTGTTCCTGACTTTCCTGCTCAATGTCAATGGAAAAGAAGGCATTAGCAAGATCTACCACATAATGGTATGCTCCTAGTTCATGGCTGAAGGTATCCATCAAGTCTGCAATAGAGGGAACAGCAGCATGCATAGGGGGTATGTCTTTCTTCAGTTCTCTGTAATCCACAGTCATATGCTAGGAGCCATCTGGTTTTTTACTGGCCACCGGGGGAATTGAAAGGACTATGGGTGAACTTTATAATACCCACCTTTTCCAGCTCCTGGAGAGTTTCTGCAATCTCTTTATGCCCTCTAGGCAGTTTATATTGTTTGGTATTAGTCACCTGCTGAGGCACAGGCAAAGCTATGGGCAGGTGCCTATTATGTCCCCTCAGAACTGCCTTCACCACACATACTGTCAGTCTGAACTCACCTGCAGTGGTCTGCAACCATAGACCCTGCTGGATATCAATCCCCAAAATATATTCAGGAATAGGAGATATATACACAGTATACTCTTTCAGGGGTAGATGCCCTATTCCCAAAGGGATTTGGGCTTTTATCACTCATATAGCCTTCCCCCCATATCCATCTATGATAGTGGGGGCCCAGGAAACTGCTCAGGGTTACCATGAATCAGTAAACATTCAGACCCTGTGTCCACCAGAGCTAGAACATGTTGCATATTCACTGGCAACCAATGGATAGCTATTTCAACATGTGGCCTCCAGTCACATCCTTGTCCCTCAGGGCAGATACCTTGACCTTTCCCTCAGTCAAACCATGTTCCCCAATCACCTTTCTGTGTGGGCTCAACTGAGGTTGGCTTATTTTCCATCAGGAAGTCTTGCAAACCCATAGGCCGGACTCGTGGCTCTGCCTCTGACCTCTGCCTCTTTGGTCTTAATGGCTGGAACTGCTGATCTGGTACCAGCTGTTGCCATAGCTCTAGTAAGAGCCTATTTGACTTCCCATCTAATTTCCTTCCATCTGATCCTGCCTGTATTAAATCAACCCACATCTGGGTCCTTGTAACTTTCAGAGGGCCCTGTAAATTCTTCTTGTGAGTAACAGGTCTTATTTCTTTCCAGATTCTCATTTCTTCTGCCTCTGCTAAGTCTGCTACTGTACATGTCACCTTGCTTGTGGGCTGCCCTAAGTGAGGGGAAAGAATGGCCACTAGAGACCCTAAGAGGGATGTAGGAGCCATTGGAAGTACAACATTTCTCATCCCAGTAGTGAAAATCTCTTCATCTGGGCCATAATTCTCTGGACTATACATGGCATTTCTTATGCCTAGCTCTCGTAGCACCTGTTGGAGTTCAGCATATGTCTGCCATCTAACAGGAGAGGATGGCAGATCACCCACATTGGGCCATACAGCATGAAGTGCAGCCATAAGCCATTTTAGGAGGGAGTGACTCCCTGGGGTCCAATGTGCATTTTGTAATCACTGCGTCAAGGCAGGCTTCACTGTCAGGGAAGACAGCTTTCCCATCTCTGATCCTGACAGAACAGTTCCATCCATCCCAAAGTCCCACAGACCCAGGAACCAAGCTGATATTAACTCTGAGAGCTTCTGCCTAAACCAGGAGCCCAAATCCACCAGCATAGCCAGATTATAGGTGCAGACTATATAGTGCTCCACAACCTGGGGAGGGCCTGCTCCTCTCTTGGGGAACTTTCAGCTGCTGAGTCTTTATTTTCTTTACAACCACTGGTCGTTCTTTCAATACAGGAAGCGCCAGTGCCTCTGGCACTATGCCTTCATCCTTCTCCAGCTCCTCCATTTCTGGGCCTGATGGCACCTTTTTCTCCCCTCCCCCAAGTGCCTCCTCTGCTACAACCTTTATGCTTTCTAATGTGCCTCACAGCAATGCTACCTGAGTCTTCAGAAGGTCTCTTACCTTCAGCTCAATACTTTTCAGCTGGTGTTCTCGTGCCACCTCTGCCTGTGCTTCTCTCAGGAGTTCACCTTTCTCCTTGATGGCCATTTCCTCCTTCAGAACACCTGGCAGCGCTGCCGTCTTGTCTCCAATGGCATCTTGCTGCCGGAAATCTCTTGCTGCCTCCTCCCTTATCAAGGCCATCTCCTTCTTCCCGGAATCCACAGAGGTTTGCAGCTCACATTCTCATGCCACCTCCTCCTGCATCAATGCCATTTACCTCAGGGAACCCACAGAAGTCTGCAGCTCATGCTCTTATGCCACATCTCACATCAATGGCATTTCCCTCCTCAGGAAATCTACTGAAGTTTGCAGATCTAGTTCTCATGCTGCCATTTATTGGGTCTCCTCTGTAGACCTTTTTAAGACTGTGAGAAGCAGCAAACCCACAGCCCCCACTGCCTCACGGGCACTATACTTCTCAAAGGATCTGCTCACTCTACCAAGAGCCACCCCTACAGCCTCAGGTGTCACCTCCACTTGCCTCGAGTCCTGGGATGGGGCCCAGTCCTTTAGGAGGCAAACCATCTCAGACCACATACCCATTGGAGGATGATACACTGTTTCCCCATTCACAGGGGCAGCCCGCTGAAGTACCCCTCACATAAGGACAGCCTGTCTTTTTCCTTGGTTGACAATGAACCCTGCTGACTTTTTCCAATTGCCTTGCCAATGGGTTTCAGCCCTGAGCAAGTTTTCTATGGATTCAATGTGACCAAAGAAATTGACAGCAAAATGTTCTCAGGGTGAAAGGGCTATACCCAACTTTATTTCCAGGTGGCAGGTCAGTCACTAAAATTGCGTTCACTCAGAGCAAGTCTGCATGCAGCATGCTGGTCTCTCCCCTTGCCTCTGGGCCCCTCTGCCTGCACAGCCATCCTCTGGGCCTCTGCCTGCACAGCCATCCCACACTGCCATCCTCTGATCCTCTCTGCATAGTCGTCCCACACAGCTGTCCTCTGGGCCTCTGTCCTTGGCATTGCCACTTCTCCCACCTCTGCTCTGCTCTCCTGCAGCCTTGCAGCCATGCTACCATTTCATGCCCAGAGCACTGGGTGGAACTCTTTGTATAGAGTCAACAGCCATGTATTGCCCACAGGTGTTCAGTGAGCAAGTCAACCAGGGCCAGGTGAAAATCCTGGCCAAAGGAACTCTCATTTTATCCACAGATGTATTCTATGAAAGTAGGAATACAAGATTATTTGCATAAAATTTTCCATGAAAATTGATGTACAAAACTGTGAAGTTATGAAAAAAACTTGTTTTTTTGTATTTTAATTGAGACATAGCTGATATACAGTACTATTTGGGTTTCAAATGAATAAAATGAATAACAGTGAATGAACATTTGTATACATTGCAAAGTGCTCACCACTAGTGTAGTTATCATCTGTCAACATACAAAGATATTACTATATAAGTGACCATATTCCCCATGCTATACTTTCATTCTCATGACTAATTTATTTTATCACTGGAATTTTGTGCCTCTTTGTACTACTCTCCTACATCACCCATCTCCCCTCCTTCCACTTTTATGGCAATTTAATGTTTATTAACAATGTCCAAATACTTATTAACAATTCTGTGGGATGCATTACACAGCAATTAAAAATAAATCTTATATTTTGCATTTGCATTTTCCTAATTCTTGATAAATTTAAGATTATTTCAACCCTCTTACTTTGGCCTTACACATTGCCCTGGTGAATGTTCCTTTAATCATGAATCCACTGACTTTTATTTCAATTATTTATTACTCCATTGTACCCTCTATAAACTTATTAGTTGTAATCACATACAAATATTTGTGTATTTGTATTAATGATTAGATTCTCAGTACATTACTTATTATGCTCTAGTGAAATAGTTTTTCCCTCTCCCGCTATGTTCTAATACCTTAGAACACTTTCAGTTTTATGTTTAACTTTCCTGACTTGCTTTACTGCTGTCATGCATTTTAATTCTGCATACATTTTAAACTCCTTGAAAGATTTCTGCAATTGCCTCATAACACAAAATTCATTTATAGTTATATATAAATTGTCCTTAGCTTTTTCTCTTCATTCCTTCTAGCATTTCTGGATTTTAATCTGGGGTTATTTTCCTTTGGACTTACTAACTCACTGAAGTAGTCTCTTTCTTTCTTTTTCTATTTCAAGGCTGAAAATAAGGAAATGATTCACTTTGTGAGTTTTTTAAGGCTTTTATATTTGGGGCAATATTGCTGCTTGGATAAGAATTCTGGTTTGGCATGAGATTTCTTTGAACATTTTTTAAAAATAGTGTTCTGATGACAAATCTTTTATTTATGTTTAGCCATAAGCTACTATCCCTCTTGCTTATTTGGCCTCTGTATTCTCTAAAACCTTTTATGTTAACTTTTGTTTTTAGACCTTAATAGAACTTGTTCCATCCTGTATACATACTCTGTTTAGGGGATGTTGAGTTGCAATGCGGTTAATTTATTTAATCAATTTGTAACATTTGTGTATGTCACTTGTTATACCAATTACTCCCCAAGTTCTCTCTACACCCTTTTTAATAACATTTCACTTCTATTTTAACTCTGTCCTGAATTTTCCAATGTTGTTCACCCTGAGCTTTTGTTGCAATATTTGCTCTTGAGCTGTCTTGCACTTACATAATCCAGCCTTTTGCTGGGATTTATACCCTCTTAGTAATTTAAATTCTTAGTTTCAGTTCCAGCACAATGAATATTTTTAATGATTTTAAAAATGATAGAGAAATTTTCCACTGAGAAGTAAAGTGCATCAAGCTAAATTATGTAAATAATTCTGGCAAATGAAATAAAATACTGAAAACCCACTAGAAAAAAAATGGGTCAAACTCCAAATAGGTACACCATAAAACAGAATACACATATATTCAATTAAAATAAAACAAAATTAGACTTTTAGTTTCGGGAAAATGATGTCACAATGAGATACTCTAATAGAGACATCAGTTTAATCAGAATGAAATAAAAAATCATGTTCTGCCAAAGGTATGGAACAATCACATCAACATGCAAGGTTGTTGAGAGTTTAAATTGGCAAATCCACATTGGAAAGGGGGGATTATATACAAGAACTGTACACGTGCCTACTGTTCCCTGCATGTAAACATCCCCAATATTTTTGTTTTTGATTTTGTATTTGAAGCATAGTTGATATTGAAGTATAGTTATTATAGTGGTTTCAAGAATACAACAGTTATATACATGATTAAATCCTCACCCCAGCAAGTGCAATTACTAATCTGTCAACATAAAGATGTTACACAACTATTGGCTATCTTCTTGATGGTGTACATTCATCTTCATGACTAATTTATATTATGATTGGGATTTTGTGCCTTGTTATCTCCTTCACCTATTTCACCCACCCACATTAATTTCTTCCCCAAGTTAACCATCAGTCACTTCTCAGTGTCTGTAAATCTAATCCTGTTTTGTTCATATTGTTTTCTTTTGTTTTTATTTATTTATATTTTTTGTGTGTGTTCTTGTTTTTCATTTTACAACCCCCTCCACCAAGAGTTTTAACTACTTTTAGCCAAGTTTTAGTCACTATTTCTGAATGTTTACAGCACAGTAAATAAGCTGTGACAAAGTGATTAAAATAATTATATTATGGCACTGATATGATGCAAAATATAAGACAGAGGTAGAGATGCAATCGCCACATAGTTGCAAATTCTAACTGATTCTCTTTGAAACACTTGTTTTACATGTATGTTTTTCTAGTATCACATAAACCACAGGGATAAAAGAATTTCTTCTGTAATGTAAATGTGGAATTGAGAGATAAAATTGTTAAACTTAGTAACAAATGATTTTTTGAAAAGAGCAAGTAATATGGAATCCATGGACTCAATTATTTAAAACATTTTAACTCAATTATGTAAACTAAGATTTAAATTAAATTATTAGATTAATTTAGGGGCATTGGCTAAATTCTGAAAGTGTCGGCATTAAAATAGAACACGTTTTTTTCAGGCATTTAAAGATTTTCATATATTATGTAACTGAAATTTTTGCTCTCTTGATCTCCTAGACTCACACCTCCTCTCCTTACTGTAAGGAAAGCCCAGATTAACAGTCCTGGAAATTTTGCATTAACATTAAACCATAATATTTTATCTAATTATGCTAAAGCCAATATTGTTATTTGAGGTTCTCATTTGTAGATTATTCAAAAAAACAAATTTTTCTCCTGTTAATCATCAATTTATATAATATCACAAGGACAAAAGAGATCACTTCAGGTGATGTCAATGTTTCATGAAAGCACCACGGTGGGGAGGGAGAGGAGAGAGACCAGTCAGATTAACACACCACCTTTCACCTAGTTTTTCTTATTTAAAAAAGTCAAATTGCATACAATTTTCTGGAGTGAAAATGGCAGCATAGGAAGTGTAAGATAAATTCTAGCTAAAATAAGCAGGTGATGAGAGGCAACGAAGGGTCAGGCAATTTATTTGAGGGCCATTCTTGGGTGATATTCCCCAGTCTGGCTATCACAGGCCAGGAAAGTCACACTCAGCAGGGCAGACAGTGAGTTTTTAAGGAAGGTAGGGGGAGGCAGAGCTTAGATTTACAGGGGCATGAGGATTGGCTTGCCTAAGGCACATTTTTCAGGTTGGGAGGGGGCAGCAGTTGGGGACTTTGGCATGTCATCAGTGTCTGATGTGCTCACTCCTCCTCCCAGTGCCTTCAACGTTACAGGGAGGATATTAAAATGTGCAAGAAAATTTTTTCTATCACTTCCTAATGAAGTATTAAAGTTTTCTAAAATATGGCTTATTTTAGGGCTCATAGATGAGCACCTTTCACAACAGGTGATATGAAAACAAACCATTATTTGCTCAGCAGTAAACAGGTTTTCTAGTACACTGTAGTTAACAGGAAGTCTCCCAAGACAATAAAGAGAAGAAAGGAAGACAGAAATCCAAACATGTAATGCACAACCAGAATCATACAAGAAAAAATTTAAGCTGCTGAAATAAAGATGATTTAGTAATATCCTGAAGGTCAGTCGTATTGCCATTACACTCATGTGGCACAGATAAAAAGCCCCCAGTGTGCTAACAACTAGGTTACTAGAAAGAGCCACATGTAAGGCAAAAACTAACTTGGAAAAACAAAAGGCCTGAATTTAGTCTCTGTTTTCTTCTCAACACTTCTAAAATGTTTTATGCTGAACTTTCAAGCTGTCTGTTATCACAACAGAAACAAGGACCTTTGAAAAATTGTCCACATGTTACAGAACACCTAGTGGTATCCCTGCTTCTCCAATGAGGTGCCGGACAACTGTATTCAACACTCAACAAGGTACAACAATCGTGCCCTGAACTACTCACTCCACCAAGTGCTCTCAGGGTCAGGGTTGCTCTGGGCACACTCAGTCTAACTTAAGTACTTGCACATTGTCTTATAATGCTAACAGCACTGTTGTGAAGAATGCGACTTTGCTTCTCTATAGACTCTTTATGTAGAAGTACATCTTGAGTGAGAAGTACAAAGAAACAGTGGTATGAAACAAATGAAGGCCTAGGTAGCTGCACATGAAATGTAGCCAAAAGTCAGAATTTTATGATAAAAGAAAGAACAATCTTTTGGGCTGTGTTGGAACACTTAGTTTTGTATTTTCCTAAGCATAACCAAAATTCTTTTAGATTTACGGTTTGACAATTGCTTTTCTTGTTGGAAGATCATAAAAGTAGGATATAAGTATCTTCCTAATGGCATGTTGGCAGGCTAGAGCAAGGAAAATAGGACTTGGACTAAAACTAAGGCCAGCAGGTGAAGAAAAACAACAACATTTGTATTGGTTTCAAATCTGTGCCAAGGCTACTCCCTGAACACTAGAAAAATGACAGAAGTTTATACCTTTGCATAAGAAGAAAAATGATTTTCAATTGGAAGCTATAACTCAGGATTTAATCTCGGTTAATGTCACCATATAGTAAAAGCAATCTTTATTTTGTCATAATGGATAAGCAGTAAAAAGTAAAAATACTAACTTGTACACAAATATTGTGATGTATGAGCCAAGGCCAAATCAAGTTTTTACTCTAGGCAGGTGTTAGGTTTGTGTAAAGTGATTCACTTTGTTATATTTTCAAGTCCAAATTAGAACTCACTCCTTACAAAGAGATTTTACTTCCATTTCTTAACACTTTAATACTTGGGAATTATGTTACAAGTCGAGTTAAGTTAGAGCTGGCTTCAACCCTTATATCTATTTCCTTCAAGAAATGAAGCCGTATTCTACTAAGCTTTATGTAAATAAAATCCTGATCATTTTAGCTCTAGTTGCACAATTTAAAAAGCCAGAGTATAAGAACATTCACCAGTAACTCAAATAAGTTGTGCTAGTAAGACAGGGACCATGGGCCTAGACAGAGTAGGTTGTGAAGGCCTCTGGAAAAAAATAAGACAAGATAATCCACTGTGGCTTTTGCTTTGGCCTACTGGGCGACTCAGCTTATTTTTCTAACTTTACACAAGTGCTGCTTTTCTTCCTCCAGCCCTGAACAAATAATTTGTTGTAACTTTGGCAATGTAGCAAGCCAGCCCAAGACAACATAGTAAAAACAGGAAGGATTCCATCTTAAAACCCAATTATTTTAAAAAGTTTCTTAAACAGACAATAACTCAGCACACCTTGGGAGCAATGCAGGCAGTCTTGAGTGATATGCTTCCAGACCAGGAAGCTACTATCCTGGGAGGAAATAAGAACAGTAAAATTCTTGTAAATAACCAAAAAGACTAAAAATAAACAGAGTTTCCTCAAAAGTATTTGAGACCACATAGCAGGTGTACATCCGTAGCCTTTTGTCACTCAACTGTCTATAAAAACTCCTAGACAACGCACCACCCCGGGGCTCTCTTGTCCCTTCCTGGCCTGAGCCAGAAGCTCTGTCCTCTTGCTTTCTCTCTAAATAAAAGCCTCTGCCTTGCTCTCCTACCTTGACTGCAAAGTGTATTCTTCAGATCCATGAACAAGAACCCTGGCATCATTTTGGGGGACTTGTCCTGGATAAATTTGGAAGTGTGAGTATTGGCATCTGAGCCTACCTTTTCTTTTCACTGTCCTTATAGAAATAAGCTGTATATGGGACTCAAAATCAGGTGCTTGTCAGCCACTTAAATAGGACTAGTCCAGCTGCTGATATCAAAGTCTCGAGCAACAGGTTCCCCTCTGTCTCCCTCAGTGGATCCCCCATCTCCCTTGAGAGCCAGGAAAGTCAACTGAGTGGAGGCCAGGATTCCCTTTCAGAAGCATGTCCTTGGATTCAAGGGACTGAGTAAGGCTGTGGGCACCTGCAAGAGTCCAGGCTGAGGCTACACTTCAGTGGCTTCTCAAAAGTCCGCATGTCTGTAATCAGACCCCGACAGCCCAGCTGGGTATCTCTGAGGAGTGTCTCTCTTTCTATGTCTCTCTGATTTCCAGCCTGCTTTTTCAGGTCACCCTCACCTCTGTGTGAGTCAGGGGAGCTCTTTACTTTCTTTACATGCTCTATTTGTGCCTCTAACTTTATCAATTTCATGGAACCCAATGCTCACCACCTTCTATGCTTCACTCTTATACGTGACTAAATGCTGTACTTTTTAGCTCATAAAAATGTGTCTGGGCACCTGTTAGCCACTTAAAATATGATTAGAGTCAGCTACCATTCTTACATCTCAAGTGAAAAGTTTCCCTGTGTCTGCTGCTCCTTGATCTTCCTCCTCTGGGCAGGAATGTCGTTGAGTGGCTGAGCCAATTTCCTACTTGGTTATCCTAATCTGTGGACTCCAAGGGCACACCAGACTAGAAGACAGCGTTCCTTGAATCTTGGCTCTGGCCTATTGATCTGATAGTGCTGAGTGAACCTCCAACTAGGCCGCTGCCTATGTGACAGTTGCAGATGAGCCCCCAACCTCTTTGTTTCACAGGTTAGATTTCTTACAGTGGGTGACTAGTAGGATAATTACCAGGCAGTGGCAGAAACTGGTGTTTGAGAGTGTAGACTCCCTCCTTCATAACTGTCCATGGCAGCCTCTATATGAATTTTATCTCTGGACTTAGAAAAAGTTCCCCTGCTCTTCATTCAAAGCAGTCCTCTTAGTCCTGCACCACTTTCACCTGTGTAATGTAAATGAAGTCTGTAAAGTAGTCAAGCTGAAACCCGAGACCAACATGTAAATGACTTTATTTTATTGATCTTCCTTCCTTAGAGGCAGTCATCCCGGGGCTCAGTATTTCCTTTTCTGTGGCCCCAGGAAAGCAAAACAGGCTTGTGACTCAGACCAAGGCTCTGCAGTAAGAAGTCACACAGTCCCTGCACTTATCGGACACGCAGGGGGCTCTCAAGGAATGACTAAACCTCGTGCAGAGAAAACTAGGAAAATTCCCAAAAGGCATAAAGTAGGAGCACACTGGTAAGGTCCCAGTAAATCCAGAGCTCTGAGGTGACTCTTGCTGAGTGGGAAGGCAAGAGAGGAATCAAGGCAAGGTGCAGGCCATGCTGGCAAAGACTGGTGAAGTCCATTAGGCCCAGCAGAGGGGGTGATTGACCTCTGTTACTGAGGCTCCAAGGTGAGGCAATGCCCTCACAGAGAAAATGCCAGATGGGAGCTTCCTCTTAAAGGTTAAAGCCACACACCCCTCTGAAGTGAAAGGAAGAGCACAGTGGTAAAGTCCCACTAAATCCAGAGCTCTGATGCAACACTTTCTTAGTGGGAAAGCAAGAGAGAAATTAAGAGGGAAATCAGGTCATGCTGGTAAGCAGTGGTTAAATACTGTAGGCCTGGCCGAGGAGGTGACTGACCACTGTCACCTTGGCTCCAAGGTGAGGGGACGCCATCAAAGAGAAAAGCCGACCAGTTTCACACACCTGTCTCTCTCTCTCTCATCCAGATGGGAGCTTCCTCTTCAAGGTTAAAGCCAGACATGCCTCTGGCATGGATTCTGAAGAACTGGGAGAAATTTCATCCACAGACCCTGAAAAAGTGTGTTATATTCTGCACACAAGCCTGGCTTCAATACAAACTCTCTCATTAGAGAGACCTGGCCCCTGAAAGAAGCATACAATATAATAAGGTTATACAGCTAAATATATTTTGCCACAAGGAAAATAGTCAAAAAGTCCCATGAACTACTACAATATCAGACTAATTTTCTAAAATTTTTTTAGGGAAAATCTATTCTACTTATTGGTTCATCATTATCCTAAAAATTGGAGGATTTTTAAACCAGACCTTCTGAGACAAAAGAAATTTATCTTCTACAATACAACCTGGCTTTAAGCAACTAGTGCTAGAATTGTACTTACATTTCATTTCCAGCCCCGTGGATACACACAGTCCCTATCAAAACAGAGCCTTCATTGGCCCTGTTCATCTGGGTCCATCTAAACCTTAACCCAGTTATGTAACCTGCTCAACCTTAGAGTGTATTCTTGAAAACTGAGATACTTTTAAACAAATAAGCTAAAAAGAAAGAGAGCAACTAGATATTAGTAACTCAAATCTTTGTATCAGTTTGTGTATATGTTTTTAAGAAAAGTATTGCTCACTGTAGTCATTACATCTCAGTCTATATGTTTGTGTGTCTAAGTGTGCAGATGAAAGATTTTTCTACCTCCAGATGTCATTAATAATAAAAATTGATTTAAAGACAAGTGTTTTTGAAAATAGAGCATTCTAAAACTTGCAGAAAATTCCAATTAAAAATATTAAGCATTAATGCTAATTTAACTTGAACTGAAACGAATATGTCCTTATGGTTATCAGCTGCCTGTTTTCCTAAATGTCATTTAAGTTGACGTTATCTGTTAAATCACTCAAGAGAAAATGCTTGGCTTGACTTTCTCTAATGTTTGGTAAAACTTCTAGCATAGCTCTTAAAAATGAGTAAACTAGGGAGTCAACATGGCAGCGTGAGTAGGACAGTGGGAATCTCCTCACAAAAACATATATAATTTTTTAAAATACAACTACAACTAATCATAAAAGAGAGACCAGAAGACACAGTACAACAGCCAGACTACATCCACACATGCGAGAGCCCAGCGCCTGGTGAAAGGGGTAAGATACAAGCTCCGGCCCGGCAGGACAAGAGCACACCTGCCCCCAGCTCCTGGCGGGACGAGAGGAGATGGAGCTGGGAGGGAGAGGGAGCCCAGGACTGCTGAACACCCAGCCCCAGCCATCCGCACCAGATTGCAGACATAGTGCATGCGTGGGGTCCTGGACTCTAGGGAAACAGGGCAGCAGGACCAGTGAGAGGGTCCCAAAGCTGATGCCCCTGCGACAAAGACAAGCGAGTGCTTTTTGAAAGTCTTAAAGGGACAGGGATGCGACAGCTGGATGGAAACAACACAGGTCACAATCCAGTAGATGGAAATTACAGGGAAAACCAGGCACACTAACCCCCTGGGCAACAGTTCAGAGACCCCTCACGGAGGTAAACAGCCAAACAACCCCCCATCCATTACCCCACTGAGGTGAGGGTAAAGCAGAGAAGCAGCCTAAGGCTGGCCAGGCCCTCAGAAAGGGAGCTTCCTCTATACAGGCGGGCAAGACACAAAGTCCCAGTCTACATGCAATTACAAAACACAAGCCACTAGGGGTCGCAGTTGTCCCAGTAAAGAAAGGCCAGTAGCAACTGAAAACTTTGGACCTCCCAGCTGTCAGTCAATAGCACCTGTCAACATGAAAAGGCAAAAAAATATAATCCAGACAAGACTAACCCAGACAGCTTCGGCATCTGCTACATCTTCCCCTGAAAAGGAACTTGGGCAGATAGATTTAACCAGTCTACCTGAAAAAGAATTTAAAACAAAAGTCATAACCATGCTAATGGACTTGCAGAGAAATATGCAAGAATTAAGGGAGGAGAATACAGAAATAAAACAAGCTCTGGAAGGACTTCAAAACAGAATGGAAGAGATGCAAGAGACCATTAATGGACTAGAAAATAGAGAAAAGGAATGCAGAGAAGCTGATGCAGAGAGAGATAAAAGGATCTCCAGGAATGAAAGAATTCTAGGAGAGCTGAGTGACCAATCGAAACAGAACAATATCCACATTATAGGGGTACCAGAAGAAGAAGAAGAGAGAAAAGGGGATAGAAAGCGTCTTTGGAGAAATAATTGCCGAAAACTTCCCCAAACTAGGGGAAGAAATGGCCTCTCAGACCACATATGTACACAGAACTCCCATGACAAGGGATCCAAGGAGGGCAACACCAAGACACATAATAATTAAAATGGCAAAGATCAAAGAGAAGGACAAAGTATTAAAGGCAGCCAGAGAGAAAAAAATGGTTACTTACAAAGGAAAACCCATCAGGCTATCATCAGACTTCCCAACAGAAACCCTACAGGCCAGAAGAGAATGGCATGATATACTTAATGCAGTGAAACAGAAGGGCCTAGAACCAAGACTACTGTATCCAGCACGAATATCATTTAAATATGAAGGAGGGATTAAACAATTCCCAGACAGGCAAAAGTTGAGGGAATTTGCCTCCCACAAACCACCTCTACAGGACATCCTACAGGGACAGCTCTAGATGGGAGCACTCCTAAAAAGAGCACAGAACAAAGCACCCAACATATGAAGAAGGGAGGAGGAGGAATAAGAACAGAGAGAAATAAAGAATCATCAGACTGTGTTTATAATAGCTCAACAAGCGAGTTAAATTAGACACTAAGATAGTAACCCCAAACTTAAAGCCTCCAATGGCAATAAGTACATACCTTTCAATAATCACCCTAAATGTAAATGGACTGAATGTATCAATCAAAAGACACAGAGTAATAAAATGGATAAAAAAGCAAGATCCATACATATGCTGCTTACAAGACACTCACCTCAAACCCAAGGACATGCACAGACTTAAAGTCAAGGGATGGAAAAAGATATTTCATGCAAACAACAGAGAGAAGAAAACAGGTGTTTCAGTTCTGGTATCAGACAAAACAGACTTCAAAATAAAGAAAGTAACAAAAGATAAATAAGGACATTATATAATGATAAAGGGCTCAGACCAAAAAGAGGATATAACCATTATAAATATACATATACCCAATACAGGAGCACCAACATACCTGAAACAAATACTAACAGAACTAAAGGAGGAAATAGAATGCAATGCATTCATTCTAGGAGACTTCAACACACCACTAACTCCAAAGGACAGATCCACCAGACAGAAAATAAGTAAGGACACAGAGGCACTGAACAACACACTAGAACAGATGGACCTAATAGACATCTAGAGAACTCTACACCCAAAAGCAACAGGATACACATTCTTCTCAAGTGCACATGGAACATTCTCCAGAATAGACCACATACTAGGCCACAAAAAGAGCCTCAGTAAATTCCAAAAGATTGAAATCCTACCAACCAACTTTTCAGAACACAAAGGCATAAAACTATAAATAAACTGTACAAAGAAAGAAAAAGGCTCACAAACACACGGAGGCTTAACAACACGCTCTTAAATTATCAATGGATCAATGACCAAATCAAAATGGAGATCCAGGAACACAAGGAAACAAACAACAACAACAACACAAAGCCCCAACTACTGTGTGACACAGCAAAAGCAGTCTTAAGAGGAAAGTATATAACAATCCAGGCATATTTAAAGAAGGAAGAACAATCCCAAATGAATGGTCTAATGTCACAATTATCGACATTGGAAAAAGAAAAACAAATGAGGCCTAAGGTCAGCAGAAGGAGGGACATAATAAAGATCAGAGAAGAAATAAATAAAATTGAGAAGAATAAAACAACAGCAAAAATCAATGAAACCAAGAGCTGGTTCTTCGAGAAAATAAATAAAATAGATAAGCCTCTAGCCAGACTTACTAAGAGGAAAAGAGAGTCAACACAAATCAACATAATCAGAAATGAGAATGGAAAAATCACGACAGACTCCACAGAAATACAAAGAATTATTAAAGACTACTATGAAAACCTATATGCCAACAAGCTGGAAAACCTAGAAGAAATGGACAACTTCCTAGAAAAATACAACCTCCCAAGACTGACCAAGGAAGAAACACAAAAATTAAACAAACCAATTACAAGCAAAGAAATTGAAACAGTAATCAAAAAACTACCCAAGAACAAAACCCCGGGGCTGGACGGATTTACCTCGGAATTTTATCAGACACACAGAGAAGACATAATACCCATTATCCTTAAAGTGTTCCACAAAATAGAAGAGGGAATACTCCCAAACTCATTCTATGAAGCTAACATCACCCTAATACCAAAACCAGGCAAAGACCCCACCAAAAAAGAAAACTACAGACCAATATCCCTGATGAACGTAGATGCAAAAATACTCAACAAAATATTAGGAAACAAAACTCAGAAACACATCAAAAGGATCATACACCATGACCAAGTGGGATTCATCCCAGGGATGCAAGGATGGTACAACATTCGAAAATCCATCAACATCATCCACCACATCAACAAAAAAGACAAAAACCACATGATCATCTCCATAGATGCTGAAAAAGCATTTGACAAAATTCAAAATTCATTCACGATAAAAACTCTCATCAAAATGGGAATAGAGGGCAAGTACCTCAACATAATAAAGGCCATTTATGATAAACCCACAGCCAACATTATACTGAACAGTGAGAAGCTGAAAGCTTTTCCTCTGTGATTGGGAACCAGACAGGGATGCCCACTCTCCCCACTGTTATTTAACATAGTAGTGGAGGTCCTAGCCACAGCAATCAGACAAAACAAAGAAACACAAAAATCCAGATTGGTAAAGAAGAAGTTAAACTGTCACTATTTGCAGATGACATGATATTGAATATAAAAAACCCTAAAGACTCCACCCTAAAACTACTAGAACTGATATCGGAATACAGCAAAGTTGCAGGATACAAAATTAACACACAGATATCTGTGGCTTTCCTATACACTAACAATGAACCAACAGAAAGAGAAATGAGGAAAACAACTCCATTCACAATTGCATCAAAAAGAATAAACTACCTACGAATAAACCTAACCAAAGAGGTGAAAGACCAAGATCCTGAAAACTATAAGACATTAAGAGAAATTAAAGAGGACACTAACAAACGGAAACTCATTCCATGCTCCTGGCTAGGAAGAATTAATATCGTCAAAATGGCCATCCTTCCCAAAGCAATATACAGATTTGATGCAATCCCTATGAAACTACCAGCAACATTCTTCAATGAACTGGAACAAATAATTCAAAACTTCATATGGAAACACCAAAGACCCCGAATAGCCAAAGCAATCCTGAGAAAGAAGAATAAAGTAGGGGGGATCTCACTCCCCAACTTCAGGCTCTACTATAAAGCCATAGTAATCAAGACAATTTGGTATTGGCACAAGAACATTGCCACAGACCAATGGTACAGACTAGAGAATCCAGACATTAACCCAGACATATATGGTCAATTAATATTTGATAAAGGAGCCATAGACATACAATGGCGAAATGACAGTCTCTTCAACAGATGGTGCTGGCAAAACTGGACAGCTACATGTAGGAGAACAAAACTGGCCCATTGTCTAACCCCATATACAAAAGTAAACTCAAAATGGATCAAAGACCTGAATGTAAGTCATGAAACCATTAAACTCTTGGTAAAAAACATAGGCAAAAACCTCTTAGACATAAACATGAGTGACCTCTTCTTGAACATATCTCCCCGGACAAGGAAAACAACAGCAAAAATGAATAAGTGGGAGTATATCAAGCTGAAAAGCTTCTGTACAGCAGAAGACACCATCAACAGAACAAAAAGGAACCCTACAGTATGGGAGAATACATTTGTAAATGACAGATCCGATAAAGGCTTGACATCCAAAAATATAAAGAACTCATGTTCCTCAACAAACAAAAAACAAATAACCCAATTAAAAAATGGGCAGAGGAACTGAACAGACAGTTCTCCAAAAAAGAAATACAGATGGCCAAGAGATACATGAAAAGGTGCTCCACATCGCTAATTATTAGAGAAATGCAAATTGAAACTACAATGAGGTATCACCTCACACCAGTAAGGATGGCTGCCATCCAAAAGACAAACAACAACAAATTTTGGTGAGGCTGTGGAGAAAGGGGAACCCTCCTACACTGCTGGTGGGAATGTAAATTAGTTCAACCATTGTGGAAAGCAGTATGGCGGTTCATCAAAATGCTCAAAACAGACTTACCATTTGACCCAGGAATTCCACTCCTAGGAATTTACCCTAAGTTTGAGATAGACAGATGCGCCCCTATGTTTATCGCAGCACTATTTATAATAGCCAAGAATTGGAAGCAACGTAAATGTCCATCAATAGATGAATGGATTTAGAAGATGTGGTACATATACACAATGGAATACTACTCAGCCATAAGAAGAGGGCAAATCCTACCATTTGCAGCAACATGGATGGAGCGGGAGGGTATTATGCTCAGTGAAATAAGCCAAGCAGAGAAAGGGAAATACCAAATGATTTCACTCATCTGTGGAGTATAAGAACAAAGGAAAAATTGAAAGAACAACACAGCAGTGGAATCACAGAACCCAGGAATAGACTAACAGGTACCAAAGGAAAAGGGACTGGGGATGATGGGTGGGTAGGGTGGGATAAGGGGGGGTGGTGGAAAGAAGGGGGGTATTAAGATTAGCATGCATAATTGGGGTGGGTGGGAGAAAGGGAGGGCTGTACAACCCAGAGAAGACAAGTAGTGATTCTACAACATTTTGCAATGCTGATGGACAGTGACTGTAAATGGGTTTATAGGGGAGAGCCTAGTAAACATAATATTCATCATGTAAGTGTAGATTAATGATAACAAAAACAAAGAAAGCAAAGGGGGATTACTCCCCAATAGGGCAAAACTAACTGTAAATCAACAATTAATGCATGCTTAAATATCCTTAATTTTGATCACTTAAAGTGTGTCAGATGATCAGCTATGGAGGTACGTTTTTCTGATATTCCTTTCTCTTAAAAAAAAAAAAGTAGTTCCTGTGTGCTGACCTCCAATGAGTTCTATACAATGGTATAAAGGGCATATCAAAGTGTGGGCAAAGGGTCTGTTTGTGTTTATACAGAGGATCAAAGCCTAATTTGGCTACTCAGAAAATGAACTAAGATACGATATGAAGAAGAACTTCCAACATCAGCACTCTCTGGAAGACTCATACCAGAAGATGATCATCAAAAAACCTCAACAAAGATCCAGGCACTGCTACAGCTGTAGCTGCATTCATCCCACGGGTTCCTGGACTTGCCATGGGAATGAAGAAGGAGATATCTAAGCTGGCCTGTGCATACAGTAAAACAACAAATCTGACTGGATCCATACTGTTGGAACTCAACCAAGAATTAGGAGAAGTGAAAGTTGTAGCGCTCCAAAATCTTACAACTACAGACTATCTACTGTTAAAAGAACATATGGGATGTGAACATTTCCCAGGAATGGGTTGTTTTAATTTGTCTGATTTCTCTAAGACTGTTCAAGTACAGTTGGACAATATCCATCATATCATAGATAAATTTTCACAAATGCCTAGGATGCCTAACTGGTTTTCTTGGTTTCACTGGAGATGGCTGGTAAGTATAGATCTGCTTTGGTTATGTAACTGTATTCCTATTATGTTAATGTGTGTGCACAATTTAATTAGTAGTTTAAAACCTGTACATGCTGAAGTTACTCTACAAGAAGATATGTCAAAGAAATAATCAACTTCCCATGTTTTCTTCCGCCTGCTACTTCTATAGTTTTTCTTCTTCCTTCCTAATTACAACCCTTAAATAGAATTCATGCCTCATATAGAATTTACCAAGTATCATAATTACTCCAAGCAGTAAAGATACCTCAAGACAAATGCTGGGCATAGAAGCCACAGGGCATAAATCTGCAAAGAAGTAAAAAGCTAACCTTTTCAAACAATATGGCCTCTCTCTCACTTACCAACTTTACTTTTCCCTGTATGGCCCCGGAAGATGACTGGTTAGCCAGAAATGGGTAAGATTCCTCAAGGGAGGAACAACCTAAGACAGGCAGGGGGGCCAGTCGCAGGGGGGCCATCAGGTGAGAAATTGGGGATCAACAGTGGTGAAGCTTAGAACCTCACCCCCCCCCCCGATTTGAGAGAAATCTTCTGCATCCGTGGATGTTTTATTGCCCTTGTCTAGCTCAGATTAACACATAGTCTACAGGCACACACCTGATCATCTACAATTGCGCTCTTACAACACTAAACTATGCTTTCTACCTTTATCCTGCATCTACCTACCACTTCAGCATTTTATTAAAAATAAAAATAATAATAATAAAGGGAGAAATGTGGGATCCACATATAAATCAAGTATAAAAATCAAACAAATATTCATATTTGACCTGACTGTTTATAGTTCATAATGTGTGATCAAAACTGAAAGTTTCTGTGATGACTGCCCTTGTACTGCTCACCATGTTAGAACTTATTCACTATGTAAGAATTTGTTCACCATGTAAGAACTTGTTCATTATGCTTCAGAAGATTGGAGACTGATGAAAATTAGGCTTGGGGTGGATTAATGATTGTGCATTGAGCATTGACTCCCCTATACAGAATTTTATTGTTGTTAACAACCATTTGATCAATACATATGAGAGATGCCCTCTCAAAAATAAATGAGTAAACTAAATAAGTGTAGCAAGTGAACATCTTAATTGTGTGTTACAATGTGTATACCTAATAAACCACCTGAGAATCTTTGTGGTAACCTAAAACCTTAAAGTTTTGCTAAATAGACATATTTTATACTTAGAGATTGTGCTGTAAAGCACCCGGTTCCAGAAATTATGAAATGTGTTTATAAATTTGTTAATCTAAAGAATGCTAGTGTAATAGTTTACAATAGCCCACTGTTCAGTGTGCACTGAAAATTAAGATTCCTAATAGTTTTAAGTCGTAAATAAAAATACTTAAGGTAATAAAGAAAACATCTCTGCTTGCTAGAAAAAATGTGTGTTTTAATAAGAGAAGGTATGAGGAATGAAAATATGTTTTGTGGAGGGTAAAAGAAGGTAATTTTAGGTGTTCTAAAGTACAGTTGTTTATTTAAAGAGGGATGATAACTCTGAATGTGGTAAGAGTGTTGTAGAAAGTTTGTGGAAGAATTGGTATGATAGGGAAAAATTTAAAAGGACAGCAATCTAGCCCAGGTGGCTCCGCTCTTTCTCCCCCTCCTCCACACAAGAGGCCAGTTTCCAGGCCTTTTCCCCAAGGTTCCAGAAAGGCCCACCATCACTGGTTCATGTATAAAAGTGTCCAGAGCCACGTCTATTCAACAATGTCTCCAGGTTTAATGCAGTAGGGGCTGGCAGCAGGGTGTTCCTCTGAGGGCTATATCCTGGCTTCAATAACTCTTCTTTGGTGTGCACATACAGTTGTACAGTGGAGGCAGCAAGGTTTGCTAGCATATCCACAGGGCTCAATGTTCCTTTATGTGGCTTCTCATTCAAAAGAGGTAGCACGGCCATAGGCAAACTGACCAGAACATAGACTACTGGTGTCTGACTTCAGGCTGAAGTTCAACATACTGTTGTACCTCTCTATCATGCCTGTCCCAGTAGGG
Source organism: Manis javanica (assembly GCF_040802235.1). Classification (NCBI taxonomy): domain Eukaryota; kingdom Metazoa; phylum Chordata; class Mammalia; order Pholidota; family Manidae; genus Manis; species Manis javanica. The sequence goes on from NC_133168.1 coordinate 82,441,965, forward strand.
TTATATGGTACATGAAACTTCCACTTTAGTTCTAATTGCTGCACCCGTCCTTGTAATGCATGTCCAGTAAAGTGGGTGTCTTGATCACCCTCAATCACCTGTGGTGGGCTATAGGCTGCAAAGAGATGCTCTAGGCCCTGCTTGGTGGTTTGCTGATCTTCACAACATGCAGGAAAGGCAACCAATAGGCCAGTATCCATGTCCACACAAACCATGGCATATCAATACTTCTGATAAAGGCAGAGGCCCAATATAACCTATCTGCCACCTGAGAAGGGGAATCGCCTCCTTACTATTGTCCCGTATTGCTTGGGAACTTGGTGTCAGGCCCTCTTAGAGCATACAAGGCACTCCTGGGCTCTTCTGGCTTCTTCAAATGTCAATGGCAAGCCCCTCTGATGGGATACAGCCCACATTGTCTTTTGCCCTGTGTGCAACAAATGCTGATGTAACCATTGGGCTGTATAAGAGGCAGGCTTTCCTTTCAGTCAGTGTGCATGGGCCAGTGTGTCTGTTTCATCATTCCCTGGGGATGCCAAAGGCAAATGATCAATCACATGATATACAATAAAACTCTTAGTCTGAGTCCCATAGGTCCTGTCACAACTCTTTCCCCCAAAGGGGCTGGTGACCAAACATCCAGTTGGCATAGTACCATGTCAGTAGCCACAGGGTCAAGCCCTGATAGATGGCTCAGCAGTCAGTGCAGACAACTATGGGGGAAGGCTCCTGGGTTATCACCAACAATACTGTCTGCAACTCAGCCCACTGACTGCTCTTTCACTCTCCATCCTCCATCCATATTTTCTCAGTCTGAGGATGGAAAGCTACACCCCTCTACTTTGGGGCCTGCCCAGAACTGAAGCTGTCTGTATACCAAGGATCTTCAGGTATAGGGGCTTTTCCCTCCTAATGAGGACTCTCAGCTTCCAATGGCTCAAAAACAAATTCTTCCTGTTGTCCACTGGTATAGGTTACTGGCCCCAGTAAGCACCAAGGTTCTCCACATAAGGGGCTAGTAGAAAGGGTGCTGCACTGCCATACATATGCACCCCATTTGGCCAGTGTAGGCATCTGTGCCATGCCACTCCATGGCCTTTAGTTCCACTATCACACACACGCCGTGATGGGATAGGTGGTTATTACCTTGGTCAGAGCTGCTCTGGTGATGGGCTCCATAGCCAACAAGGTGTGGTACAAAGCAGCCAGCTGCTTCTCTATCAAGTTGTACCAGACTTCTGCTCCTTTCCATAGTTGTGACCAGAATCCAAAAGTTTGGCATGTCTATTCAAGCTGCTGCTGAAGACTCCATCCACGGTCACATGGAAGAAACCACAAACAATGCAGTTGTATCACTACACTGATGATATTATGCTCACATCTGATTCTCCTTTCAGATTTAGAAGGGGAAGTCCCTAGACTGCTTCAACATCTACAGGAGAAAGGATGGTTACATGAGTATCTAGCTCACAGGGCCTTTGTGAGTCCATTACACTCAAGTCCTGTACAGCTTTGGCTGCCTGCTTAGAAGCAGTAAAAGCAGCTGCACACGTCTCATCCAAGTCCCACCTGATGACTTTTCAAATCAACAAGTATAGGGGCTTCAGCATTTGTGCCAAGTACAGGATAAACACTCTCCAGTAGCCCAAAAGACCCAAAAGCTCTTGTAATATTGCCACAGTGGTAGGGGTGGGGAAAGCCTGGACCTTGTCTATGGCTGCTTCAGGAATAACATTAGTTTTATCAAACTAGACAAACCCCCCAAAATTTTACAGATAAACCTTGTTCCTGAACCTTGGTGTTATTCACAGCCCATCCTTTTTCCTGTAAATGTTGAAGCAGTCTAGGATCTTCCCCTTCTAAATCTGAAAGAGAATCAGATGTGAGCATTATATCATCAGTGTAGTGATACAACTGCATTGTTTGTGGTTTCTTCCATGCAGCCAAGTCCTGAGCTTCAAGTCTGTGACAGATCACAGGACTGTGGAGGTATCCCTGTGGAAGGACAGTAAATGTCCCCTGCCAGCCTTCCCACATAAAGGAAAACTGTTTCTGACTTTACTCTGCTATGTCAATAGAAAAGAAAGCATTAGCAATGTCTGCTACAAATTGATATGTTCTGAGCTCCTGGCCAAGGGTGTCTAGAATGGCTGTTATATAGATGGGACAGCAGCATGCAAAATGGGTGTGAATTTAACCCACTCCCTGTAGTCCACAGTCATACACCAGGAGCCTTCTGCCTTTTTCACTGGCCACACTGGTGAATTAAAGAACTATGAGTGGGCTTTATGATGCCCACCTTCTCCAACTGCAGTTTCTCCAATTTCCTTGTGGCCCCCAGGCAATTTATACTGCTTAGTATTTGTCACCTGCCAAGATACAGGCAGAGCTACAGGTGGGTGCTTAACATGTTCCCTCAGAAATGCCTTTACCACATGTACCCTCAGTCTGAACTCACCTGCAGTGGTGTGTAACCACAGGCCCTGCAGGATATCTACCCCCAAATACATTCAGGGATGGGAGAAATGTACACAGTATACTCCTCTCAGGGTAAATGCCCTATCCCCAGTGGGATTGGGGCTTTCTTCACTCTAACTGCCTTACCCCCATAGCCATATATGACAGCAGTGGTCCTGGAAAAATGCTCAGGGTTGCCATAAATAAGATAACACTCAGCTCCTGTGTCTACCAGTTCCAGGACATACTGTACATTCAAAGGGGATCAATGAATTGCAAATTCTACACGTAGCCTCCAATCTCCACCATGTCCTCCAAGGTGGGGACTTTGACCCCCCCACAGTCAAACTGAGATGCCCAGGTGTCCTCCTGTGGGGGGTGAGGGCCTAGGTAAATCCTGAGTACTGTCTCCCATGAAGTTTTGCAGGGATACAGGCTTGGCATGAGGCCTTGACTCTGGTTTCTGTGTACTGGACCTCAGTGGCTGGAACTTCTGCTCTGGCTTTAATTGGTGCCACGTTTCTAACAATATTCTATTGTGATTCCCATCAAGTTTTTCTTTCACTAACCCGGCCTTTATCAAATTAACCCACATCTGGGTCCTTGAGACCTTCATGGGGCCTTTTGGCTGCCATCAGCCATTCCAGGTGTGACTGATTCCCTGAGGCATGAGTGGGATTTTGCTACCACTGCCAGGCGCAAGGGTGAGTCATCAGGGAAGCCATTCTACTCATCTCAGTACCCAACACAACAGTGTTTTCCACCCCCATATCCCAGAGACATAAAAGCCATGTAGGCAGAGATGCCAATGGCTTCTGCCTATACCAGATGCTCATGTCCACCAGCTCATCCTGGGTATAGGGATGGAGCATGGATTGCTCCACAACCTGGGGAGGGGCTGGATCCTATCCCTGAGGTGTCCGTGGTTGTTTCATTTTTATTTTCTTAATTAGAGCTGGAAGGTCCTTTAAAACAGGAGAGGGTGGTTCCCGGAGTGGTGGTCTCAGCAGCAGATTGGCCCATGACCCCACCTCCTCCTCTTCTTCCCCTGGCTCTTCCTCCAACTCTGAGGCTGATGATACCACTCTTCCCCCCCACCCCGCCATGACCTCCTGTAACGTGGCTTTTCCTGCCACCTTCCCCCTTGCTACTCCTATGGAATTTTCCAGGGTCATGACCTGTCTTTTCAATAACTGTCTCTTTCTTAATGGCTCCCATAGGTTATCACCCAGCTCCTCCAAGTGATGCTGAAGTGTGTCTCTCTCCTGCCTAAGTCCCTCTCTCTCCTTGCTAACCCTCTCAATAATCCTCTCTCTTGTATAACATTTTCCACTATCTCTATGAAAAGAGTTCCTACAATGTCAGCTGCTACACAGTCACTTAGGGATCCTACGCAGCCTTGGAACTAACAGAAGACTAATTCTGCAGCTTTTGGTGTCTCCACACTTCCCCAGTTCTGGGGAAGCCTCACACCTCTAGGAGGTACTTTACCCTAGGCCAATTCCCCACTAGGGGCTCCCAAATTGGAAGCCCACAGATGGGGAGCTAATAACAGGTGAAGCTGCAACCACTGCCACTGCATCCACTGGGGCCTCCCAACAATCGACAGTGGGGGAGGTTCTGGACATCTCCCCATCATCTCTAAGGGCAACCCTCCCAAAGCTCACACCTATTATGACAGAATTTGGATTAAGAGGACCTGCTACCACCAGACGTAACTCCAGGTAGAGGAAATCCCACGGCAAAATACTTCCAAAACTGAAATCAGTGGAAAGGAGAAATCACATTTAAAACCCATTTATTACTTACAAACTGCAGTCTGGGGCCATCTCTTTCCTACTTTGGCAGAGGCAAGCAAGACCTCCCCCTAACCTGTCAGGTTCAGATAAGCCCTCAGTTGCCCGGGTAGGTAATTACCCACCGATATGAAGTTTAAGTACTTTCTTCACCTTTGAGAAATGCATGTTGATATGAAGATGCATTAAATCCAGATGAGATATTCTGGAGATATTACAATTTTACCTACAGGCACTTATTCTATTAAATCATTATTTTCTTGATGCCAATGTCAGACTAAGACAATACAAGGAAAGAAAGATACAGACCAATATCCCTCATGAATACTAATGGAATATCCTCAACTAAATACTTGCAAACAGTACAACAGCATATTAAACAGATCATACACTACAACAAGTGGGATATATGCTAGAATCCAATGGTTGATATTTGACACTTTCCATTTTCCCTCAGTTATGGATCAGCATATGAAGTGTCCAGATCACCAGTATGCCAAAAGAGAGAGAATGCTGTCTCCCCAAATCTGTTACCTTTCAGGATTATGAAGATCATTTGGGGATGTCTCTGTTCTGCAAAGCTCTGTGCTTCTCTGCCTTCACAGCTGTGGTCCAGGAGGTCTTTGCAAAGCACCAAGACCCTCCCATAGTCAAGGCAAATAACAGGGCTCTTAACTACATCCTACTCATTTTCATCTTTCCATGCTTTCTTTATCCTTTTCTCTTCATTGACCATCCCAAAACAGCCACCTGCATTCCTCATCAAATGACACTTGGAGATTTTTTTTTACTGTGGCATTTTCCAATGTTTTGGCTGAAACAAAGTCAGTGTGGTTCTGGCCTTCAAAGTCACTTCACCAGGGAGAAGGATGACGCCGTGTTTGGTGTCAGGGGCACCAAATGCTGTCATTCCCATCTGCTCCTTTATCTGACTGACCGTCTGTGGACTCTGTCTGGAACCCTCCTCTCCCTTCATTGACATAGATGCACACACTGAATGTTACCTCATCATCATGATATGCAACGAGGATTTGATCAGTGTCTTCTACTGTGCTTCTTGGCCCTGGGTAGCTTCTCAGTGGCTCTCCTCACCAGGAACTGGCCCAATGCCTTCAATGAAGCCAAATTTCTGACCTTTAGCCTACTGGTGTTCTGCAGTGTCTGGGTCACCTTCCTCCCTGCCTGCCACAGTGTGAAGGAGAATGTTCCAGGGGCTGTAGAGGCCTTCTCCATCTCGGCTTCAAGTGCAGGGTTATTAATCTGTATTTTTCCCCTGAAGTGCTATATTATTTTTTTAATGTCTGATAGGAATACTCTGCATAGGTTAAGGGAAAAAACACATTCTAGGTGTAATAAGCCTTCTTTTTTTAACTGATGTGTTTCTTAAACAGATGTTTTCAAGACAAAGCTAAGTCATTGTTTGTCAGATATTAGATTACAATATGGGATTTACTGTTTTCAATGAATATTTGATATTTTTTGCTGTAATAATATTAGGGGTACCATAATTCTCATTCACCTGACTTTTCCACAAAGGGCATTGAAATTTTTATTTTGAATTTTCCCATTTAGTTATTAATTAATCCTGTTGTTCTTAAATTTTGTTGTAGTAATCACCTTTATTATATTGTCTCCCACTTGGATTTTCAATTTTTTGTTCTAATTTGACTGAATGAAATTAGAGGGCTTTCTTTCCTTTCATCTAACCATGGTTATTCAAAGATTAAAACCTTTATGAAATATTCCTTTGTTTTCCAGCATTTGAAATCATTACATTTTACTTTTTACTTTTTTATTGGAATATAGTATACAATATTTTTTACAGATTTACAACAGTGATTTAAAAATGATATACAGTACTAAATATTCACCAAGTGTATGTCACTGTAACAATATATTACAATATCCTTGGCTATATTCCCTATACTGAGCTTGAATTTTGGGTGAGTAACTTATTTTATAACTGGAAGGTTGTACTTATTTTGCTTATACCACAACCCACCTTCCGTATGGTAATGAACAATCCATTATATTTGTTTATTACTATATTTCTGTTTTGTTTGTTTTGTTTATAGATTTCACATACAATAAAAAAACAAGGCATTTTCATTTCTCTGACTTTACTTAGCCTAATACTAAGATATAAGCTTAAGTCCATTCATGTGTTTGTAAATTGAAAGATAGCATTCATTTTTTATTGCTGAGGAATATTCCATTGTATTTACATACCATATCTGTTTTCTGTGCATCTGTCATTGTACACTTAGATTGCTTTCATAAGTAGGCTGTTGTAAATAGTGGTGCAAAAATTTAGGGGTTCATGTATCTTTTAATTAATTAATTAATTAATTGTTATTTTGGTATCATTACACTACAATTACATGAGGAACACTATGTTTACTAGACTCCCCCCATCACCAAGTTCCCCCTACATTCCCCATTGCAGTCACTGTCCACAAGCATAGTAAGATGTTCTAAAATCACTACTTGTACTCTCTGAGTTGTACAGCCCTCCCCGTGCCCTCCCACATTATACACTCTAATCATAATGCCCCTTTATCTCCCCCGCTGATACCTCCCTTCCCACCCTTCATCCCAAGTCCTTTTCCCTTTGTTAACTGTTCCATTCATGGGTTCTGTGAGTCTTCTGGTGTTTTGCTCCTTCAGTTTTTCCTTTGTTCTTATGATCCACAGGTGAGTGAAATAATTTGATACTTGTCTTTCTCCACCTGGCTTATTTCATTGAGCATAATACACTCTAGCTCCATCCATATTATTGCAAATGATAGGATTTGTTTTCTTCTTATGGCTGAATAACATTCCATTGTGTATATATACTACATCTTCTTTATCCATTCATCTACTAATGGACACTTAGGTTGCTTCTATTTCTTGGCTATTGTGAATAGTGCTGCGATAAACATAGGGGTGCATATGTCTTTTTCAAACTGGGCTGCTGTGCTCTTAGGGTAAATTCCTGGGTCAAATGTATTTTTTTTTTTTTAGTTTTTTGAGGAATTTCCTTAATACTTTCTACAATGGTTGAACTAGTTTACATTCCCATGGGCAGTGTAGTAGAGTTTCCCCTTTCTTCACATCCTCACCAACATTTGTTATTGTTTGTCTTTTGTATGGTGGCGATACTCACTGGTGTGAGGTGATATCTCATTGTGGTTTTAATTTGCATTTCTCTGATGATTAGTGATGTGGAGCATCTTTTCATGTGCCTGTTGGCCACCTGAATTTCTTCTTTGGAGAACTGTCTGTTCAGCTCCTCTTCCCATTATTAATTGGATTCTTTGCTTTTTGTTTGTTTAATGCATGAGCTGTTTTTATATTTTGGATGTCAACCCGTTATTGGATCTGTCCTTTATGAATGTATTCTCCCATACTGGAGGATGCCTTTTTGTTCTATTGGTGGTGTCCTTTGCTGTACAGAAGCTTTTCAGTGTGATGTCATTTCACTTGTTCATTTTTGCTTTTGTTTCCCTTGCCCAGGAAGATATGTTCATGAAGAAGTCATTCATGTTTATGTCTAAGAGATTTTTGCCTGTTTTATTCTAAGAGTTTTATGATTTCATGACTTACATTCAGATCTTTGATCCATTTTGAATTTACTTCTGTGTATGGGGTTAGACAATGATCCAGTTTCATTCTCTTGCATGTAGCTGTCCAGTTTTGCTAACACCAGCTGTTGAAGAGGCTGTCATTTCCCCACTGTATGTTCATGGCTCCTTAAAGATATATTAATTGACCACATATGTTTGGGTTAATATCTGGACTCTCTATTCTGTTCCACTGGTCTGTGTGCCTGTTCTTGTGCCAGTACTAAACTGTCTTGATTACTGTGGCTTTGCAGTAGAGCTTGAAGTTGGGAAGCAAGATCCCCCTGCTTTATTCTTCCTTCTCAGGACTGTTTTGGCTATTCGGGGTCTTTTGTGGTTCCATATGAATTTTAAAATTATTTGTTCCAGTTCATTGAAGAATGCTGTTGGTATTTTGATAGGCATTGCATTGAATCCGTAGATTGCTTTGGGCAGTATGTCCAATTTGACAATATTAATTCTTCCTAGCCTAGAGCGTGGGATGAGTTTTCATTTGTTAGTGTCCTCTTTAATTTCTCTGAAGAGGGTCTTGCAGTTTTCAGGGAAGAGGTCTTACACTTCCTTGGTTAGGTTTAATACTACATGCTTTATTCTTTTTGATGCAATTGTGAAAGGAATTGTTTTTCTGAATTCTCTTTATGCTAGTTCTTCATTGGTGTATAGGAAAGCAACAGAGATCTCTGTGTTAATTTTTTATCCTGCAACTTTGTTGTATTCTGATATCAGTTCTAGTAGATTTGGAGTGGAGTCCTTCGGGTTTTTTATGTACAATATCATGTCATCTGCAAATAGTGACAGTTTAACTTCTTTTTTTACCAATTTGGATTCCTTGTATTTCTTTGTTTTGTCTGATTGCCATGGATAGGACCTCCAGTAGTATGCTGAATAGCAGTAGGATGAGTGGGAATCCCTGTCTTGTTCCCTACCTTAGAAGAAAAGCTTTCAGCTTCTCCCTGTTAAGTATGATGTTGGATTTGGGTTTGTCATATACAGACTTTATTATGTTGAAGTACTGGCCCTCTATAACTTTTTTTTTAGAGTTTTTAACCTGGATGGATTGTTTTTTTTTGTTTTTTTTTTTTTGTCGAATGCTTTTTCAGCATCTATGGAAATGATTGTGTGGTTTTTGGCCCTCTTTTTTGATCTGGTGAATTATCTTGATGGATTTTTGAATGTTGTACCATCCTTGCATCCCTGAGATGAATCCCACTAGATCATGGTGTATGATCCTCTTGATGTATTTTTTAATTCAATTTGCTAGTATATGTTGAATATGTTTGCATCTATGTTCATCAGGGACATTGGATGGTAATTTTCTTTTTTGGGGGTGGTCTTTGCCTGGTTTTGGTATTAGAGTGATGCTGATGTCATGGAATGAATTTGGAAGTATTCCCTCGTCTTCTAGTTTTTGGAAAATTTTAAGGAGAATGGGTATTATGTCTTCTCTATATGTCTGATAAAATTCAGAAGTGAATCCATCTGGTACAGCCATTTTGTTCTTGGGTAGTTTAATGATTACCAATTCAATTTCATTGCTGGTAATTGGTCTGCTTAGATTTTCTGTTTCTTCCCTGGTCAGTCTTGGAAGGTTGTATTTTTCTAAGGAGTTGTCAATTTCTTCTAGGTTTTCCAGCTTGTTAGCATATAGATTTTCATAGCATTCTGTAATATTTTTTTGTATTGCTGTGAGGACTCCCGTGATTTTTCCTTTCTATTTTCTGATTCTGTTGATGTGTGTAGATTCTTTTTGTCTTTATAAGTCTGTCTATGGCCATATCTATTTTGTTTATTTTCTCAAAGAACCAGCTATTGGTTTTATTGGTTTTTTTCTATTGTTTAATCCTTCTTAATTTCATTTATTTCTTCTCTGATGTTTATTATGTCCCTCCTTCTGCTGACTTTAGGACTCATTTGTTCTCCTTTCTCCAGATTCAATAATTGTGACTTTAGACTATTCATTTGGGATTGTCCTTCATTCTTTAAATAGTCCTGGATTGATATATACTTTCCTTTTACAACTACCTTCTCTCCATCCACAGAAGTTGGGGCTTTGTGCTGTTGTTGTCACTTGTCTCCATATATTGCTTGATCTCTATTTTAATTGGGCCATAGATCCACTGATTATTTAGGAGAATGTAATTAAGGCTCAATGGGATTGTGAGCCTTTTTGTTATTTGTACAATTTATTTCTAGTTTTATGCCTTTGTGATCTGAGAAGCTGGTTGATAGAATTTCAATCTTTTTGAATTTACTGAGGGTATGTGGTCTATTCTGGAAAATACTCCATGTGCACTTGAGAAGAATCTGTACCCTCCTGCTTTTCGGTGTAGAGTTCTGTAGACATCTGTTAAGTCCATGTTTTCCAGTGTGTTGTTCAGTGCCTCTGTGTCCTTACTTATTTTCTGACTGGTGGATCTATCCTTTGGAGTGAGTGGTGTCTTGAAGTCAAGAACAAATGCATTTCATTTTACTTCCTCCTTTAATTCTGTTTGTAGTTGTTTCAAATATGTTTGTACTGCTGTATTGGGTGCATAAATATTTATAATGGTTATATCATCTTGTTGGATTGGCCCATTTATCATTATATAATATCCTTCTCTATCCCTGTGACTTTCTTTGTTTTGAAGTCTATTTTGTCTGATGCAAGTAGTGCAACACGTGCTTTATTGCCCCTATTGTTTGCATGAAATATCTTTTTGCAACCCTTGACTTTTAGTCTGTGTGTGTCTTCGAGTTTGAAGTGAGTCTCCTGCAAGTAGCAAATAAATGGGTCTCATTTTTTATCCATTTTCTTACTCTGTGTCTTTTGATTGGTGCATTTAGTCCATTTACACTTAGGGTGATTATTGAAAGATATGTACTTATTGCCATTGCAGGCTTTAGATTCATGGTGACTAAAGGTTCAAGGGTAGCTTTTTTACTATCTAACTGTCTAACTTGAGTCTCTTATTAAGCTATTATAAACACATACTGCTGATTCTTTATTTCTCTCCCTTCTTATTCCGCCTCCTCCATTCTTTATATGTTGGGTGTTTTATTCTGTGCTCTTTTGTGTTTCCTTAACTGCTTTTGTAAGTAGTTGATTTTATTTTTTGCCATTAGTTAGTATTTGGTTGGTCTGCTTTCTCCGTTGTGATTTTATTTCCCTAGTGACATCTATTTTGCCTTAGTAATGCTTCCATCATAGAGCAGTCTCTTTAAAATATCCAGTAGAGGTGGTTCGTGGGAGTCAAATTCCCTCAACTTTTGCTTGTCTGCAAATTGTTTAATCCCTCCTTCATAATTAAATGATAGTCATGCTGGATACAGTATTCTCAGTTCAAAGTCCTTCTGTGTCATTGCATTAAATATATCATGCCATTCTCTTCTGGCCTGTAAGATTTCTGTTGAGAAGTCTGTTGATAGCCTGATGGGTTTCCTTTGTAGGTGACCATTTTTCTCTCTCTAGCTGCCTTTAATACTCTGTCCTTGTCTTTGAGCTTTGCCATTTTAATTATTATATGTCTTGGTGTTGTCCTCCTTGGGTCCCTTGTGTTGGGATATCTGTGGGATTCTACAGTCTTACTATTTCCTCCCCCAGTTTGGGGAAGTTTTCAGCAATTATTTCCTCAAAGACACTTTCTATCCCTTTTTCTCTCTTCTTCATCTTCTGATACTCCTATAATGCAAATATTGTAATATTTGGATTGGTCAAACAATTATCTTAATATTCTTTCATTCCTGGAGATACTTTTATCTCTCTTTGCTTCAGTTTCTCTGTGTTCCTGTTCTCTGATTTCTGTTCCATTAATGGCCTCTTGTACCTCATCCAGTCTGCTCTTAAATCCTTCCAGAAATTGTTTTATTTCTGTATTCTTCCTCCCAACTTGGTCCTTTGGCTCTGGCATATTTCCCTGCAGGTCCATCAGCATGGTTAGGACCTTTATTTTGAATTATTTTTCAGGAAGATTGGTTAAATCTATCTCCCCAGGTCCTCTATCAAGGTTTGTCTAGTTAATTCTGGACTGGACCAAATTCTTGTCTTTTCATGGCAATAGAGGTAGTTGTAGTTATGTAGCACATGTGTTAGCTGGGAGATCAAAGTCCTTTCCTGCTTGCTGGTCACCTTGCCCTTCTCCCCTGCCTGTGTTGGCAACCCACACACCTGGCACAGCCTCTGGAGTAATCCCCTACACTGCCTTGGGAAGGATCACTGTTTGGGTAGTCCAGAGCCCTGTGGGGAGTGGCAGGCATGCCCGGTGTGCTTCCTGGGAGAATGACACCCCTTTGCACCTTGACCCAGTTTCCTCTGCCTGTGTCGGGCAGGTGAGCATCAGTGGCCTCTGGGTCTGGCCTGGTTGGCTATTTGATGGGAGGAGATTCTGTTCAGTTGCTGTGGGTGTGGCCACTCCCTGGCTGCTCAGCTGCTGTTGTGGAGCCACACTGGAGGGGGAAAGAATGGCAGGCTGTTTATCACAATCAGGGGCCTCAGGGCTGCATCATCTCCCAGGGGGCTGGGGTGCCTGAAGTTCCCCGGGATTCACAGCTGCTGGGCTGAGTGTGCTGGATGCTTCCATCCAGCTGTGAGGCCCCTGTCCCTATTAGACTTTCAAAAAGCACTCGCTTTTCTTTTGTCCCAGGGGAATTGGCTGTGGTTCCCACTTACAGATTTTACTTTTCCACTTCTCTAATATCCAGCACACCATTCAGTGAGTGTCTGCACTCCTGGTACAGATTACTAGAGCTGGTTATTTAGCAGTCCTGCACTTCCACTCCCTCCCTGCTCCAACTCCTTTCTTCCCGCCAGAGAGCTGGGGTGGGGGTAGCACTGGGGTCCTGCTGGGCTGTGGCTTGTATCTTACCCCCTTCGTGAGGTACTGAGTTCTAGCAGATGTAGATGTAGCTTGGCTGTTGTATGGTAACCTCTGGTTTCTCTTTTAGGAAAAGTTGTATTTGCTGTATTTTCAAAAATATATATGGTTTTGGGAGGAGATTTCCACTGCCCTACTCATGCTGCCATCTTCCATGTATCCTTTTTAATCAGTGATTTCTTTACTTTGGATAAATTTCCAGAAGTGAAATGGATGGGTGGTATGGTATTTCTGCATTCAGTTTTCTGAGAAACCTCCATACAGCTCTCCAGTAGATGAACAAATTTATATCCCCACCAACAGTGTAGGAGGGTACCCATTTCTCCACATCCCCTTCAACAATTGGTATTTCTTATATATATATGCATATATTTTTTTTGAGGGGGCATCTCTCATGTTTATTGATCAAATGGTTGTTAACAACAATAAAATTCTGTATAGGGGACTCAATGCAAAATCGTTAATCAACCCCAAGCCTAATTCTCAACAGTCTCCAATCTTCTGAAGCATAACAAACAAGTTCTTACATGGTGAACAAGTTCTCACATAGTGAATAAGTTCTTACATGGTGAACAGTGCAAGGGCAGTCATATCACAGAAACTTTCGGTTTTGATCATGCATCATGAACTATAAACAATCAAGTCAGATTAGATTATTGATTATTTGATTTTATACTTGATTTATATGTGAATCCCACATTTCTCCCTTATTATTATTATTTTTTTAAAATAAAGTGCTGAAGTGGTTGGTAGATGCAAGATAAAGGTAGAAAAAAATAGTTTAGTGCTGTAAGAGGGCAAATGTAGATGATCAGGTCTGTGCCTATAGATTAAGTATTAATCCAAGCTAGATAAGGGCAACAAAACATCCACGGATGCAGAAGATTTCTCTCAAAATGGGTCGGGGGGGGTGAGGTTCTAAGCCTCACCTCTGTTGATCCACAATTTCTCACCTGATGGCCCTCCTGTGACTGTGCCTGTCTTAGGTTGTTCCTCGCTTGAGGAATCTTACCCGTCTCTGGCTAACCAGTCATCTTCCGGGGCCATACAGGGAAATGTAAAGTTGGGAAGTGAGAGAGAAGCAATATTATTTGAAAAGGTTAGCTTTTTACTTCTTTGCAGATTTATGCCCTGTGGCTTCTATGCCCATCATTTGTCTTGAGGTATTTTTACCACTTGGAATAATTATGATACTTGGTAATTTTCGATATGAGGCATGAATTCTACTAAAGGGTTGTAATCAGGAAGGAAGAAGAAAATCTATAGAAGTAGCAGATGGAAGAAAACATGGGAAGATTGATTATTTCTTTGACATATCTTCTTGTAGAATAACATATAGGTTTTAAACCACTACTTAAATTGCATACACACATTAACATAATAGGAATACGGCAACATAACAAAAGCAGACCTACAATTACCAGCCATATCCAGTGAAACCAAGAAAATCAGTTAGGTACCCTAGGCATTTAAGAAAACTTATCAATGATATAATGGATATTGTCTAACTGAATTTGAATAGTTTGAGAAAAATCAGACAAATTAAAACAACACATTCCTAGGAACTGTTCACATCCCATATGTTCTTTTAACAGTAGATAGTCTATAGTCGCAAGATTTTGGAGCACTGCAACTTGCACTTCTCCTAATTCTTGGTTGAGTTCCAACAGGATAGATCCAGTCAAATTTGTTGTTTTATTGTATGCACAGGCCAGCTTAGATATCTCCTTCTTCATTCCAATGGCAAGTACAGGAACCAGTAGGATGAATGCAGCTACAACTGCAACCGCGCCAGGATCTTTGTTGAAGTTTTTTGATGATCATCTTCAGGAATGACTCTTCCAGAGGATGTTGATGTTGGAAGTTCTTCCTCATATACTATCTTAATTCATTTTCTGGGTAGCCAAATTAGGCTTTGATCCTTTGTTAGTCCACTCTTGGGTTCTGTGATTCTGCTGCTGTTTTGTTCCTTCAGTTTTCCCTTTGTTTTATACTCCACAGATGAGTAAAATAATTTGGTATTTCTCCTTCTCTGCTTGGCTTATTTCACTGAGCATAATACCCTCTAGCTCCATCCATGTTGTTGCAAATGGGAGGATTTGTTTTCTTCTTATGGCTGAATAATACTCCATTGTGTATATGTACCACATCTTCTTTATCTACTGATAGACACTTAGGGTGCTTCCATTTCTTGGCTATTGTAAATAGTGCTGTGATAAACATAGGGATGCATCTGTCTTTTTCAAACTTGAGTGCTTCATTCTTAGGGTAAATTCCTAGGAGTGGAATTCCTGGGTCAAATGGTTAGTCTATTTTGAGCATTTTGAGGAACGCCCATACTGCTTTCCAAAATGGTAGAACTAATTTACATTCCCACCAGCAGTGTCGGAGGGTTCCCCTTTCTCCACAACCTCGCCAACATTTGTTGTTGTTTGTCTTTTGGATGGTAGCCATCCTTACTGGTGTAAGGTGATATCTCATTGTGGTTTTAATTTGCATTTATCTGATAACTAGCAATGTGGAGCATCTTTTCATGTGCCTCTTGGCCATCTGAAATTCTTTTTTGGAGAACTGTCTATTCAGTTCCTCTGCCCATTTTTAAATTGGATTATTTGCTATTTGTTTGTTGAGGTGGGTGAGCTCTTTATATATTTTGAATGTCAAACCTTTATTACATCTGTCATTTATAAATATATTCTCCCATACAGTAGGGTTCCTTTTTGTTCTATTGATGGTGTCTTTTGCTGTACAGAATATTTTCAACTTAATATAGTCCCACTTGTTCATTTTTGCTTTTGTTTTCCTTGCCCGGGGAGATATGTTCATGAAGAAGTCACTCATGTTTATGTCCATGAGATTTTTGCCTATGTTTTTTTCTAAGAGTTTTAAAGTTTCATGATGTACATTCAGGTCTTTGATCCATTTCGAATTTGCTTTTGTGTATGGGGTAAGACAATGGTACAGTTTCATTCTCTTACATGTAGCTGTCCAGTTTTGACAGCACCATCTGTTGAAGGGACTCTCATTTCCCCCATTGTATGTCCATGGCTCCTTTATCAAATATTAATTGACCATATATGTTTGGGTTAATGTCTGGAGTCTCTAATCTATTCTACTGGTCTATGGCTCTGTTCTTGTGCCAGTACCAAATTGTCTTGATTACTATGGCTTTGTAATAGAGCTTGAAGTTGGGGAGAGAGATACCCCCCAACTTTATTCTTCTTTCTAAGAATTGCTTTGGCTATTCAGGGTTTTTGGTGTTTCCATATGAACTTTTGAGCTATTTGTTCCAGTTGTTGAAGAATGTTGCTGGTAATTTGATAGGGATTGCATCAAATCTGTATATTGCTTTGGACAGGATGCCCATTTTGATGATATTACTTCTTCCTAGCTAAGAGCATGGGATGAGTTTCCATTTGTTAGTGTCCCCTTTAATTTCTCTTCAGAGTGTCCTGTAGTTGTCAGGGTATAGGTCTCTAACTTCCTTGGTTAGGTTTATTCCTAGGTATTTTATTCTTTTTGATGCAATTGTGAATGGAGTTCTTTTCCTGATTTCTCTTTCTATTGGTTCATTGTTAGTGTATAGGAAAGCCACAGATTTCTGTGTGTTAATTTTGTATCCTGCAACTTTGCTATATTCTGATATCAGTTCCAGTAGTTTTGGAGTGGACTCCTTAGGGTTTTTTATGTACAATATCATGTCATCTGCAAATAGTGACAGTTTACCTTCTTCTTTACCAATCTGGATTCCTTGTATTTCTTTGTTTTGTCGAATTACCGTGGCTAGGATCTCCAGTACTATGTTAAATAACAGTGGGGAGAGTGGGCATCCCTGTCTTGTTCTCGATCTCAGAAGAAAGGCTTTCAGCTTCTCCCTGTTCAATATAATGTTGGCTGTGGGTTTATCATAAATGGCCTGTATTATGTTGAGGTACTTGCCCTCTATTCCCATTTTGATAAGAGTTTTTATCATGAACGGATGTTGAATTTTGTCAAATGCTTTTTCAGCATCTATGGAAATGATCATGTGGTTTTTGTCCTTTTTATTGATGTGATGGATGATGTTGATGGATTTTCGAATTTTGTACCATCCTTGCATCCCTGGGATGAATCCCACTTGGTCATGGTATATGATCCTTTTGATATACTGTTGAATTCGGTTTGCTAATATTTTATTGAGTATTTTTGCATCTACATTCATCAGGGGTATTGGTCTGAAATTTTCTTTATTGGTGGGGTCTTTGCCTGGTTTTGGTATTAGGGTGATGTTGGCTTCATAGAATGAGTTTGGGAGTGTTCCCTCCTCTTCTATTTTTTGGAAACTTTAAGGAGAATGGGTATTATCTCTTCTCTGTATGTCTGATAAAATTCCGAGGTAAATCCATCTGGCCTGGGGCTTTTATTCTTGGATAGTTTTTTTATTACCATTTCAATTTCTTTGCTCGTAATTGGTTTGTTTAACTTTTGTGTTTCTCCTTGGTCAGTCTTGGAAGGTTGTATTTTCCTAGGCAGTTGTCCATTTCTCCAAGGTTTTCCAGCTTGTTAGCATATAGTTTTTCACAGTAGTCTTTAATAATTCTTTGTATTTCTGTGGAGTCTGTTGTGATTTTTCCATTCTCATTTCTGATTCTGTTGATGTGTGTTGATTCTCTTTTTCTATTAATAAGTTTGACTGGAGGCTTATCTATTTTGTTTATTTTCTCAAAGAACCAGCTCTTAGTTTCATTGATTTTTTCTATTGTTTTATTCTTCTCAATTTTGTTTATTTCTTCTCTGATCTTTGTTATTTCCCTCCTTCTGCTGATTTTAGGCCTCATTTGCTCTTCTTTTTCCAGTTTCAATAATTGTGATGTTAGACTATTCATTTGGGATTGTTCTTCCTTCTTTAAGTGTGCCTGGATCGCTATATACTTTCCTCTTAAGACTGCTTTTGCTGCGTCCCACAGAAGTTGGGGCTTTGTGCTGTTGTTGTCCTTTGTTTCCATGTATTCCTTGATCTTGATTTTAATTTGTTCATTGATCCATTGATTATTTAGGGGCATGTTGTTAAGCCTCCATGTGTTTGTGAACCTTTTTGTTTTCTTTGTAGAATTTATTTCTAGTTTTATACCTTTGTGGTCTGAAAAGCTGGTTGGTAGAATTTCAATCTTTTGGAATTTACTGAGGCTCTTTTTGTGAGCTAGTATGTGGTCTATTCTGGAGAATGTTCCATGTGCATTTGAAAAGAATGTATATCCTGTTGCTTTTGGATGTAGAGTTCTATAGATGTCTTTTAGGTCCATCTGTTCTACTGTGTTGTTCAGTGCCTCTGTGTCCTTACTTATTTTCTGCCAAGTGGATCTATCCTTTGGGGTGAGTGAAATGTTGAGGTCTCCTAAAATGAATGAAATGCCTTCTATTTCCTCCTTTAGTTCTGTTAGTATTTGTTTCACATATATTGGTGCTCCTCTGTGGGGTGCATATATGATTATAATGGTTATATCCTCTTGTTGGACTGAGCCCTTTATCATTATGTAATGTCCTTCTTTATCTCATGTTACTTTCTTTGTTTTGAAGTCTATTTTTGTCTGATACTAGTAGTGCAAGCCCTGCTTTCTTCTCTCTGTTGCTTGCCTAAAATATGTTTTTCCATCCCTTGACTTTTAGTCTGTGCATATCTTTGGATTTGAGGTGAGTTTCTTGTAGGCAGCATATAGATGGGTCTTGATTTTTTATCCATTCTATTACCCTGTGTCTTTTGATTGGTGCATTCAGTCCATTTACATTTAGGGTGACTATTGAAAGTTATGTTCTTATTGCCATTGCAGGCTTTAGATTCGTGGTTACCAAAGGTTCAAGGATAGCTTCTTTGGTATCTTACTGCCTAACTTAGTTCACTTATTGAGCTGTTATATACACTGTCTGGAGATTCTTTTCTTCTCTCCCTTCTTATTCCTCCTCCTCTATTCTTTATATGTTGGTTGTTTTATTCTGTGCTCTTTCATGTTTCCTTTAACTGTTTTTAGTGGGTAGCTGATTTTATTTTTTGCCTTTAGTTAGTATTTGGTTGGTCTGCTTTCTTTGCTGTGATTTTATTTTCTCTGCTGACATCTGTTTAGACTTAGGAGTTCTCCTGTCTAGAACACTCCCTCTAAAGTACCCTGTAGAGGTGGTTTGTGGGAGGCAAATTCCCTCAACTTTTGCTTGTCTGGGAATTGTTTAATCCCTCCTTCATATTTAAATTATAATCGTGCTGGATACAGTATCCTTGGTTCAAGGCCCTTCTGTTTCTTTGCATTAAATATATCATGCCATTCTCTTCTGGCCTGTAAGGTTTCTGTTGAGAAGTCTGATGATAGCCTGATGGGTTTTCCTTTATAGGTGACCTTTTTCTCTCTAGCTGCTTTTAAAACTCTCCTAGTCCTTGATCTTTGCCATTTTAATTATTATGTGTCTTGGTGTTGTCCTCCTTGGGTCCTTTCTGTTGGGGGTACTGTGTATTTCTGTGGTCTGTTCAATTATTTCCTCCCCCAGTTTGGGGAATTTTTCAGGAATTATTTCTTCAAAGACACTTTCTATCCCTTTTTTCTCTCTTCTTCTTCTGGTACCCCTATAATACAGATATTGTTCCTTTTGGAATGGTCACACAGTTCTCTTAATATTGTTTCATTCCTGGAGATCCTTTTATCTCTTTATGCATGAGCTTCTATGCATTCTTGTTCTCTGCTTTCTATTCCATTAATGGCCTCTTGCATCTTATCCATCTGCTTATAAATCCTTCCCGAGTTTGTTTCACTTCTGTAATCTCCTTCCAGACATCTGTAATCTCCCTCTGGATGTCTGTACTCTCCCTCTAGACTTCGTCCCTTAGCTCTTGTATATTTCTCTGCATCTCGGTCAGCACATTTATTTTTATTTTGAAGTCTTTTTCAGGAAGACTGGTTAGGTCTGTCTCCTCAGGTGTTGTCTCTGATATCTTTGCCTGTAATTTTGCCTTTTCATTGTGATAGAGATAGTTTGCAGAGCTGGCATGAGTGATGTCTGTATGGACTTCCCTTCTTGTTAGTTCATGGCCTTCCTCTCCTGGGAGGACAGCGACCTCTAGTGGCTTGTTCTGGGCAGCTGCACACAGACAAGGCTTCTGATTCTTGCCTTGCCACTATGGAGTTTTTCTCCGCTGTTGCTGTGGGCGTGGCCTGCCTCAGGCCACTGCTCTGATATGGTGGAGCCACTTTGGAGGGGGCACGGCCAGGAGGCTATTTATCTCCATGAGGGGCCTCCATGCTCCCTGCTTCCCAGAGGGTTAGAGGGGCCAGAGTTCCCCAGATTCCCTGCTGGTAGACTGTGTCCCAGGATGCTTCCATCCGGTTTTGAGGTCCCTGTCCCTTTAAACTTCTAAAAAGCACTCACTTTTATTTGTCCCCAGGGCACTGGCTGCAGGGACCTGCTCACAGGTCTTACTCTCCTGTTTCCCTAGTATCCAGGAACCCACATATGCACTGTGTCTGTGCTCTGGTCTGGATGGCTAGGGCTGGGTGTTTAGCAGTCCTGGGCTCCATCTCCCTCCATGCTCCAACTCCTCTCCTCCCACCTGGGGATGGGGTGTGGGGCGCTCAGGTCCCACTGGGCTGGGGCTTGTATCTTACCCCCTTCATGAGGTGATGGGTTCTTGCAGGTGTGGATGTGGTCTGGATGTTGTCCTGTGTCTTCTGATCTCTCTTCTAGGAAGAGTTCTCTTTGTCATATTTTCAAAAATATATGTGGTTTTGGGAGGACATTTCCTCTGCTCTACTCCCACCACCATTTTGGCTCCACCTCCACCCTCTATTTCTTATATTTTTGACATTAACTGTTCTGCTTGATGTGAAGTGATATCTCATTTTGGTTTTGATTTGCTAGTCCCTGATGATTAGTGAAATGCAGGATATTTTCCTGTGTCTCCTGCTACATATCTGCATGGGTTCTTTAGAAAAATGCCTATTCAGGCATTCTGCCTAATATTTAATTGGGTTATGCGGTTGTTTTAGTGCTGATTTGTGATATTGTTACATACTTTGAATATTTGCTCCTTGCTGTATGTATCACTTTCAAATATATTCTTACATATACTACTTTATCTTTCCATTTTGTTGATGGTTTCATTTGCTGTGCAGAAGACTTGTGGTTTGATGTATTTGCTTTTGTTTGCCTTCTTTGAGGAAATACATCTAGGAAAATTACTCATACTTATTTTGAAGAGTGTACTATTTTTTCCTTAAGAGGTTTTATGGTTTAGCAGCTCATATATAGTTCCTTAACCCATTTTGTGTTTATTTTTGTATATTATGTAAAATGATCTTTGAAGTTCATTCTATTGCATGATCTGACAGTTTTCCCATACCATTTAGTAAAGACTGTATTTTCCATCTTATGTATTCTTGTTTCCTTTGTCATATATTACTTTAGCATAGATGTTGTTTTATTTTTGGTCTCTCTATTCTCTTCCATTGGTCTGCATCTCTGTTCTTGTGCCAACATTACACTTTGTTGATTACTGTAGTTTTGTATAATAGTTTGAAATAAGGGAATTTGTTATTTTTCTTCAAGATTGCATTGACCAGTCATACTGTTTTAGTTCCATACAAATTTTAGGATTATTTGATCTAGTTCACTACAAAATGCCATTGGTACCAAAATGCCATTGGTATTTTGGTAAGGATGGCTTTAAATCTATAGATTCCTTTGGGCAGATGGACATTTTGACAATATTAATTGTTCCTATCAAGAGTATTGAATAGCTGTCCATTTTTTGGTGTATTTTTCAATTTTTCTCACCAATGTCTTATATTTGTCAAAGTACAGGCAGTTCACCTCATTGGTAAAGGTTATTCCTAGGTATTTTATTCTTTTCGATGCAATTATAAATGGAATTGACTTCCTAAATTTGATTTTCTGTTAGTTTGTTTCTTGTATATAGAAACAACCAAATTCTGTATAATGATATTGTATCATAAATTTATGGAGTTAATTCATCAATTCTATCAGTTTTTTGTGGACTCTTTAGGGATTTCTATATATAGTAGCATTTCAACTGCAAATAATGATAATTTATTTCTTCCTTACTTGTTGGGATTCCCCCAATTTATGGGAAAACTGTGTTGTATAAAATGAGTGAAACTGGGCATCTGTGTCTTGTTTATGGTCTTGGAGGAAAATCTTTGATCTTAAACATTCAGAAGTAAGATAGCTATTGGTTTATTATATATGATGTTTATTATGTTAAGGAGCATTTCTTCAATTCACCACTTTCTTGAGAGCTTTTGTCATGAGTGGGTGATGAATTATGTCAAATGCTTTTTCAGCATCTATTGAACTGACCTTGTGGTTTTTTCCTTCCTTTTTTTCCTTTTTTAAATTTTGTTATTAATCTACAATTACATGAAGAACATTGTTTACTAGGCTCCCCCATTCACCAAGTTCCCCAAAAGACACCCTATTTAACATGCCCCCCACATTATACATGCTAATCATAATGCCCCAATTCTTTTTCCCCACCCTTAACTCTCATTCCCACCCATCGTTCCTAGTCCCTATCCTTTTGGTAACTGTTAGTCCTTTCTTAGGTTCTGTGATTCTGCTGCTGTTTTGTTCCTTCAGTTTTTCTTTGTTCTTACACTCCACATATGAGTGAAATCATATGAGTGAAATCATTTGGTACTTGTCTTTCTCTTCCTGCCTTGTTTCACTGAGTATCATACCCCTAACTCCATCCATGTTGTTACAAATGGTAGGATGTGTTTTCTTCTTATGGCTGAATAATATTCCATTGTGTATATGTACCACATCTTCTTTATCCATTCATCTACTGATGGACATTTAGGTTGCTTCCATTTTCTTGGCTATTGTAAATAGTGCTGTGATAAACATAGGGGTGCATATATCTTTTTGAATCTGGGCTCCTGCATTCTTAGGGTAAATTCCTAGAAGTAGAATTCCTGGTTCAAATGGTATGTCTATTTTGAGCATTTTTAGAAACTTCCATACTTCTTTCCACAATACTTGAACAAATTTACATTCCCACCAGCAGTGTAGGAGGGTTCCCCTTTCTCCACAACCTCGCCAACAATTGTTGTTCTTTGTCTTTGGGTGGTAGTGATCCTTACTGGTGTGAGGTGACATCTCATTGTGGTTTTAATTTGTATTTCTCTGATAACTAGCAATGTGGAGCATCTTTTCATGTGTCTCTTGGCCATCTGAATTTCTTCTTTGGGGAGCTGTCTGTACAGCTCCTCTGCCCATTTTTAATTGGATTATTTGCTTTTTGTTTGTTGAGGTGTGTGAGCTCTTTATCTATTTTGGATGTCAACTCTTTATCGGATCTGCCATTTATGAACATATTCTCCCATACTGTAGGGTACCTTTTTGTTCTTTCAATGGTGTCCTTTGCTACACAGAAGCTTTTCAGCTTGATATATTCCCTCCTGTTTATTTTTGCTTTTGTTTCCCTTATCCGGGGAGATATGCCCATGAAGAAGTCGCTCATGTTTATGACTAAGAGATCTTTGACTATGTTTTTTTCTAAGAGTTTTATGGTTTCATGACTTACATTAAGGTCTTTGATCAATTTCAAATGTACTTTTTTGTATTGGGTTAGACAGTGATCCAGTTTCATTCTCTTACATGTAGCTGTACAGTTTTGCCAGCACCATCTGTTGAAGAGATGGTCATTGCACCATTGTATGTCCATGGCTACATTATCATATATTAATTGACCATATATGTTTGGGTTAATGTCTAGAGTCTCTATTCTGTCCACTGGTCTGTAGCTCTTTTCTTGTGCCAGTACCAAATTGGCTTGATTACTGTGGCTTTGTAGTAGAGCTTGATGTTGGGGAGCTAGATCCCTCCCACTTTATTCTTCCTTCTCAGGATTGCTTTGACTATTTGAGGTCTTTGCTGTTTCCATATGAATTTTTGAACTATTTGTTCCAGTTCATTGAAGAATGTTATTGGTAATTTGGTAGGGATTTCATCAAATCTGTATATTGCTTTGGGCAGGATGGCTATTTTGATGTATTAATTCTTCCTATCAAAGAGCATCGATGAGTTTCCATTTGTTAGTGTCCTCTTTAATTTCTCTTAAGACTGTCTTATAGTTCTCAGGTTATAGTCTTTTCACTTTTTTGGTTAGATTTTTCTTTCTATGCAATTGTGAATGGAATTATTTTCCTGATTTCTCTTTCTATTAGTTCATTGTTAGTGTATAGGAAAGGCTACAGATTTCTCTCTGTTAATTTTTTATCCTGCAACTTTGCTCTATTCTGATATCAGTTCTAGTAGTTTTGGAGTGGAGTTTTTAGTTTTTTTATGTACAATATCATGTCATTTGCAAATAATGACTGTTTGACTTCTTCTTTACTGATCTGGATTCCTTGTATTTCTTTGTTTTGTCTAATTTCCATGGCTAGGACATCAAGTACTATGTTGAATAACAGTAGGGAGAGTGAACATCCCTGTCCTGTTCCCTATCTTAGAGGAAAAGCTTTCAGCTTCTCACTGTTCAGTATGATGTTGGCTGTGGGTTTCTCATATATGGCCTTTATTATGTTGAGGTACTTGCCCTGTATATCCATTTTTGTTGACAGTTTTTATCATGAATGGATGTTGAATTTTGTCAAATTATTTTTCAGCATCTATGGAAATAATCATGTGATTGTTTTCCTTCTTTTATGTGGTGGATGATGGTGACAAATTTTCAAATGTTGTACCATCCTTGCATCCCTGAGATGAATCCCACTTGATCGTGGTGTATGATCCTCTTGATGTATTTTTTAATTTGGTTTGCTAATATTTTGTTGAGTATTTTTGCTTCTACGTTCATGAGGGATATTGGTCTGTCATTTTCATTTTTGGTGGGGTCTTTGCCTGGTATTGGTATTATGGTGATGTTGGCTTCATAGAATGAGTTTGGGAGTATTTCCTCCTCTTCTATTTTTTGGAAAACTTTAAGGAGAAAGGGTATTATGTCTTCTCTGAATGTCTGATAAAATTTCAAGTAAATCCATCTGGTCTGGGGTTTTGTTCCTGGGAAGTTTTTTTATTACCACTTCAATTTCTCTGCTAATAATTGGTTTGTTCAGATTTTCTATTTCTTCCTTGGTCAGTCTTGGAAGGTTGTGTTTTTCTAAGAAGTTATCCATTTCTTCTAGGTTTTTCATCTTGTTTGCATATAGGTTTTCATAGTATTCTCTAATAATTCTTTGTATTTCTGTGGGGTCCATCATGAATTTTCCATTCTTATTTCTGATTCTGTTGATGTGTGTTGATTCCTTTTCTCTAAATGAGTCTGGCTAGAGGCTTATCTGTTTTGTTTATTCTATCAAAGAAGCTGCACTTGGTTTCATTGATTTTTTCTATTGTTTTATTCTTCTCAATTTTATTTATTCCATTCTGATTTTTATTATGTTCCTCCTTCTGCTGACTTTAGGCCTCATTTGTTCTTCTTTTTCCAATTTTGAGAATTATGACATTAGACTATTCATTGGGGTTGTTCTTCCTTCTTTAATTATGCCTGGATTACTATATACTTTCCTCTTAAGACTGCATTTGCTGTGTCCCACAGCAGTTGGTGCTTTGTGTCATTGTTGTCATTTGTTTCCATATATTGCTTGAATTCTATTGTAATTTGGTTGTTAATCCATTGATTATTTAGGAGCATGTTGTTAAGCCTCCATTTTTTTTGTGGGCCTTTTTGCTTTCTTTGTACAATTTAGTTGTAGTTTTATTCCTTTGTGGTTTGAAAATTTGTTTGGTAGAATTTCAATCTTTTTGAATTTACTGAGGCTACTTTTGTGGCCTAGTATGTGTTCTATTCTGGAGAATGTTCCATGTGCACTTGAGAAGAATGTGTATCCTGTTGCTTTTGGATGTAGAGTTCTATAGATGTCTATTAGATCCATCTGTTCTAGTGTGTTGTTCAGTGCCTCTGTGTCCTTACTTATTTTCTGTCTGCTGGATCTGTCCTTTGGAGTGAGTGGTGTGTTGAAGTCTCCTAAAATAAATGCATTGCATTCTATTTCCTCCTTTAGTTCTGTTAGTATTTGTTTCACATATTCTGGTGGTCCTGTATTGGGTGCATATATATTTATAATGGTTGTATCCCCTTGTTGGACTGACCCCTCTATCATTATATAATGCCCTTCTTTATCTCTTGTTACTTTCTTTGTTTTGAAGTCTGTTTTGTATGATACTAGTTCTACAGCACATGCTTTTTTCTCCCTGTTATTTACATGGAATATCTTTTTCCATCCCTTGACTTTTAGTCTGTGCATGTCTTTGGATTTGAGGTGGGTCTCTTGTATTCAGCAAATAGATGGGTCTTGCTTTTTTAACCATTCTATTACTCTGTGTCTTTTTATTGGTTCTTTCAATCCATTTACATTAAGGGTGATTATTGAAAGATATGTGCTTATTCAAATTGCAGGCTTTAGATTCATGGTTACCAAAGTTTCAAGGTTACCTTCTTTACTATCTTACTGCCTGACTTAACTCACTTATTCAACTATTATAGACACTGTCTAGTGATTCTTTATTTCTGTCCCTTCTTATTCCTTCTCCTCCATTCTTTATATGTGGGGTGTTTTATTCTGTGCTCTTTTGTGTTTCCTTTAACTGCTTTTGTGGGCAGTTGATTTTATTTTTTGCCTTTGGTTAGTATTTGATTGGTCTTCTTTCTTTGCTGTGATTTTATTTTCTCTGGTGACATCTGTTTAGCCTTAGGAGTGCTTCCATCTAGAGCAGTCTCTCTAAAATACCCTGTAGAGGTAGTTTGTTGGAGGCAAATTCCCTCGGCTTTTTCTTCTTTGGGAATTGTTTAATCCATCCTTCATATTTAAATGATAATCATGCTGGATACAGTATTCTTGGTTCAAGTACCTTCTGTTTCATTGCATTAAATATATCATCTCATTCTCTTCTGGCCTGTAAGGTTTCTATTGAGAAATCTGATGATAGCCTGATGGTTTTCCTTTGTAGGTGATCTTTTTCCTTCTCTCTAGCTGCCTTTAAATCTCTGTCATTGTCCTTGGTCTTTGTCATTTTAATTATTATGTTTCTTGGTGTTGTCGTCCTTGGGCCCCTACTTTGGGAGTCTTTGTACCTCTGTGGTCTGAGTGATTATATTCTCCCCCAGTTTGGGAAAGTTTTCAGCAATTATTTCTTCAAATAGACTTTCTATCCCTTTTTGTCTCTTCTTCTTCTTCTGGTTCCCCTATAATGCAGATATTGTTCCTTTTGGATTGGTTACACAGTTCTCTTCATATTGTTTCATTCCTGGAGATCCTTTTATCTCTCCTGCATCAGCTTCTATGCACCTGTTCTCTGGTTTCTATTCCATCAATGGCCTCTTTCATCTCATCCATTATGCTTTAAATCCTCACATAGATTGTTTTGTTTCTGTAGTCTTCCTCCCTACTTTGTCCATTAGCTCTTGCATTTTTCTCTGCAGCTCCATCAGCATGGTCATGACTTTTATTTTGAATTCTTTTTCACGAAGATTGGTTAGATCTATCTCTCCAAGCTCCTTCTCAGAGGTTGTGTCTGTGATATTGGACTGGATCAAATTCTTCTGCCTTTGTAGGTGTGGGGAGCTGGCACATGTGTCGGCTGGGAGAACATACCTTCTTGCTGGTTTGTGGCCTTCCTTTCCTGGGAGAATAGCGACCCCCAATGGCTTGCGCTGGGCAACTTCATGCAGACAGGATCTCTGATTCTTGGCCGGCAGCAGTGAAAGAAGCTCTGCCCTGCTGCTGTGGGTGTGGCCGGCCTCAGGCTGATGCTCTGCTATGGTGGAGCCCTGCCATAGGGAGATCAAGCGGGAGTCTCTATAATGCCATGAGGCACCTCTGAGCTGTGCTGCCACCCATGGGTTTAGGGTGCCTGGAGTTCTCTGGGATTTCCAGCTGCTGGGCTGAGTATCCTGGGATGCTTCCATCCAGCTGTGGGGTCCTTGTCCCTTTAAGACTTTCAAAATGGACTTGTGTTTTTTGTCCCACTGGCACTGTCTGCAGGGACCCACTCACTGGTTTTACTGTCCCATTTCCCTAATATCCAGCACCTCACACACTGTGTGTCTGCGCTCCTGTTTCGGATGGCTAGGGCTGGTTATTTATCAGTCCTGGGCTCCCTCTCCCTCCCCACTCTGACTCCTCTCCTTCCACTGGGAGCTGGGGTTGGGTGAGTTCTCAGGTCACAGCGGGCCGTGGCTTGTATCTTACCCTCTTTGTGAGGCACTAGGTTCTCGCAGGTGTAAATGTAGCATTGCTGTTGTCCTGTGTCTTCTGCTATCTCTCTTAGGGATAGTTGTATTTGTTATATTTTTAAAAATATATATGGTTTTGGAAGATTTCCACTGCTCTACTCATGCCGCCATCTTGGCTCCTCTTTTCTTTCTTTTTTCAGTGTGACCTAACATGTTGATTGATTTATAGAACATTGAACCATCCTTACATCCCTGAGATGAAACTTGCTTGATCTTGGTGAATGGATCTTCTCATTCACTGATGTACATTTGAATTCTGTTTGCTAATATTTTTCTAAGGATTTTTTGCATCTATGTCTAAGTGTATTGCTCTATAGTTTTCTTTGTAGTGTCTTTGGTTTTGGTATCAAGGTGCTGCTGACTTTCTAGTATGAATTGAAGCTCTGCTTCCTATTCAATTATTTAGAATAATTTTAGGGTAGCAATGATCTTTTCTATAAATATCATTGGAGTTTTCCTGATGTCATTCTGGTCCTGGACTTCCATTTTTTGAGAGGTTTTGATTATCACCTCAATATTGTTAATAGTATTTGTTCTATTCAGATTTCCTATTTCTTCCTTGTTCAGTCTTTGGAGAATTCATGTTTTGGGGAATTTATCCAATTCTTGAAGGTTGTCCATTTTTTGTCATAATTTTTCAGAGTTCTCTTTTTTTGTTGAGAGGGCATCTCTCATATTTATTGATCAAATGTTTGTTAACAACAATAAAATTCTGTATAGCAGACTCAATGCACAATCATTAATCAAACCCAAGCCTAATTCTCAACAGTCTCCAATCTTCTGAAGCATAATGAACAAATTCTTACATGGTGAACAAGTTCTTACATATTGGATAAGTTCTTACATGGTGAACAGTGTAAGGGCAGTCATATCAAAGAAACTTACAGTTTTGACCATGCATCATGAACTATAAACAATCAAGTCAGATATGATTATTCATTTGATTTTTATACTTCATTTATATGTGAGTCCCACATTTCTACCTTATTTTTTAAATAAAATGCTGAAGTGGTAGATAGATGCAAGATAAAGGTAGAAAACATAATTTAGTGCTGTAAGAGGGCAAATGTAGATGATCAGGTGTATGCCTATAGACTAACTATTAATCCAAGCTAGACAAGGGCAACAAAACATCCATGGATGCAGAAGATTTCTCTCAAAACAGTGGGGGCGAGGTTCTAAGGCTCACCTCTGTTGATCCCAATTTCTCACCTGATGGCTTCCCACTTACCAACTTTACATTTTCTTGTATGGCCCTAGAAGATGGCTGGTTAGCCAGAGACGGGTAAGATTCCTCAAGGGAGGAACAAGCTAAGACAGAGTTCTTTTTTATAATTGTTTGTATTTCTGTGGTGTCCTTTGTAACTTCTCTTCCCTCATTTTATTTATTGAGGCTTTTTTTTTCTTGAGGTGTCTAAATAAATGTTTATCAACTATTTTATCTTTACAATGAACCAGCTCTTAGTTTCATTGATCTTTTGTATTTTTTTTTAGTCTCTATTCCATTTATTGTGCTGTGACCTTTTTTGTCTTTACTAACTTTGGACTTTGATCTTTTTCTATTTCATCAAGTAGAGGGTTTGATTGTTGGAGATTTTCCTCGTTTTGTGAGGTTGAAATGTAATGCTATAAACTTCTCTCCTAGAAGTGCTTTTTTTGCCATTCAAAGGATTTGTGTTTTTCTACTTTTAGTTTCCTTATTCTCCATGTAATTTTCTATTTCCTTTTTAATTTATTTCTTGTACCATTGGTTGTTTAGTAGCATACTGTTTTAGTCTCCACATGTTTGCATCTTTTCCAGGGTTTTCTCCTCATTGATTTTCAATATCATACAGATGTAGATTAAAAAGATCCTTAGCACAACCTCAATATTTCAAATTTATTGAATTGTTTTGTGACTTTACATGCAATCAATTTTGTATAATTGTCTATGCACACTTGAAAAGAAAGACTGGGTATTCCATTTTCTTTGGAGATACATATATACATATGTATGTATGTATATATATATATATATATATATGTTTGATCCATTAAGAATCAAATTTCATTCAAAGCCACCATTTCCTTATTGATATTCTCTTTGGATGATCTACCCATTTATATAAGTTGGGTGTTAAAGTCCCATACTACTATTGTATTGTTATAAATTTCTCCATGTCTGTTAATATTTGCCATATATATTGATGTTGGTTATAGATACTGATAATTGTTTTATATTCTTTGTTAGATTGAGCCCTTAATCATTATGTATTGTCTTTCTTTGTCTTCTGTTACAATCTTTGCTTTAAAATCTATTTTGTCTGATGTAAGTGCATGGAATATTTTTTCCGTTCATTTACTTTCATTCTGTGTGTATCTTTAAGTTTGAAAAAAGTCTCTTGTAGAGAGCATATATATGGATCTTGTTTTTTATCCAGTTACTTACCCTATGTCTATTTATTGGGAAATTTTGTTCATTTATTTTTAATTACTGATAAATGTATACTTATCACTAGTTTGTTAAAAGTTTTTTTTACTGATTTTGGCTTTCTTCTGTTACGCTTTCTTCTTTTTGTATTGTCTTTCATTTTGCATGATGGTTTCTTAATGTTATGCTTAGATTCCTTTCTCCTTTGATTTTCTGTATTTATTATATGTTTTTGGTTCCCTTGTGGTTCATATATGGCATGTTAATATATATGTATATAGCAGTCTACATTAAGTTAATGTTAATTTAACTTCAAACACATTCTAAAGCAGTAAATTTTTACTACCTCTCACATTTTATCTATTTTTATGTCTTATTTTATATCTTTTATTTAGTGGAAGCCTTAAGTAATATTTAAAATGTAATTGATTTTCTAGTTTGGTCTTTTAAACTTCATGCTAGTTTTTAAGATCCACTATCTTCACTATATATTTCCTGTAACTAATGAAATGTTTCCTTTCATAATTTTCTTCTGTTTACGGCCTTTCACTCATAAAGAACTTCTTCTAACATTTAATTTGTCCTGTTTAGATGTGCAAAACTCCTTAAACTAATGTTTGTTCTAAAACTCTTTACTGCTCCTTCAATTATGCATGATAACCATCATTCTTGTTTTTTAGTTTGATGCATATTCTTGTCTCCTCATTTTGCTTGACTTTCTATGTTTGTTTAAATGAATTTGGCTAAACATACTCTCCCAATCTTGAAGGTGTGGATTATGTAGGAATGATCCTGGTTACACTGGTTACGGTGGGTGTGCCTGATGGCATTGGCTGCCTAGGTAGAATATTATTTGTCCTTTTTCCCCTTTCAGAACTTTGAGTATTTCATGCCACTTCTTTCTGGCTTATCAAGTTTCAGCTGAAAAATATGCTCATGGTGTTAAGTGATTTCCCTATACATACTTTGCTGATTTTCTTTTATTGTTTTACAGATTATTTATCTTTGATCTTTGACATTTTAATCATTATTGGTCTTGTTCTGGATGTCCTAGAGGTTCATCTTATTTCCAAATCTCTTCTTTCTTGGAAAAGGATATCTGTTTCCTTTTCCAGAATGGGAAGTACTTCAGCTATTGTTTCTTTAAATACATTTCACCCATTGCTCCCTCTCTTTTCATTCTACAATGCAAATGATGGTATGTTTGGTGTTGTCCCAGAGGTCCCTTAATGTATCCTAATTTTTCAAATTTTTTCTGTTTGCTGTTTAGGTTTTTCTTCTCATTACATTGTTGTTTAGATCGCTGATCCACTCTTCTTCATATTGTAATCTAATGTTAATTCGGTCTAGTGTATTTTTCATTTTGTTATTGTATTTCTTTTTTATACTTTATATTTATTCACTGAAGTCATCTCTGAGTTAAAACACTCTTCTCAAGTGCACTAACTGTTTATAATCATTATACTGAACTCTTTTAGTTATTTCATTTAGTTCATTTCACAGGTTCATTTAGTTATTTTTCTGAAATTCTGTACTGTGTTTTGTTTCTAGCATATTCTTATCTTTTCATATTGCTTGACTTTCTGTTTGTTTCTGTGAATTTGGCTTAAGAGCTACCCCTCCCAGTCATAAGGGAGTGGACTTACGTAGGAACAATCTCTGGTTACGCTGTATGTGCCTGATGTACTGACTGGCTATGTGGATTCAGGTAAGCAGAGGCTGTCATTTTCCCAGTTTGCAAAGTGCTGGGATGCCTCCAAATCATGTTTTTGGAATGAAACAAAAGAGATACTTTCTTTAACTGCAGGAGATATGCCAATTTGAATACAATCTTTTGACTTTTGACATTGCATTTTGAATTGCAGTCTTGAGGTAAATGAAATATCTGTATCCAGTAAGATCCTCTCTAAGTTTTGGATCCTATTCTTACTAATCCATTGCTTCTGCAGACCCCTAAGGATGCATTCTCCATCATTAATAACATATCCTCTTTGTCACTGACAGTAATAACCAATGTTAGTATTTACACATGTTGAAGTTGCAGGGTAAACAACTCCTCCATAATATTCAGTGTCTGTGAAATAAAGGAGTTAGTAGGAACACGAAATGGGCAGAGATTTCAGGTAAATAATTTAAAAACATATCCATCATTATTGTTGCTGTAAAAATAGTATTCACTTAATAAACTTTTGGTTTGTTTTGAACTCCTGTCTCATTTATTCATTATTCTTTCCTCTATACCAAGAATTGAAAATTTTAGCTCCATGAAGCCAAAGATGCTTAACCAAATAAACCAGTTGTGGAAATAAAAAGGATGAGGGCTGGCTCAGAACAAATATTTGAAATATGATGAGATGGACAGAGGGTATTTATTTTCTCTAGAGGTACTTAAATATCACTCTTGGAGTATAGTTAAAATGCTTTACTTTCTTAATGAACACATAGGCAATTGAATGAACATATTGATCATTTATATTGCAAACCCACTTTTAGTAGGAGATTTTACCTTCTGTATAATAGAGAACGAATTTGAAATTCAACATTATGACCAGTGTTTGACTTTGTGAAAATAAAAACAACTGTCATTATGAATTCCTTCTTGGAAGTACTAAAGCAGTTTATTTGCTATAATATTGTGATTTGTGAGAAACATAGACTTCATTCATAGTTCCTGGCTTATAGCTCCCACAAATACTTGGAATTTCCAAGACCTAAGAATGATAGTTTTCCTTTTTTTGTATTAATAAGGTGATTTTTTGCCCTATCTAGGGATTGAGGCTTGTTATCAGTAGAATGAACGATATGATTAGATAGTTGAAACATTCAGTCCACTGCTAGTACACTTGGGAGGGGGAAACACTACAGATTGAATGAGCCAATGACTAATGAATTAGTCCATAATGATCACGAGACTCATAAGTCCCTAAGAGGACAGCTTTGTTTCTTTCCAGAGTTTCCATGCTTGGGGAACCTTAATGTTTCCAATGCAGGACCCAGATTCCATGAGTTCAGAAGCTAATATTTTTGGAAGATAACCCTATATATATTTTAATATGTCTAGTGACTTGTGTCCTTTACTGTACTAAAAACACTCCAGAAAATTTGAGTAGGCATTTCCCTGAATCCTGTTGGACACTCTAAAAAATTAACAGAACTTAAGGAGATGGTCCTTGAAACCTCTGATCTATAATTCTTGGTCAGAAATACAGGTAATAGTCTGGAGTTTGCCGCTGGCACCTCAAGTGGTATGGGAGGGCAAACTTGTAAGAATGAACCCTTAATCTGGAGAATCTAATGCTGTTTTTGGGTGTATATGTCAGAATAATGTTTAATTAATGGAGAAATGCTTAGTGTTGCATGAGGGGTAACCTATCTCCCCATGTTGTAACTGGGTGTAGGAACTCTTAAAGACGGGCTTTACCTAATCAAATCACTGAAGTGAGTTTCTTATGTATTACTTTTATTTTTGTGAATGTGATCCAATAAAACTTTTTTTTGTTAAAGTATCATTGATATACCATCTTATGTTGGTTTGAAATACACAAGATAGTGTTTCAAAAGTTAGTCATATTATTAAATCCTCACCCCATCTACTGCAGACACTATCAACATACATATTACAGAATCATTCGCTGTATTCTCCATGCTGTGCTACAATCCCCATGACTGATTTATATTGTGATCGTGAATTGATATAACCCTTTATCCCTTTCAACGTCCCCCACCCCTCACTCCAACCCCTCTCCCTTTGTAACCACTAGTTCTTCCTCAGTGTCTCTGAGTCTACTACTATTTTGTTCCCTCTCTTGTCACTTTGTTTTTATACTCCAATAATAAGTTAAATCATTTGGTATTTGTCTTCCTCCACCTGGCTTATTTATTTTTGATTGTTATTGTTTTTTTCTTTTTTAATTTTGGTATCATTAATATACAATCACATAAGCAACATGTGATTACTACTTTCTCCCCATTTTCAAGTCCCCTCTACACACCACATTACAGTCACTGTCCATCAGCATAATAAGATGCTATAGAGTCACTACTTGTCTTCTCTGTGCTATACTGCCTTGCCCGTTCCCCTCCCCCCCGTGTTATGCGTGCTAATCATGATGCCCTTTATTCCCCTCATCCCTCCCTTCCCATTCACCTTCCCCAAACCCTTTCCCTTTGGTAACTGGTAGTCATTTCTTGGGTTCTGTGAGTCTGTGGCTCTTTGTTCTTTCAGTTTTTGTTTTCTTCTTATATTCCACACATGAGTGAGATCATTTGGTACTTGTCTTACTCTGCCTGGCTTATTTCACTGAACATAATACCCTCTAGCTCCATCCATGATGTTGCAAATGGTAGGATTTGATTTCTTCTTATGGCTGAATAATATTCCATTGTGTAGATGTACCACATCTTCTTTAGCCATTCATTTACTGATGGACATAAGGGTTACTTCTATTTCTTGGCTATTGTGAATAGTGCTTTGATAAACATAGGGGTGCATTTGTCTTTTTGTTTTTTTAACCCTACCTCACTATCAGCCCTAGTACCCCTACCGCTCCCCATTTTTTTCCATTTGCTTTATTTTATTATTATTTTTTCATTAAGGTATCATTGATATACACTCTTATGAAGGTTTCACAAGAAAAACAATGTAGTTACTACATTAATCATTAATGTCATCCCCCTAATACCCTATTGCAGTTACTGTCCATCAGTGTAGTAAAATGTCACAGAGTCCCTATTTGTCCTCTCTGACTTCACTGTCTTCCCTGTGATCCCCCACACACCATGTGCACCATTCATGATACCCCACAATCCCCTTCTCCTTCCCTCCCCCACCACTCCCCTTTGGTAACCACTAGCCCCTTCTTGGAGTTTGTGAGACTGTTGCTACTTTGTTCCTCCAGTTTTGCTTTGTTGTTATACTCCACAAATAAGGAAAATCATTTGATATTTGTCTTTCTCTGCCTGACTTTCTTCACTGAGCATAATACCCTCTAGCTCTATCCATGTTGTTGCAAATGGTAGGATTTGTTTCTTTCTTATGGCTGAATATTATTCATTGTGTATATGTACCACCTCTTCTTTATCTATTTATCTACTGATGGACACTTAGGTTGCTTCCATATCTTGGCTATTGTAAATAGTGCTGCAATAAACATAGGGATGCATATGTCTTTTTGAATCTGAGAAGTTGTTTTCTTGGGTAAATTCATAGGAGTAGAATTCCAAGGTCAAATGGTATTTCTATTTTTAGTTTTTTGAGGAAACTCCATATTGCTTTCCACAATGGTTGAACTAATTTACATTCTCAACAGCAATGTAGGATGGTTCCTCTTTTTCCACATACTCACCAGCATTCATTGATTCTAATCTGTTCTATGTTGGTCATGCTTACTGGTGTGAGGTGATATCTCATTGTGGTTTTAATTTGCATTTAATGTAAAGATATTTAGCAATGTGGAACACCTTTTCATGTGCCTGTTGGCCATCTGAATTTGTTCTTTGGAGAATTGCCTGTTTATATCCTTGGCCCAGTTTTTAATAGGGTTATTTGTTTTTAGATATACCTAGACTTAATTTTGGTATCATTAATATACAATCACATAAGCAACATTGTGGTTACTAGTTTCTCCCCATTTTCAAGTCCCCACTACATACCCCATTACAGTCACTGTCCATCAGCATAGTAAGATGCTATAGAGTCACTACCTGTCTTCTCTGTGCTATACTGCCTTCCCCATTCCCCCCTGTTACGTGTGCTAATTGTGATGTCCCTTATTCCCCTCATCCCTCCCTCCCCATTTACCCTCCCCAAACCCTTTCCCTTTGGTAACTGTTAGTCATTTCTTCATGATCTGACATTTATCCTGTGTTCTTAGAGTAAATGCCAGATATATTCTCCCATTACAAATATATTCTCCCATTCTGTAGAATGACTTTTTGTTATGCTGTTGATGTCCTTTGATGCAAAGAAGCTTTTTAGCATGATGTAGTCCCATTTGTTCATTTTTATTTTTTTTTCCTTGCCCAAGAATATATGCTCAGGAAAAGTTGCTCATGTTTATATTCAGGAGATGTTTGCCTAACTTTTCTTCTAAGAGTTTTATGGTTTCATGACTTACATTCAGGTCTTTGATCCATTTTGAGTTTACTTTTATTTATGGGGTTAGACAATAATCCAGCTCCATTCTCTTGCATGTAGCTGTACAGTTTTGCCAAAACCAGTTGTTGAGGAGGCTGTCATTTCCCAATTGTATGTTCATGACTCCTTTATTGTATATTAACTAACTATATATGCTTGGGCTTGTATCTGGGCTCTCTAGTCTGTTTCATTGGACTATGGGTCTGTTCTTGTGCCAGTACCAAATGGTCTTGATTACTTGGGCTTTGTAGTACATCTTGAAGTCAGGAAGCATAATTCCCCCCACTTTATTGTTCCTCCTCAGGAATGCTTTGGCTATTCAGGATATTTTGTGGTTCCACGTGAATTTTAGAACTATTTGCTCCAGTTCATAGAAGAATGCTATTGGTATTTTGATAGGGATTGAATTGAGTCTGTAGATTTCTTTAGGCAGGCTGACTTTTAGACTATATGAATTCTGCCTATCCATGAGCATTGAGATTAATTTCCATTTATTGCTATCTTCCTAAATTTCTCTCATGAGAGTTTTCTAGTTTTCAAAGTATATGTCTTTTTGAAACTGTGATCCTGTGTTCTTAGGGTAAATTCCTAGGAGTGGAATTCCTGTGTCAAATGGTATTTCTATTTTGAGTTTATTAAAGAACTTCCATGATGCTTTCCATAATGGTTTAACTAGTTTACATTCCCACCAGCAGTGTAGGAGCTTCCCTTTCTCCACAACCTCGCCAACATTTGTTGTTATTTGTCTTTTGGATGGTGGTGATCCTTACTGGTGTGAGGTAATATCTCATTGTGGTGAGCCAAATTTCCTAGCCAAAAACAATATCCTATAAAGCCTGAAGCTTGTAAAGGCCTCCAGCCTCTAATTTCCAAATACCTTATACATGAGCTGATACTTCCAATTAATTCACCTTACAATACTCCAATCCTGGCCATCAAAAATAAAGATCAGACTTATCATCTAGTCCAGGATCTAAAAATTATCAATAAGGCAGTTGTGCCTGTCTATCCAGTGGTTCCTAAGTCATATACTCTAT
Source organism: Manis javanica (assembly GCF_040802235.1). Classification (NCBI taxonomy): domain Eukaryota; kingdom Metazoa; phylum Chordata; class Mammalia; order Pholidota; family Manidae; genus Manis; species Manis javanica. The sequence goes on from NC_133168.1 coordinate 82,479,533, forward strand.
TAGGAACCATTTCACCAGACACCTTGTGGTTTACAACTCTAGATCTCAAAGATGGTTTCTTCTGCATTCCCTTAGAAAAAGAGTCACAGTCACTGGTGAAGGGGGGAACCTAGTAAACATAATGTTCTGTATATAATGGTAGATTAATGATACCAAAAAAAAAAAAGTCACAGTCACTCTTTGTTTTTGAATGGACCACTACAGAAAACACCTCTAGCCAGCTAACTTGGAGTGTCCTTCCCCAGGGGTTTAGAGACCGTCCTCATCTATTTGGACAAACCTTGTCCCAAGACTTAGCCCACCTACACCTGAACAATGGGGATACACTCATACAATATGTAGATGATCTTTTAATGTGTTTCCCCACAAAACAAGACTCCATTAATCATACCATTCAAACCCTTAATTTCTTAAGCTGAGGGGGGATGTAAAGTTTCAAATGCCAAAGCTCAGTTAGTACAACAAATGGTCACTTACCTAGGAATAATCCTTACTCCAGGAAAGAGAGGCCTTTCCCCAGACTGAGTTCAGGCCATTATTTCCCTTCCTTAACCTCTTACCCACAAACAACTCAGTGCTTTCCTAGGACTAACAGGATATTGCAGGTGTGGATACCAAACTATGGACTCATTGCACAGGCTTTCTATGAAGTCCCAAAATGAAAGGATGACTCTAAACCTTTAGACTGGGGACTTCACAGCAAAAAGCTACAGATCTGCTAAAGACCTGTTAACATGGGTCCCTGTCTTAGGACTCCCAAACCCAGCCAGGCCATCCCAATTGTACTCTCATGAAAAAAGAAAGGAGTAGCCCTCAGAGTTCTGACTCAAAAATTCATCCCAACTCACTAACCTATGGCCTATCAGTCAAAAAGACTCAACCCCATTGCACCGGGGTGGCCTTCCTGTTTTAGAGCTATTGGGGCCCTTTCTCTTTTGCAAGAAGAAACCCTTAAACTAACTCTAGGGGCTCCCATCCAGGTTAATGCCTCCCACAAGTTCCCTAAACTTTTACAATACAGTGAGTTTCCATGGCTATCAGACAATAGACTCCTCAAATATCAAGCCATGCTATTAGAAAAGCCTGATATCACAGTAACTACATGCTCATCTCTTAATCCAGCTACCTTGCTCCCAGATAACAAGAAGAGCCCATCCATTCATGTCAAGAAGCACTATCACTCACTCTTGGCCCTAGGCCTCACCTTACAGACCAACCATTAGATAACCCAGATCTTATCTGGTTCACTGATGGGAGCAGTTTTGTTCTTAATAGGTGAAGAAAAGCTGGGTATGCTATAGTCTCCCTACATGAAACAATAGAGGCACAGTTTCTGCCTCCTGGAACTTCAGCTCAGTTAGCTGAGCTCACTGCTCTATCTTGGGCCTTAGAATTAGCAGAAGGAAAAAAAGCTTACCCTTTACACTGACTCTAAGTAGAGATTTCTTATTCTCCATGCCCATGTGGCCATCTGGAGAGAAAGAAGATATTTAACCACTAAGGGAAGTCCTATTAAATACAAAGATCAGATCTTAAGGCTGCTTTAAGCAGTACAAGTCCCCCAACAAGTAGCTGTAGTACATTGCAAGGCACACCAGAAGGGAGTTACTGAAATAGCAAAAGGCAACCATCTAGCTGACCAAGCTGTTAAGCAGGCGGCTCTTTGAGACCCCTCAGCCTCAGGATACTCTTTTGAGGGAGGCATCTTCCCCCCCACTAATATCCCAACACCTCAGTATACTGAGGAAAAGAGGACTTGGAGTCAGCAACAATGATATACTTTACCGACCAATGGTGGCTCACCAAAGACAGTCTCCTTTTTATATCACAAAGCATACAATGGAAAATCATCAAATCACTACATAATGACACCCATATAGGACAGCCAGCTTTCACTACATTAGTAAGCTGCCTATTTACTGGTAAGGGGCTAGCAAATACTGTCAAAGAAGTAGCTAAAGCTTGCCATCTCTGTACAATAAATAATACACAAGGAAAGCCATGGCCCCACCTACTACAGCCTATTCAATGGTGAGGATCTTATCCTGGAGAAGACTGGCAGTTAGATTTTACCCAAATGCCTGTATGTCAAGGATACAGATGTCTCCTGAGATATATATATATATATATATATTTTACTACATGAAATCATTCCACTGTTTGGGCTCCCCAAATCACTCCAGAGTGACAACAGCCCTGCCTTTACATTCCCAAGTTATTTCATAAGTACTGGGCATCTCCTACCACTTACACTGTGCTTGGAGACCCCAATCTTCTGGGCAAGTAGAATGAGCTAATCAAACCCTTAAGGCTACTATTTGAAAGTCAGTTCAGGAAATCTCTCTAAATTGGATCAAAGTTCTACCCATAGCTTTATTAATAGTTCAAGTAGCTCCAAAAGCCCATCTTAATTTCAGTCCATTTGAAGCCACCTACAGACAGCCTTTTCTGTACACTGAACTTTCATAAGACCCTGAGGCCAGTGCCTTATCAGAATATGCCACTTCCACACACCAGTTCCAACAGACTCTCAGAGAATTTGGACTCACCCAGGTCCCAGTCTTTAATCAATCAGAGGACAAGCTTCTGTATAGCCCAGGAAACAAGGTCCTCATCAAAGACTGGAAAGATGGGTCACCTCAAACTCAGTTACAGCACATTTGGAAAGGACCCTACCCTGTCCTTATGTCCACTCCTTCAGCTGTAAAGGTCCCTGGAGTCACCAGCTGGATACATCACTCATGAGTGAAACATTGGAAAGAACCAACCACAGAGGACAATATCACCCAGAACCCCAGCTACACCTGTGAACCACTAGAAGACTTAAGAATTCTTTTCAGATGACAACTGTCCAAATAAGATAAGTCTCTCGTGACTGAGCTCACAAATTGTCAGTTAACTTTCTTTGCCTTATTCCTTCTTCTTTGGGCATTTTCCCTCACTGGGCTCTTCTGTCTTATGTCTGTGGAGGTACAGCTTGGTCCCTATGCTTAAACCTAGCTTTTCAAAAGTGGAGTAAAATTAATTATACTATAACCAATACAACTATACCATAATCAATACCTTGGCTATGAATCTCCCAAGAATTCCCCTTTGGACAAACTCACTGGCCTTTGCTTTCAAACTTATTCCCTGGCACATAACCAGTCATGAGCTACTCCTAAAAGAATTTATTGACACTGGATACCTTCACAAATCTCTAAACTTAACACATCACCTCTTAAATATTACCAATCCTCAGCTAGCATGTAACTGTGGGATATGTCTATCTATGTACTCTACCAAGTATACTGCTGCTCCAATTCCAACCCTCTTATGGCCTAACCTTACTATGACCCTTATCCTAAGTACCAAGGGGGAAGCCCCTTCCAACTAATAAATTTAAATAGTCTTTATGACTTCCAAATCAGTGACTATACAAAAAAGAACAATTACAGGAAGAGCAGTCCAACTCCTCTGATCCTATTTAGACAATTCAACTCAGGCCTCCACTACTGACCTGCCTGTCAGGACCAATAAGTTCCCACACTAAACTTAGTTTTCAGGCACCACTGTGCATCAAAACTTCCTGCCAAAAGTTAGGAGAGCTTGAAGAGCATCTTTGTAATTTCACCCTAGAGATCAAACCCTCAAACAACCATGCCAACTTTCAAGTCACTCAAGCAGCCTCTTTTTCCAAACCTGTATGATTTTCATGGAAACCTTATTTACAGGTCAGTACATTAAAAAATAAGCAGTCAGGATAATGCCAAGGCAGACCTACCTCTTATATAAATATGTTCCCTTGGGAAATATGTTCCTATTCTACTCAACATGAATGCTTACTAGTCCCCACTTATGAAAATTCTTCCAAGTGGGTTCTAGTAGATACAAAAAGGAATTTCATACAAAGGGAAAACAAAACTTCTGGAGCAGCCCACTACATGCCTCAGGGCCCCTTTCAACCCTTAACTGGAGCTGTTTTAGCAGGAACTCTATATGCCTGGGAAAATGAAGACAACAAACTCACCCACTTATTTTCCATTGAAACTAATTTCTGCCTCAAAAACCAAGGAGCCTTTTTCTTATGCAAATTAAATACCTATTTATGCCTCTCAGCTAATTGGACTGGGCCCTGTACCCTAGTCTGTCTGGCCCCAGACATTGACATAGCCCCTAATAACCAATCGCTGGCCATTCCTCTGTCCTCTCACATAAGAGCTAAATGAGCTATACAGTTAATTTCTCTCTTAATAGGCTTGGAATCACCACGAGGCTAAGCTCTGGCATAGCGGGACTAACTATCTCACTGTCCTATTACCAAAGCCTGTCCAAAGATTTTTCTGACAGCCCAGAAGAAATTGCCCAAAGTATTATAACTCTTAAAAATCAGATAGACTTCTTAGCAGCAGTCACGCTTCAAAACAGAAGAGGATTGAACCTCTTGACTGTTGAAAAGGGAGGTGTATGCCTCTTTCTAGAAGAATAATGTTGTTTTTATGCTAACCAATCTGGCCTAGTTAGAGACACTGTCAAAAAGCTTTCTGAACATGCCTCCAGAATCTGACAACAACTATCAATCCTGGGGTAACTGGTCCCAGATATGAAACTGGGCATCCTAGTTTCTTCCCTTAACAGGACCCCTACTAATGCTTCTCCTAACCTTACTATTTGGACCATGTTTACTAAATCTCTTAACTAAATTTGTTTCTCCCAGACTAAAGTCCATCAAGGCCCAAATCCTGTTGTGACAAGCATTCAAGCCCTTGCCCACTGATGAATCAGCTGTCTTCCTGGGACCCCTAGATGAACACCCTTACTTTCCTAGTCTCCACCATCCTAACAGTCAGCAAGCAGAGGGACCCATATGACCACACCATCCCTCATGAGCAGGAAGCAGTCAGAGCAGTCATCGCCCCTCATCCCAAAGATTTGGGTCCCAACTGCTTGAAGGGGGAATGTTAGGCAGAAAAACAGAAATGACTGGGATGGAAAGGAGGGATGACTCAGGGATATCAAGGATGACTCAGGGAGATGATCAGGTGGAACCAGAAAACCAGAAATGACTCAGAGAGTTAATCAGATGAAGCCACAGGGTCCAGTGGTGACTCAGGAAATGTCCAGGTTCTCCCAGATAAGAAATATCAGAGACACAAGGAAAGCACAGCCCCCATCTCCATTTCACTAATCAGAACAAGCCTAGAGGGCTGACTGCTGCCAAATAACTGTTCTGAACTGCCTAAACCACATAAAAGAAGCCTCAGAATTAGTATCTGAGCCTTTCTTATCTTCGGCAAGCCCACTCTGGTACTCTATGCAAACTGTTTTAAAACTTACTTTGCTTTCTTGACTTTGATCTCTTGTTTCACTGTATATGACTTCCCTCTGACACAGAGCCAAGTCCTTTCCTTCCCAATAGGCACAGCCCATGTGGGTCCAGCTCATGGACAGCAGCAGCTGAAGTTCTGTGAATGTAGTAATTGGAATGGGAAGTGTCTCAAAAAGTCCAGCACTTGCCATTTAAAAGACAAAATTTGCTAGTGACATCCAGCTACTTCTGATCTTGGTTTTCAGAGTAAGGAATTAATGTATAATAATAAGGGTTCTGTTATTCAGAAAATGGCAACAGCTGTTTTGGAGTTCTTTGTGTTCTTCAGTTCTGTCAGAGAAACAGACAGTTTACTTATTAAATTAAAAGTCTAGCTTTGGAAATTTTCTCCCTTAAATACAGCATTTTTGGCCTGCATTCCAAATGCTCAGCTAACATGAAATGTCTCCAAGGGAAGTGGAGCCCCCATTGCTGCTGGAGACATTGGGATTGGGAGACTTTGGGCCAGACCCTCTTCTCTGGCAGGGTTTATTTCAAACAACCCTGATGGCAGCTGATCCCCTTGTGAAGCTGAGGCAGTGAGCATGCACTGCAGCTCTTGAGCTGTGCTGACTCCAGGAATTTGGTTCTAGGCAGGCTCCTGTGTGTCAGGCTGGGTGCAGGTGGTGGCGGCTTTTCCTTTTGTTTGTTGGGGAAATGAAGAAGTACTGATTTTGACAATACAGGCTCTTGAAACCCCTTTCTCCCACTTCTCTGTCATATGTCCCAAGTGAGGAGAGCTGCCTCTGCCTTGACATGTGCTGGAAGCCTTGACTTCTGCCTCCTTGAAAGAGATCCTCTATGGCTCATGTTAGTGTCATGACTAGGAAGGAAATCTATATGGGAGAAGGGAGCTCTGTGCCTCCTCTAAGGGAAAATGAGGTTCCCACCTATATTACAGGCATGTGGAGACACCAGTCCTGGTGATGGCTGGACCTGTTGACCCAGTGACATAAGCTTGAGGCTGGGAGGTGGGGGCCCTGAGCCCTGGTATCTGCTCATCCTGGCCTCAGTTTCCTCACCTGGTAAACAGTAGAGACCACACTCTGATTTCCTCCCACTGTCCCCTGCCAGCATCTGCTGGTCTAATGGTGAGTGTCTTCCTGGCTTCTGGGCTAGATCCATAGTATGTGCTCAGTGAAATGTTCAATGACAGCACAGAACTGTCACTGCCTTCTCCCATCCTTTAGCACAGAACTGAGCCCTGTGCTTAGCACATTCCTACAAGAGCCCTGCTTTTAGCTCTTGGGAGGAAGTGAATTATTTCCCCGGTATTAAGAAAGGATGGCAGGTCCCTAAAGAAACAGTGGAATTAAGGGGGTAGAAAAATGATCTACAAAACATGGGCATTTTTGAGTCTACTCTGTTGAGTTTTGCAGTGGCTCCAAAGGTTGTCAGAACATGATTATGCTGGGATTATACATGATATGGTCTATGGCTGTCATTATAGATCATAGACCCTGGAAACCTACTATTGGTTGTAAGTGTTTATGCTGTTGTCTGTGACTCCTCAGATTCTTGGCACAGAAAAAGTACTCACTAAAAATGAATGAATTCCTGGACTTGAGAAGAGAATTTAGAATCCCAAGCCTGATTTATTTGAAGGATTCAAAGAAATAAATGATTCTCTTTAGAAAGAGAGATTTTGAATGACTCTAGGCAATTGGGCAAGAGGACCTGGGAACTTACTCTCTTTTACAGGGTAGCATAGCCTGGCTGTTGTAGATCATTTTAATTAGGAGAGGTGGGAACTGAGCCTCCTAATTATGTGTGGGTATAATACCAGGTGAAAAATTTTTGTATAAAGTTGGGCTTGCTGTTGTACAAAATATAAAATAGGAAAATATGATATATTAACAGTATATCAAATACAGAAACTTAATCAAATAAAAATCCCTGTGTGGTAGGTAAAGTTACTCTCTTTCTTTGGTGATCTGAATTTTAACAGTAGTTATAAAAAACAGTTATAAAAAATGGTTAAATTGTCAGATAATTCTGTAATCACAGTAACTCCAGGAAAATTGATGTTTAAATCCATATTCTTATGACTTTGGAAAGAAGTGTTAAGTTTAAAGAAAATTCTACAATTATTTGTATTGGGAGTTTTGGAATGAATGTAACAGAATATCCAGCAAAAATAATATTAAATGATGAAAGTATTCAATCTCAGTTAATGAGTCCAGAGAAAGAAAATTGTGGAGATGGTTCAGCAAATAATCACCCAGCTCCTTCCCCTCAACCTAGCTCAACATTTGGACTCATGACACAAAATGACTATGACAGCTCTATGCATCACATAAACAACCATTGGTAAAAGGAAGTTTGTCTGCAAGTTGTATTGGGGAGAGACATCTTTTTGAGAAGGGCTTATCAGAGTTGTAAAAATGTCCCCTCTCTCACCTTGGACAAGTCATGTCACATGCTGTCCTCCTGTGTTCCTCCATGAATGGAACCACCAGTCTGGTTGGCAAGGTGGTAACAGGATGTCATTCATGACAAGCATAAGCCAATCACCATGACCCACTTTCTACTTCATTACCATCCCCTGAGTCAGGTACAGGGCCCTGTCTGTCCACCACTGCTATAACCCAGACCTTAATCATGGCTCTCAGAGAATTGTTACAGTCTCTTTCTTCCCATCAACAGTTCTCCTAAAATGTAGACCAGAGCTGCTTGCCTGAGGTACATTGGAACCTCCCTCTTGGTTACAGCACAGACTGCCTTCTCCATGGCATGCATGCAGGCAATGCACTTGGGGGCTGGCCCCACTATACTCACATCCTCACTGCCAGCAGGATTCCCATCCCACAATTCCCTCTTGCTGGATCAAGACACTTCTTGCCCCTGAAGCTTTTCTGCTGCTCCTGTGTGAAGAGACAGTCACTCCATTCCACATCCAGGATGTCTGAAATGTGATATTTCCTATGGAGAGGTACATTTTGCTGATTTGTATACACTCCCCAAATCTTCTTGAAGACAGAGAATGCATTTACTACAAACACAATTGGCCATGAAGTCTGAAACTGATGGTACAAAAGGAATGGTTCTCATCTGAATCATAAATTTGATAATACACTGATATTTCCTTCACTGTGGCTGTAACTACAGGGGGAAAATATCTTCCCAGCCTTGGGAAAAGTATCTTTGAAACTGAAATTAGTCAAGGGAAGAAATAAATTGGAAGAAACAATTTTTTGCTCACAAGCAGTTGTCCACTTCTGCTTACCCCTGTCTCTCAAAACATGGCTGAAAAAAAGGGGCCCCACCCAACCTCTCCTATCCAGATATGCCCTCTATCCCCCTTATAATTGTCTATTCTTATGAAGATGGACTAATTCTCTCCACGTTTTGGAAACACCTCTTGATATGGAGATGCACTAAGGCCAGGTGAGAGATTCTGGAAATATTGCAATTTTATCCACAGCCCGCCCCTCCAGAAATCTTGCCTCACCATCTACTCCTTGCCCATCTTCTGCAGAAGCCTGTGTATGAGACAACTGGAGCATTGTAACCAGATTAATAATGACTAATAGCAACAGCAATAAAATCATGATAATCCTCAAGCTAGACGATTCAGCTAGGTTAAAGTCCTATACAAATTAAGTCCATAGCTCATCCATTCCACAGGTGGTCAGTAGCTGAACAGGTACAAATTTCAGGGCAATCATCATGCAGCAGCTAAAGCCAGGGGGCACATACAGGCCACAGAGACTGTAGAAGAAAATAAAATTAAGGGTGATAAGATACATGTTTTAATGACACCAACATAGGCAAATCTTGTCTATTAGATAGGATGCATGCAAGAGAGTGATCCTGTGAAAAGACAATGGCAGGAGTGGGATTTCATCCTGGTCTAGTATACAGACTTTCACACCTCTCCCTGTGGGAGTAACAGATGGGTCAATATATAGTGCTATGGGAGGTACAGGCACTGGCTGTAAAGATAAAACAAAACTTCCCTGTAAGATGCTATTACCTGCTGGATGTTTTAGGGACACTACCATGATCTTTGGGGGACATTCTTCTGTCACTCCAGGCATACACATGAGGCCAGCTTCTAGGCCTTTTCCCCAAGGTGCCAGAATGGCCAGCCATTGCTGGTTCATATGTCAAAATGTCCTGGGCCACATCCACTCAGCAGTGTCTCCAGGGTTTAATGCAGTTGGGGCTGGCAGCAGGATCTTGCTCTGCTGGCCATATCCTGGATTCAATAACTCTTCTTTGGTTTGCAAATACAGTTGTACAGGATAGGTAGCAATGTGTGTGAGCATATCCGCAGGGCTCAAGGCTCCTTTTCAGGTCTTCTCATTCAAATGCTGTGGCACTGTCCTTAAGCAAACTGACCAGCCCTGTAGGATACTGGTCTCTGACTTAGGCCAGATTTCAACAAACCATTGTACCTCTCTATCATTCCTGCCCCAGTAGGGTTATATGGTACATGGAACTTCCACTTTATTTCTAATTTCTACATCTATTCTTGTAACACATCTCCACTAAAGTGGTACTTTGATCACTCTCAATCACCTATGGGTGGCCATAGGCTGCAAAGAGATGCTGTAGGTCACTTTTGGTGATTTGCTGATCTGAATGACATGCAGAAAAAGCAACCAATAGTCCAGTATACATGTCCACACAAGTCATGGCACACCAGTATCATTCTGATATGGGCAGAGGCCCAATATAGTCTTTCCACTCCCTGACGAGGTGTATTGCCCCTTTACTATTGTCCCATGTTGCTTTAGGACTCTCAGTAAGTCCCTCTCAGAGCACACAAGGCACTCCTTCAGAGGACTGCTGACTTCTTTAAATGGCAAAGCCCACCAATGGGTTACAGCCCACATTGTCTTTTGCCCCACATGCAGCAAACACTGATGTAATCATTGGGTTACATCACAGGCAGGCTTTCCTTCAAGTCAGTGCACCTGGGCGAATGTGTCTGCTTCATCATTCCCTGGCAAAAGGCCAGTCACATAATATACAGTAACAGTCTTAGTCTGACCACAGGCCCATAGGTCTTGCCTCAATACTTGTCCCCAAAGAGGCCAGCACCAACCATCCAGTTGGCATGATACCATGTCAGTGTCCACAGGATCAAAGCCTGATATATGACCAAGCTGTTACTGCAGACAACTAAAGGAGAGGGCTACTGGGTGACCAGAGCCATGCAGCCTGCAACTCAGCCCATCTACTGCTCTTCCCCTTTGTCCTCCATCCATGTTTTCTCAGTTTGATGATGGAAAGCCACAGCCCTCCACTCTGGGGACTGCACATGACTGGAGCCACTTGGATGCCAAGCATCATCAGGTACAGGGGCTTTTCTCTCCTGGTCATGACTCTTAGCAACCAATGGCTCAAAAGCAGTTTCTTCCTGCTTTCCACTGGTATATGTCACTGGCCCCAGTAAGTTTTGGAGTTTTCCACACAAGGGGCTAGTAGAGAGGGTGCTATGCTGCTGTAAATATACACCTGATTTGGCCAGTGTAGGTGTCTGTGCAATGCCACTCCATGGCCTTTGGTTCCAGGCTCACACGCACACTGTAATGGGATAGGTTGTTGTTACCTTGTTCAGAGCTGTTCTGGTGATGGGCTCCATAGCCACTAATGTCTGGTACACAGAAGCCAGTTGCTTCTCTATCAAGGTGTACTGGGCCTCTTCTCCTTTCCATAGTTGTGGCCAGAATCCAGTAGGGTTGCATGGCCATTGCCAAATGCCCCATCCATAACCTTCAGTTACATGAACATCTAGCTCACAGGATGTTCATGAGTCCATTATATTCAAAGCCTACACAGCCTTGACTGCTCACTTAGACACAGTAAAAGTAGCTGCACATGGTTCTTCCCAGTCCCAACTGATTCCCTTTCATACCAACCAGTATAAGGACTTGAGAATTTGTGAGATGTGTAGGATAAACACTCTTCAGTAGCCCAAAGACCAAAAGACTTGTAATACTGCCACAATGGTAAAAGCATGAAAATCTGGACCTTGTCTATGACTGCTTTAGGAATAACTTTAGTCTTACCTGACCAGACAAATCCCAATAACTTTAAAGACAAACCATGTCCCCAAACGTTGGTGCTCTTCAAAGCCATTCTTCCTCCTGTAGATGTTGCAGCAGTGGAGGAACTGCCTGTTGTAAATATGCAAGAGAATCAGATGTGAATCAATGTAGTGACCTAGCCACACTGTTTGCAGATTCTTCCAGGTGGGAAAGTCCTGAGCTACAAGTTCATGAAAAATGGTGGGACTGTGGAGGTATCCCTGTGGAAGGACAGTGAATGTCCAGGACCAGGCTTCCCATGTGATGGCAAATTGCTCCTGATATTCCTGTGCTATGTCAACAGTGGAGAAAGCATTAGCAAGGTCCACGACATAATGCTGCATCTCTACCTCGTGACTGTGTTAATAAGGTTGCCACAGAGGGAATGTGCAAAGGGAGTATGACTTCATTGAATTCCCTGTAATCCACAGTCATATGCCAGGAGTCAAACAGGTTTTTCACTTGCCACACCATTGAATTAAAGGGACTCTGAGTGGGCTTTATCATGCTCACCTTCTCAAACTCCTGCAGAGTTTATCTAATCTCATTTTGTCCCCCATGCCAATAATACTGCTTCGTGTTTGTTACCCACCAAAGTACAGACAGAGCTACAGGTGGGTGCTGAGCATGCCCTCAGAAATGCCTTTACCACACCTACCCTCACTCTGACATCACCTTTAGTGGTATGTAACCACAGGCCCTGCAAGATATCAACTCCCAAACTACATTTTGGGATGGGATAAATGTACACAGTGTACCTGTTTGGGAATAAAAACCCATCCCCAATGGAATTTGGGCTTTCTTCACTCTGCCATATCCCCATAGACGTCTGTCACAGCTGGCATCCCAGGAGAATACTCAGGATTTCCATAAATCAGAGAAAATTCAGCTTCTGTGTCCATGAGTGCCAGGACACATTGTAAATGGGGCTTTGACTCTGGCTTCTGTGTCCTGGACATCAGTGGTTGGAACTGCTGCTCTGGCTTTAATTGGTGCCACAGGTCTAACAATATCTTACTGGGCAGCCCATCACGTTTTCCTTTCACTACCTCAGCCTTTATCAAATCAGCCCACATCTGGGTCCTCAAGACCTTCATGGGCACTTTGCCCATCTCCTTTCAGTTGTAGCTGGTACTTCGTTCCCTGCTCTTATTGTTTCAATGTCCCCAGATCTGTTGAAGTATGAGTCGCATCACTTATGGGTTATCCTATGTGGGGAGGGGGGCAAGAAGAGTCATTAGGGACCAAAAGAGAGATGGGATGGAGTAGCTGTATGGAGCACCAGATTTCTCATTCCTATGGTGAACAACACCCCATTGGGACCCTGGGGTTCCATATTATAGATGATATTTTTCATGCCCAATTTCTGTAACACCTGCTGGAGCTCAGCATATGTTACCCAGCTAATGGATAAGTATGGTAAATCACCCTGATTAGGACAAACTGCCCTGAGGGCTCCTGTCAGCCAATCCAGAAGCACCTGATTCCCTGAGGTGTGACAGGCACTTTGCAACCGTTACCGGAGGGAAGGGTGACTTGTCAGGGAAGCCAGTGGACCTATTTCAGAAGCCAACATAACATTATTTTCCATCCCAATATCCCAGAGACACAAAAGCCATATAGGCAGAGGTTTTGATAGATTCTGCCATTACTGGACTCTCATGTCCACCAGCTCATTTTGGGTATAGGGGCAGAGCAGGGTGTGACCCACAACCTGGGGATGGGATGACTCTTTCCCAAGAGAAGCCCATGGTTGTTGTTGCATTTTTATTTTCTTAATTACAACTGGGAGGGCCTTTAATACAGGAGAGGCTGGTACTTCAGGCTGTGGCCTTGGCACAGATCAGCCCTCAGTTCCTGCCCCTTGGACCCTCCTGAAATCTCCCCTACCATCTCTGGGGCTGAAAGGCACCACTATTTTCTCTCTCTTTCTCCCCATTGGCTTCCTGCAAGTTGGATTCTCTGGCTGCCTCCTCCCTCAATGCTAATGTATCTTTCAAGAGCACAACCTGTCTTCTCAATAACTATCTGTCTTTGTTAAGTGCATCTCTCAGGTCATTGCCCAGCTCCTCCAAGCATTGCTGAAGGCTGTCTGTCTTCTGCCAAAGTCTCTATTCTCGATAACCATTTCCCCTATCTCTAAAAACAGACATCCCACAATCCTGGCTTCTATACAGCCACCAAGGGCCTCTAAGTAGTCTTCTATCTCTCAGAGGGCAATTCCACAGCTTCCAGTGTGTTCACCCTTCCCAAAATCTGGGTAAAGCCACATACCTCTAGGAGGTGCTTTACCCTAGATCAACTCCCGAATTGGTAGCCCCACATACAGGGTGTTCCTTCATGAAGCTGCACCATCCACTGCTGCAGCCACTGGGGCCTCCCCTCCATCCACATGGGGTGTTCTGGGTATCTCCCCACCACCCCTCGAGGCAGACCACCCAAGGGTCACATCCACAAACACAGATTTCAGGTTCGGAGGTCCTGCCAATACCACCAGGTGAAACTCAGTAGAGGAAATATTTTCCCAACCCTGGGAAAAATATCTTTGAACCTGAAATCAGTCAAAGGGAGAAATAAAATAGGAGAAACCCACATATTGCTTACAAGCAATCATCCACTTCTGCTTGCCCATGTCTCTTGTGACTTGGATGCAAAAAGGAACCCCACCCAACCTCTCCTGTTCAGATAAGCCCTTGCTCCCCCTTGTAATTACATATTGATATGGAGATGGACTACTTCTCTCCACACCTTGGCAACACTTATTGATATGGAGATGCACTAAGGTCAGGCAAGAGATTCTGGAAATACTGCAATTTTACCCGCAGTGAGAATTTACAATTATTGCATTTCACAAATAATGTGCTTGTTTTAATATTGGAGCATTAAGGCTGTGGAAAGCATCCTGTTGGGATGTTGAAACATAATTGGGATGCTTTCTTGAATTCTGTTTAGATGGAGTTGCCTTGTGCTGAGGATTATGTAGTTCTCAGAATGCTGTACAGTATTTACAGATTTTGTATTGTTTCTGGGAAAAGATAATAATATAATGTTTAAAAATGCATATACAGGGATCACGGGAAGATGGCAGCATGAGTAGTTCAGAGGAAATAACCTCCTCAAAACATATATATTTATGAAAATACAATAAATACAACTATTCCTAAAAGAGACACCAGTGGATGCAGTACAACAACCAGGATACATCTACATCTGTGAGAACTCAACATCACATGAAGGGGGTAAGATACAAGCCATGGCCAGGCAGGACCCGAATGCTCCCCCACCCCAAAACCTGGCAGAAAGAAAGGAGTCATAATGGGGAGGAAGTGAAATCCCAGGACTGCTAAACAACTAGCTCTAGAAATCCACACCCAGAACGCAGACACAAGGTGCATGGGGTGCTGGATATTAGAGAAACAGAAAAGCAAAACCTGTGGGCAGGTCCCTGAAACCGGCGCCCCTGAGACAAAAGAAAAGTGAATGCTTTCTGCAAGTCTTAAAGAGACAGGGACCTCATAGCTGGATGAAGTTGTCCCAGCACACATAACCAGCAGCTGGGAATCCTGGGGAAACTTAGGTGCCCTAAACCCCACAGAGGCAGTACAGCTCTGAAGCCCCTAATGGCACTAAGCAGCCTGCCAGTCATTCGTCCAACTGGCTCAGACCCCACACAGCAGCCCAGTAGTGGGAGAGTGTCAGCGCGTGCTGGGGACAGCAGCACCAGAAGGGACCAGGAGCAGAACCGTGCGCCAGCGGCACCAGAAGGGACCAGGAGAGGCTTGTGTGAGCATGCAGCAGCACAAACAAACAGCCCGGGTCAGCTGTTGCACAAAGGTGGCAGTGAAGCCAGAGGAGCCCGGTAGAGGCCCATGCAGGAGAGCCCTGTGTGCACCTGCAGCGGAGCCAGAGGAAGCAGGCACACTCCCAGCAGCCTACCGGAAACCTAGTCCAATGCAGAGCCACCTGATCCAGACCCAAAGGCTGCTGCTGCCACACAGCTGCCTGGCAGGGGTGCTGTTAGCACGGAGGAGCGCACCTGGCATGCCTCCCACTCCCTGCAGGGATCCGTGCTGCTCTGATGGAGATGCCACCCACAGCAGCTTAGGGGACTAACCCAGTGGCTGCTCCAGGAGTGTGGGTAACCGTCACAGGTAGCAGAGAAGGACAAGGCATCCAGCAAGCAGGAAAGGACTTTCTTCTCCCAGCTGACACACCCGCAACCTGCCTACAGCCACTGCTATCACAATGAAAAGGCAAAAAAAACTTAGTCCACTCCAAGATAGTTCAAACAACACCTGAGAGATGATCTTCAGAGGCAGACCTAACCAGTCTACCTGAAAAAGAGTTCAAAATAAAAATCATAAACATGCTGACAGAGATGCAGAGAAATATGCAAGAGATAAGAGACGAAGTCTGGAGTAAGACTACAGACGTCCAGAGGGAGATTACAGCAGGGAAACAAACTCTGGAAGGATTTATAAGCAGGATGGATAAGATGTAAGAGACCATTGATGGAATAGAAACCAGAGAACAGGAATGCATAGAAGCTGATGCAGAGAGAGATATAAGGACCTCCAGGAATGAAGTAATATTAAGAGAACAGTGTGACCAATCCAAAAGGAACAATATCCACATTATAGGGGTACCAGAGGAAGAAGAGAGAGAAAAAGGGATAGAGTCTTTGAAGAAATAATTACTGAGAACTTCCTCAAACTGGGGGATGAAATAGTTGCTCAGACTACAGAGGCACACAGAACTCCCAAGAGACAGGTCCCAAAGAGGACAAAACCAAGACACATACTAATTAAAATGGCAAAGATCAAGGACAAGGACAGACTATTAAAGGCAGCCAGAGAGAGAGAAAAGGTCACCTACAAAGGAAAACCCATCAGGCTAATATCAGACTTCTCAACAGAAACCTTACAAGCCAGCATGACATAATTAATGCAATGAAATAGAAGGGCCTTGAACCAAGGATACTGTATCCAGCACGATTATCATTTAAATATGAAGGAGGGATTAAACAATTCCTAGACAAGCAAAAGTTGACGGAATTTGCTTCGCACAAACCACCTCTACAGGGCATCTTACAGGGACTGCTCTAGATGGGAGCACTCCTAAAAAGAGCACAGAACAAAACACCCAACATATGAAGAATGGAAGAGGAGGAAAAAGAAGGGAAATAAATAATCATCAGACTGTGTTTATAACAGCTCAATAAGCGAGTGAGGTCAGACAGTAAGGTAGTAAACAATCTAACCTTGAACCTTTGGTAACCACAAATCTAAAGTGTGCAATAGCAATAAGCAGATATCTTTCAATAATAACCCTAAATGTAAATGGACTGAATACACCATTCAAAAGACAGTGTAATAGAATGTATAAAAAAGCAAGACACATCTACATGCTGCTTAAAAGAAACTCACCTCAAGCCCAAATACATGCACAGAATAAAATTAAAGGAATGGAAAAAGATATTTCATGCAAACAACAGGGAGAAAAAAGCAGGTGTTGCAGAACTAGTATCAGACAAAATGGACTTCAAAACAAAGAAAGTAACAAGAGATAAAGAAGGACATTACACGATAAAGGGCTCAGTCCAACAAGAGGATATACCCATTATAAATATATATGCACCTAACAAAGCAGCACCAGCATATGTGAAACAAATAATAACAGAACTAAAGGAGGAAATAGAATTCAATGCATTCATTTTAGGAGACTTCAACACTCCACTCACTCCAAAGGATAGATCCACTGGACAGAAAATAAGTAAGGACACAGAGAAACTGAGGAACACACTGGAAAAGATGGACCTAATAGACATCTATAGAACTCTACATCCAAAAGCAACAGGATACACATTCTTCTCAAGTGCACATGGAACATCCTCCAGAATAGACCACATACTAGGCCACAAAAAGAGCCTCACTAATTCCAAAACAATGAAATCCTACCAACCAACTTTTCAGGTAACAAAGGTATAAAACTAGAAATGTACAAAAAAGAAAAAGGCTCACAAACACATGGAGGCTTAACATCATGCTCCTAAATAATCAATGGATCAATGTCCAAATTAAAATGGAGATCCAGCAATATATGGAAAGAAATGTCAACAACAACACAAAGCCCCAACTTCTGTGCGATGCAGCAAAAGCAGTCTTAAGAGGAAAGTATATAGCAATCCAGGCATATTTAAAGAAGGAAGAACAATCCCAAATGAATAGTCTAATGTCACAATTATAGAAATTGGAAAAAGAAGAACAAATGAGGCCTAAGGTCAGCAGATGGAGGAACATAGTAAAGATTAGAGAAGAAGTAAATAAAATTGAGAAGAATAAAACAATAGAAAAAATCAATGAAAGCAAGAGCTAGTTTTTGAGAAAATAAGTAAAATAGATAAGCCTCTAGCCAGACTTACTAAGAGAGAAAGAGAGCCAACACACATCAACAGAATCAGAAATGAGAAAGGAAAAGTCACGACGGACCCACAGAAATACAAAGAATTATTAGAGAGTACTATGAAAACCTATATGCTAACAAACTGGGAAACCTAGGAGAAATGGACAACTTCCTAGAAAAATACAACCTTCCTAGACTGACCAAGAAAGAAACAAAATCTAAACAGACCAATTAACAGCAATGAAATTGAAGGGGTAATCAAAAAACTTCCCAAGAACAAAACCCCCGGGCTGGATGGATTTACCACAGAATTTTACAGGCATACAGAGAAGACATGATACCCATTCTCCTTAAAGTTTTCCAAAAAATAGAAAAGGAGAGAATACTCCCAAACTCACTCTATGAAGCCAACATCACCCTAATCCCTAAACCAGGCAAAGACCCCACCAAAAAGAAAACTACAGACCAATATCCCTGATGAACCTAGAAGCAAAAATACTCAACAAAATATTAGCAAACCGAATTCAAAAATACATCAAGAGGATCATACACCATGATTAAGTTGGATTCACCCCAGGGATGCAAGGATGGTACAACATTCGAAAATCCATCAACATCATCCACCACATCAACAAAAGAAGGACAAAAACCACATGATCATCTCCATAGATGCTGAGAAAGCATTCAACAAAATTCAACATCCATTCATGATAAAAACTCTCAACAAAATGGCCATAGAGGGCAAGTACCTCAACATAATAAAGGCCATATATGATAAACCCACAGCTAACATAATACTGAACAGCGAGAAGCTGAAAGCTTTTCCTCTGAGATCGGGAACAAGACAGGGATGACCTCTCTCCCCACTGTTATTCAACGTGATACTGGAGGTCCTAGCCACGGCAATCAGACAAAACACAGAAATACAAGTAATCCAGATTGATAAAGAAGAAGTCAAACTGTCACTATTTGCAGATGACATGATATTGTACATAAAAAACCCTAAAGACTCCACTGCAAAACTACTAGAACTAATATCGGAATTTAGCAAAGTTGCAGGATACAAAATTAACACACAGAAATCTGTGGCTTTCCTATACACTAACAATGAACTAAAAAAGAGAGAAATCAGGAAAACAATTCCTTTCACAATAGCATCAAAAAGAATAAAATACATAGGAACAAAACTAACCAAGGAAGTGAAAGACCTATACCCTTAAAACTACAAGACACTCTTAACAGAAATTAAAGAGGTCAATAACAAATGGAAACTCATCCTATTCTCCTGGCTGGGAAGAATTAATATCGTCAAAATGGCCATCCTGCCCAAAGCAATATACAGATTTGATGCAAGCCCTATCAAATTACCAACAGCATTCTTCAATGAACTGGAACAAATAGTTCAAAAATTCATATGGAACTGCCAAAGACTCCGAATAGCCAAAGCAATCCTGAGAAGGAAGAACAAAGTGGGGGGGTGGGATCTTGTTCCCCAACTTCAAGCTCTACTACAAAGCCACAGTAATCAAGACAATTTGGAACTGGCACAAGAACAGAGCCACAGACCAGTGGAACAGAATAGAGATTCCAGACATTAACCCAAACATATATGTCCAATTGATATATGATAAAGGAGTCATGGACATACAATGGGGAAATGACACTCTCTTCAACAGATGGTGCTGGCAAAACTGGACAGCCACATGTAAGAGAATGAAACTGCATCACTGTCTAACCCCATACACAAAAGTAAACTCCAAATGCATCAAAGACCTGAATGTAAGTCAAGAAACCATAAAAATCTTAGGAAAAAAGATAGGCAAAAATCTCATGGACATAAACATGAGTGACTTCTTCATGAACATATCTCCCCGGGCAAGGGAATCAAAGGCAAAAATGAACAAGTGGGAATATCAAGCTAAAAAACTTCTGTACAGCAAAGTACACCATCAATAGAACAAAAATGTATCCTACAGTATGGGGGAATATATTAATAAATGACAGATCCAATAAAAGATTGAAATCCAAAATATACAAAGAGCCCACACACCTCAACAAACAAAAATCAAATAATCCAATTAAAAAATGGGCAGAGGAGCTGAATAGACAGTTCTCTAAAGAAGAAATCCAGATGGCCAACAGGCACATGAAAAGATGTTCCACATCGCTTGTCATCATAGAAATGCAAATTAAAACCACAATGATATATCACCTCACACCAGTAAGGATTGCCATCATCAAAAAGACAAACAACAACAAATGTTGGTGAGGATGTGGACAAAGGGGAACCCTCCTATACTGCTGGTGGGAATGTAAATTAATTCAACCATTGTGGAAAGCTGTATGGAGGTTCCTCAGAATGCTCAAAATAGAAATACCATTTGACCCAGGAATTCCACTTCTAGGAATTTACCCTAAGAATACAGCACTCCAGTTTGAAAAAGACAAATGCACCCCTATGTTTATCACTGCACTATTTACAATAGCCAAGAAATGGAAGCAACCTAAATGTCCATCAGTAGATGAATGGATAAAGAAGAGGTCATACATATACACAATGGAATATTACTCAGCCATAAGAAAGAAACAGATCCTACCATTCACAACAACATGGATGGAGCTAGAGGCTATTATGCTCAGTGAGCCAGGCGGAGAGAGACAAGTACCAAATGATTTCACTCATATGTGGAGTATAAGAACAAAGGAAAACTG
Organism: Manis javanica; assembly: GCF_040802235.1. Lineage (NCBI taxonomy): Eukaryota > Metazoa > Chordata > Mammalia > Pholidota > Manidae > Manis > Manis javanica. Next base: position 82,500,032 of record NC_133168.1, read on the forward strand.
AAGGAACAAAACAGCAGCAGAATCACAGAATCCAAGAATGGACTAATAGTTACCAAAGGGAAAGGGACTGGGGAGGATGGGTGGGAAGGGAGGGATAAGGGAAGAAAAAAAGAAAGAAAGCATTACAATTACCATGTATAGTGTGTGTGGGGCACGAGGAGGGCTATGCAACACAGAGAAGACAAGTAGTGATTTTACAGCATCTTACTACGCAGATGGACAGTGACTGTGAAGAGGTATGTGGGGGGGACTTGGTGAATGGGGGAACCTAGTAAACATAATGTTCTTTCTGTAGTTGTAGATTAATGATACCAAAAAAATATGTAAAAAAATGAATATACATCCTTGAAATAAATACACAAAATACCAGGATCTTCCAGTTCTGTTTGTTGGGGAAAAGTCAGTACCCAGCTGAGTGAATTGGAGCCTGAGGTGAAAAGTAAAAATCATATACCTAAAACTGATACATGTAAGTATGTTAATTATAAATCAATAATCAAATTTAGAAAAGTGCTATATATATACATACTTTGTTAAATTATTCTTGATTCATTTTTATTACAATACTTAAGCATTTGAAATTATGTTGAAATTATTTCAAGTAGGTGCACAAAAGTTCACAATATTGTGTGAGCAAATAGGTTATTTATATCCAAACCAGAATTTAGTCCAGTTTTTCTTTCCTGGATTTAATGGAAACAAACTAATTAAAAACAATTTAAAAATATAATTCTTAACATAGCTCGCTGTCAGTGCAAAGTGTTGCCATATTTGACAATTTGTCAAGGATCAGTGACTATAATAAATATATATGTGTTTGTTTATGAATATAGGTATGTATATTTATATAATGTAATTTTTATAAATATTTACTTAATTCCTAGGATCCCACTGTGGTACTTCTTGGTATATCAAGGGGAATTCAAATTTGGAGAAAATTTTAGTAAGGAAAGTCTGTGAATATGTTTTATAAACTGGAGAATCAATTATGATTTTTAATATATCCACTATTGATGTTTCATGTTCCTTAATATCATTTGAGATAACATTTCTATACAATATGGATCATTGAAATATAAGAACCAAATCAGTGGCTGATTTTTGGATATCACATATTATTTAAAATACTGTTCTATTCTTCAAAATTCATAATCTCAAATCCCATTGTCTAATTTTGTACATCTACACCTCAAAGGTGTAGTTAGGATACCTACCATGTCCTTCTTTTGGTTAAGTCCTATTTACCTGAGTCCTTTCATCTGTTAATTCATATATTTCTAACTTTTTTCTATCTTGGTGTTTATTTTCAAATTATGAAAGCATATTCATATGTTTTGTTAAACTTTTATATTCATTGAGCATACTTTCTAATAGATTGTGTACAATCTGAATCTTTTCCTTCCCTTAGGGTGATCATTTTAGATTAACAGATAGACATGAGCAGTTGGGGAAGGGGAAGATGAGGTTCAAGGAGAAAACACCCAGTTAGGGGATCCCACTTGAAGACAACAAAGGCTTTGGCAGGGAGAGAACTTCCTTGCCTATGGAGACCAGGCCAAACTGGTCCCAACCAGATCATAAGGCAGGTGCAATCAAACAAAGATAAGAACCACCCAACCCACCTATCATAATCTCATTTTTAAAATAGAAGTTTTTCTCCTACCCCCAACCCCAGGCTTTTCTGTGTGCATGTTGGGAGAAGACATACACACCACGAAGAGTGAGTATATAGCTGGAGCTGTCAATCATATGACCTCACCCTGTCAATCAAAGAGGTGCTTCCCAGCTAGGAAAGGATAAATGGACACCCCTAAAATTTAAGTGCCTTTGTCTACCTTGATTCTGGCCCCCTACTCCCTTAGAGTGTATTCAAATAAAATTTTCACTCTGCTTCACTATTGTATCTCTATCTTTCAATTTTTTGTCTTGATGGGGATAAGAACCAGGGAAAAGAGACTCAATCCATAACAATCAGATGTTTACAGAGCAAACCAAGTACAAGCCATGCCAGAATAAAAATAATGATAATATAATAATGTAATCTATAAGGGATGTACTGAATGTTTCTGTTCTGTGTTTTCTTTGTACATTTGTCTCTTTGGCATCCAGTCATCACACTTTTACTGTGTATTTTCTTATTTTTGTGTTGCTGATGCTGTGGTACTGGACAGCCATGTATATCTTGGCACAGATAGCCTCTTCCAGGGCTGGCTAGCTCTTAAATACAATAACTTGTCTAGGAGTATTAGCCAGAAAAATAGATATGAGTGAGGTGGAGGGAGAATAAAGCCAGTAAAGCCCACTAAAGGGGCCTCAGAGGTAAGTAGATAAAACTGGAGAGCCAGAAAAGACTCACAGAGTTAGTGAGTTAATTAGTTGAAGCTCCAAAGACCAGGAGTAACTTGGAATGTCTGGATATGCCCCTGATAAGGAAAAGCATCTGGGCACAGCCTGGGTATTCATTGTGTCAATTAGATCATGACATTGTAAGATTTACTTTAGCCTTCCAAAAGGCCCAGCTTATTCTTCAACTTAACCTGTGTGCTGTTTTCTTCCCTCCTTCTCCAGGCCCTAATCAAGGAACTTTGTAACCAGGGCAGGAGACAAGAATCATGGTTAACTTCTCCTCCCTATTATGAAAAAAGTCCAGTATAAGCAGCATAGGAAGAACAGGAAAGATTCCATCTTAAAGCTGATTCCATTTTAAAAGCCAGAAAGTTAGGAAGTAAGATTCCTAACATATCCTTTAGCAAACAGACAATAAGTCAGCTCACCTTCTGGGCAGGGAAGGTGGTCTTAACTGATATTTTCCCAGAGGGAATCAACTATCCTGGGGAGGAACAGGATCAGTACATTTCTTGTGTTGTTAACTTTGAAGAATTACCTAGAGGACTGATAATAGAGAAGAGGAGACATGGTGTCTCTCACCAGAGATAAGCATCTTGAGGCCCCTTAGCCCTATGTCACATTCCTGAAAAATCCTTAAAAGAGGGAATCCCCAACATTTCATGGTGCCTCCTGTCTCAAAATGCCTGCCCTTTTTTCTCTTTAAGTGCATAACTTCAAATAAAACTTTTACTCTGCTGCACTACTGTGTCTCTTCCCTTCAGTTCTTTGTTCTGCAGGGACAAGAACCAAGGAAAATAAACTCAAACAGGAGGTTTTCTTTCACGTGCAAACTACAGCACCAACCACCTACTTACCAAACTCACACAACAATGCCAGCACCTGTACCTTAAATAAACGCAGGGCCTCTAATGAAGTAACTAATGTTAAATGAAATCATAAAGATAACACTGATCCAATAGGATTAGTGTGCTTACAAGAGGAGACACTAGGGAACTGGTTGCCTCTCTGCATAGGCAACAAGGAAAGGCCAAGCCAAGACATCTAGAAAAGGCTGCTGCCTGCAAGCCAGGAAGAGAACTCTCACCAGGAGCTATATTAAATGACACCTCATCTGCGTCCTTAATTGTGAGAAATAAATCCCTTCATTGTAAGCCACTCAGTTTATAGTATTCTGTTATAGCTGCCTGTAGGGAAAATGGAAGTTCCACGGCAAAGATCCTTGCCTGATGCATCCAATGAGGCAATACTTAGCCTTCTGTGCAGGCACCTACTTGCACACCTGTTGGCAATAAGCCATTACTACCAGTATTGCTACAAGAAGTTCTTCCCAGTTCTCAGGGCAGAGGGAGCAGGACAGCAGAGCCTAGGAAAAAGAGCAGAGACTGAGATGGGATTGCTGGGGCAGAGGTGGATGTGATTTCAGCACTTGGCCTGCCCCCCTGAGAGTAAAGCTTCTTACAAGTCCTTTTATTCCCAACATTCTGTTGTCAGTTCTCTTTTTCACTGAATTCATAGTTAACTTGCCTGGGGCTCAAACCCTCAGGCAAGGCACTTCCCACACACGTTATGACATACAAAATTTATACACGTTTTATTACTTCAACATAAAATCTGCTACATATATTATTTGATAGCACATTATTATCTATCATTAATATTTGTAATGAAAAATATTATTGAATGAAACTTGGTGTGATAGGTGAGTGAGGGCCTCTGATGTACACAGGTACCCTCATGTGGGGAAGTTTGGGTTCCTATGGCCAGGATTCTCACTGAACTTAAACCACTTAATGCTGTAACTGGCCTGTTGCTGGGCTGCCACTTCCACACCTGTAGGCAACAAGTTATTATTGTGCTATATAGAGAGCTCGGCCCAGTGCTCTGGGCTGAGGCAGAGACGCTAGTGCTCCACCTACTGCCGGGATAACAAGCCAGGTAGTGAACCCTTTCACTCCAAAGAACGTTTTGCTGTCAATTTCTTTGGTCCCACTGGATCCACAATGAACTTGCCCGGGGCTGAAACTCATTGGTAAAACAACTGGTGAAAGTTGGCAGGGTTTGCTGTTGACCAAGGAAAAAGACAAGCTGCCCTTATGGGAGGGGTGCTTCAGCAGGCTGCCCTTGTGAATGGGGAGACAGTGGATTGTCCCCCAGTGGGTATGTGGTCTGAGGAGGCTTGCCTCCTAGAGGACTGGGACAAACCCCAGGACTGGAGGCAAGTGGAGGTGACACCTGAGGCAGTAGGGGTGGCTCTTGGTACAGTGAGCAGATCCTTTGAGAAGCAGAGTGCCCGGGAGGCAGAGGGGACTGTGGGCTGGCTGCTTCTCACAGTCTTATAAAGGTGTACAGAGGAGACCCAATAAATGGTGCTGCGAGAACACAAGCTGCAAACTTCAGTAGACTCCCTGAGGATGGAAGTGGCATTGTTGCAAGAGGCAGCATGAGAATGCGACCTGCAAACCTCTGTGGATTCCCTCAGGAAAGAGAAGCCTTGATGCGGGAGGAGGCAGCACGAGAGCGACGGCAGCAAGGTGCCATTGGAGAGGAGATGGCAGTGCTGCCAGGTGTTCTGAAGGAGGAAGAGGCCATCAAGGAAAAACAGGATCTCCTGAGGGAAGCACAGAGGTGGCATGAGAACATCAGCTGTGAAGCATTGAGCTGAAGGTAAGAGACCTTCTGAAGACAGAGGTAGCATTGCTGTGAGGCACAGTAGAAAAGTTAAAGATTGTAGCAGAGGAGGCACTCGGGTGAGGGGAGAGAAAGGTGCCATCAGTTCCAGAGATGGAGGAGCTGGGGAAGGATGAAGGGGTGGTGTCGGAGGCATTGGCAACTCCTGTATTGAAAGCATTCCCAGTGGTTATAAAGAAAATAAAGACCCAGCAGCTGAAAGTTCCCCAATGAAAGGAGCAGCCCCCTCCCCAGGTCGTGGAACACTCTATGGTCCGCCCCTATACTCAGGCTGAGCTGGTGGATTTGGGATCCCGGTTTAGGCAGAAGCCCTTGGGGTCAATATCAGCTTGGCTCCTGCGTCTTTGGGACTTAGGGGTGGATGGAATTGTTCTGTCAGGATCAGAGATGGGCGAGCTGTCTTCCCTGACAGTGCAGCCCACCTTGAAGCAGCGACTACAAGATGCACATCAGACCCCAGGGAGTCACTCCCTCCTTGATTGGCTTATGGCTGCACTTCGTGCTGTGTGGCCCAATCCGGGTGACCTACCATCCTCTCCTGTTAGATGGCAGACATATGCTGACCTCCAACAGTTGCTACAAGAGCTAGGCATAAGAAATGCCATGTATAGTCCAAAGAATAACTCAGATGAAGAGACTTTCACTACTGGGATGAAAAATATTATACTTCAAATGGCTCCTACATCCCTCTTTTGGTCTCTAGTGGCCATTCTTTCCCCTCACTTAGGGCAGCCAAGAAGCAAGGTGATACATACAGTAGCAGACTTAGGAGAGGCAGAAGCAATGAGAATCCAGAAAGATATAAGACCTGTTACTCACAAGAAGAATTTACAGGGCCCCATGAAGGATACAGGGACCCAGATGTGGGTTGATTTAATATGGGCAGGAGGAGATGGAAGGAGATTAAATAGGAAGTCAAATAGGCTCTTACTAGAGCTATGGCAACAGCTGAAACCAGAGCAGCAGTTCCAGCCATTAACACCAAAGAGGCAGAGGTCAGAGACAGAGCCATGAGTCTGGCCTGTGTGTTTGCAAAACTTCCTGCTGGAGAACAAGCCAACCTCACTTGATCCCACACAGGACAGTGATTGGATAACATGGTTTGACTGAGGGAAAGGTCAAGGTATCTTCCCTGAGGGACCAGGGAGGAACCAGAGGCCACATGTTGAAATAGCTATCCATTGGTCCCCAGTGAACATACAACATGTCCTGGCTCTAGATGACACAGGGGCTGAATGTTCACTGATTCATAGTAACCCTGAGCCCCTTGGGACCCCGGCTATCATAGATAGATACAGGGGGAAGGTTATCAGGATGAAAAAATCCCAAATCCCTTTGGAAATTGGGTGTATACACCCAAAAGAATATACTATGTATATATATATCCTATTCCTGAGCATATTTTGGGGATTGATATCCTGCAGGTTCTATGGTTGCAGACCACTGCAGATGAGTTCAGACTGGGAGTACATGTGATGAAGGCAGTTCTGAGGGGACATGATATTCACCCACCCATATCTTTGCCAGTGCCTCAGAGGGTGACTAATACCAAACAATACAAACTGCCTGGAGGGCATGAATATATTGCAGAAACTCTCCAGGAGCTGGAAAAGGTGGGTACTATAAAGCCCACCCATGGTCCTTTCAATTCCACAGTGTGGCCTGTGAAAAATCCAGATGGCTACAGGTTTATGAGTGTGGATTGTAGAGAACTGAATAAAGTCATATCCTTTATACATGCTGCTGTCCCCTCTATTTCAGGCTTGATGGATACCCTCAGCCATGAACTAGGAACATATCATTATGTGGTAGATCTTGGTAATGCCTTCTTTTCCATTGACATTGAGCAGGAAAGTCAGGAACAGTTTGCCTTCAGATGGGAAGGATGGCAATGGACTTTCACCATCCTCCCCCAGGGATACCTCCACAGACCCACCATCTGTCATGGACTTGTAGCCCAGGACTTGGCTACATGGGAGAAACCATGAAAGGTGCAGCTGTACCATTATATTGATGATGTCCTGTTCATGTCTGATTCTCTTTCAGATCTAGAAGGTGCAGCACCTAGACTGCTACAATATTTATAGGAGAAAGGATGGGCTGTGAACAGTACCAAGGTTCAGGGACCTGATTTGTCTGTTAAATTCCTGGGGATCATCTGGTCGAGTAAGACCATAGTTATACCAGAGGCAGTTATAGACAAAGTCCAGGCCTTTCCTACCCCCACAACTGTAGCATTGCTACAGGAGTTTCTGGGTCTTCTAGGCTACTGGATAGTGTTTATACTGCACTTGGCACAAATTCTGAAGCCCTTATACCGGTTGGTACTAAAGGTTGTCAGGTGGGACTGGAATGAGACATGTGCATCTGCCTTTACTAAAGCAAAACGGGCAGTCAAGTCTGTGCAGGCCTTGAGTGTGATAGATCCATCAAGGCCCTGTGAGATGGATGTTCATGTCATGAAGATGGTTATGGCTGGGATCTCTAGCAGCAGCTTGAATGAACTCGCCAACCTGTTGGATTCTGGTCACAACTCTGGAAAGGGGCAAAGGTATGATACAATTTCATAGAAAAACAAGTGGTTGCCATGTATCATGCCTTGTTCACTACAGAATGCATCACTGGAATGGCCCCGATAAAGATAATAACCACCTATCCCATATTCAGGTGGGTACAAGACTGGACACAAAAGCCAAGGAATGGTGTGTCACAAACACCCACACTAGCCAAGTGGGGTGCTTACCTACATCAGTGCAGTGCCCTCTCTAGTAGCCCCTTGAGTGAAGAACTCCAACACTTATTGGAGTCAGTGACACTAGTGAAAAGCAGGGAGAACTTGCTTTTGAACCATTAGTAGCAAAGAGTCCCTATTGGGAGGGAAGAGCCCCTATACCCGAAGATGCATGGTACATAGATGGCTCCAGCCATGGGCAGTCCTCAAAATGGAGGGCCATAGATTTCCATCATAAAACTGAGACAATATGGATGGAAGATGGTGAGGGGAAGATCAGCCAGTGGGCAGAGTTGTGGGCTGTGTGGCTTGTGATCAGCCAGGAGCCCTCCCATATAGTTGTCAGCACTGACAGCTGGGCTGTCTATTGGGGCTTGACCCTGTGGCTACCAACATGGTGCCATGCCAACTGGCAGGTTGATCACTGACCCCTTTGGGGGCAAGAATTATGGCAAGACCTTTGGACCTGTGGTCAGACTAAAATAATTACAGTAAACCATGTGAAAGGTCATTTGCCACTGGCATCCCCAGGAAATGATGAGGCAGATAAATTGGCCCAGATTCATTGGTTAGAATGAAAGCCTGCCTCTGATATAGCCCAATGTCTCCATGAGCGTTTGCTGCATGCAGGGCAAAAGACAATGTTGGCTGGAGCCTGTCAGTGGGGCTTGCCTTTGACCTTCGAAGAAGTTAGCAGAGCCCAGCAGGATTGTGTCGTGTGCTTCAAAGGGGGCTTAAACCGAGTTCCACAGCATCATGGGGCAATAGCTAAGGGGTCTATGCCCCTCGACAGGTGGCAGATGGACTATATTGGGCCTCTACCTGTGTCAGAAGGATATCGGTATGCGATGACTTGTGTGGATACAGCTACTGGACTTCTGGTTGCTTTTCGTACCCGTTGTGCAAACCAGCAGACAACCAAAAGAGTCCTGGAGCGTCACTTTGCTGCCAATGGCCAACCACAGGTGATTAAGAGTAATTAGGGCACCCATTTTACTGGACATACACTGCAAGAATAGGTATGACAGCTGGGAATCAAGTGGAAGTTTCATGGGCCCTACAATCCAAACACAGCAGGCATGATAGAGAGGCACAATGGCTTGTTAAAATCCGTACTAAAGTTAGATACCAGTGGTCTGCAGGGATGATCAGTCCGCTTATGGACTGTGCTACAGCGTTTGAATGAGAGACCCTGAAAGGGAGCTTCGAGTCCCATAGACATGTTAACACATATGGCTGTGTCTCCCATACAATGGTGAACACAAACCAAGGAAGAATCACTGAAACCGAGGTTTGGCCACCAGAACAACATCGGGCTGCCAGCACCAACTGCACTGAACACCGGAGACTCCATTGAGTGGACATGGCCTGAGCCTTTCTACACATGGACCAACAAAGGCTGGCTCTCCTGGCACCTTGGGGACAAGACCTGGAAGCTGGCCTCCTGTGTATTCCTGGAATAACAGGAGAGTGGCTACCAAAGGCCGCAGTAGTATATCCTGAACAGCCAGAAGGTAAAAGCATCTTACCGGGGAGTTTTGTTTTATCATTGTGGTCAGTGCATGCACCTCCAGTAGCACTATATATAGACCCTTCAGTAACCCCCACAGGGAAAGGAGTAAAAGTATGGTATAGTAGACCTGGAAGGGATCCCCTTCCTGCTGCAGTGCTATCACAGGACCACTGTCTTGCATGCATCCTACCTGATGGACAAGATTTGTCACTGTTGGTGGCATTAAAACATGTGTCTTATTGGCCCTAAATTCTTTTTGGATTGAGAACTTCCTCTGGTTTGAATATTATTATAATTTTTGTATCAGAATCTTCCTGTGTCTTATTTTTTCTTATCTCTAAATTGTTATCCTCTGTTGCTATTGCGGAATCTGGTTACAGTGCTGCAGCTTTCTTGCACAGGGACCATTGCTGAATATTGAAAGCATGTAGATCATAAGGCAAGAACCCTGGAGGCGTGGAGTGTATGGAAGTTAGGGTTCCTATGGCCAGGATCCTCACTGAACTTAAACCACCTGATGACATAACTGACCTGTGGCTGGGCTGCCGCTTCCACACCTGTAGGCAATAAGCTATTATTTTGCTATTTAGAGAGCTCAGCCCAGTGCTCTGCATGGAGGCAGAAATGCCAGTGCTCGACCTACCGACGGAGAACAAGCTGGGTAATAAACCCTTTCACTCCAAAAAACGTTTTGCTGTCAATTTCTGTAGTCACACTGACTCCACAGGAAACTTGTCCGGGACTGATACCCATTGGCAAGACACCTCACAAGGGCATGGAGAAATGGGTGGGATGGGGCCACTGAGGATGGTTTTATACTGCAAAGATTGCAGCACACCCCATCCCAGAGCACAGATTTTCCCTTTGGAAACATACTTCCTGCTGAGTTGGCAAGACCTGGAAGGAAGTGAGGCCAGAGTGGGGGCTCAGCATGAGCCTCTATTTGGCCCATCCCAAGGCAGTTCAATGCCTCTCTCTCCTTCCACTCAACAGAGCTGCTTTTTTAAAAACTATTTTTTATTAGGATATGATTGATATACACTCCTATGAAGGTTTCACATGAAAAAAACATTGTGGTTACTACATTTACACATACTATCAAGTCCCCATTCATACCCCAATGCAGTCTGTCCGTCATTGTAGTAAGATGCCACAGATACACTATGTGCCTTCTCTGTGCTACACTGTTCTCCCTGTGATCCCCCACACCATGTGTACTAGGAATAATACCGCTCAATCCCCTTCTCCCTCCCTCCTCACCCTCACTCCCACACCCCTCCCCTTTGGTACTCACCAGCTCATTCATGGAGTCTCTGAGTCTGCTGCCATTTTGTTCCTTCAGTTTTGCTTCAAGGTTATACTCCACAAATGAGGAAAATCACTTGGCACTTGTCTTTCTCTGCCTATCTTATTTCACTGACCATAATATCCTCCATCTCCATCCATGTTGTTGCAAATGTTAGTATTTGATTTTTTCTTATGTCTGAATAGTATTCCATTGTGTATATGTACCACCTCTTCTTTATACATTCATCTACTGATGGACACTTAGGTTGCTTCCATATCTTGGCTATTGCAAATAGTGCTGCAATAAACATAGGGGTGCATATGTCATTTTGAATCTGAGAAGTTGTATTCTTTGGATAAATCCCAAGGAGTGGGATTCTGGAATCAAATGGTATTTCTATTTTTAGTTTTTTGATGAAGCTCCATATTGATTTCCACAATGGTTGAACTAGCTTACATTTGCACCAGCAGTGTAGGACAGTTCCCCTTACTCCACACCCTCACCAGCATTTCTTGTTCTTAGTTATTACAATGCTGGCCATCCTTACTGGTGTGAGGTGATATCTCATTGTGGTTTTCATTTGCATTTCCCGGATGATTAGTGATGTGGAGCATTTTTTCATGTGTATGTTTGCCATCTGAATTTCTTCTTTGGAGAACTGTCTCTTAATATCCTCGGCCCATTTGTTAATCAGGTTATTTGCTTTTTGGGTGTTGAGTCGGTAAGTTCTTTATATATTTTGGATGTTAACCCCTTGTAGGATATGACATTTACAAGTATATTCTCCCATACTGTAGGAAGCCTTTTTGTTGTGTTGATGATGTCCTTTGCCATACAAAAACTTTTTAGTTTGATATAGTCCCATGAGTTCATTTTTGCTTTTGTTTCCCTTTCTTAAGAAGATGCATTCAGGAAGAAGTTGCTCATACTTATATTCAGGAAATGTTTGCCTATTTTGTCTTCTAAGAGTTTTATCGTTGAATGATTTAAATTCAAATCTTTATTCCATTTCGAGTTTTCTTTTGTGTATGGGGTTAAACAATAATCCAGTTTCATTCTCTTGCATGTAGCTGTCCAGTTTTGCCACCACAAGCTGTTGAAGAGGCTGTCATTTCCCCCATTGTATGTCCATGGCTCCTTTATCATATATTAATTGACGATATATGGTTGGGTTTATCTCAGGTCTCTCTAGTCTGTTCCATTGGTCTATGGGTCTCTTCTTGTGCCTGTAACAAATTTTCTTGATTACCGTGGCTTTGAAGTAAAGCTTGAAGTTGGGGAGTGTAATTCCCCTTGCTTTATTCTTCCTTCTCAGGATTGCTTTGACTATTCAAGCTCTTTTGTGGTTCCATATGTATTTTAGGACAATTTTCTCTAGTTCATTGAAGAATGCTGTTGGTATTTTGATAGGAATTGCATCGAATGTATAGATTACAATAGGCAGGATGCTCATTTTGCCAATATTAATTTTTCCTATCCATGAGTATGGATGTGCTTCCATTTATTGGTATCATCTTTAATCTCTCTCATGAGTGTCTGTAGTTTTCAGAATATAGGTCTTTCACTTTCTTGGTTAGGTTTATTCCTAGGTATTTTATTCTTTTTGATGCAATTGTGAAAGGAATTGTTTTCCTGATTTCTCTCTCTGCTAGTTCATTGTTAGTGTATGGGAATGCACAGATTTCTGTGTATTAATTTTGTATCCTACAAATTTTCTGAATTGAAATATTAGATCTAGTAGTTTGGTATTCGATTCTTAGGGGTTTTATGTACAATAACATGTCATCTGCAAACAGGGACAGTTTAACTTCTTCCTTACCAATCAGGGTGCCCTTTATTTCTTTGTGTTATCTGATTGCCATGGCTTGGACCTCCAGTACTATGTTGAACAGAAGTGGGGAGAGTGGGTATCCTTGTCTTTTTCCCTAGCTTAAAGGAAAAGCTTTCAGCTTCTTGCTAAGTATAATGTTGGCTGTGGGTTTGTCATATATGGCCTTTATTATGTTGAGGTACATGCCCTCTATACCCATTTTGTTGAGAGTTCTTATCATGGATGCATGTTGAATTTTGTCAAATGCTTTTTCAGATTCTATGGAGATGATCATGTGGTTTCCATCCTTCTTTTTGTTGTTGCAGTGGATGATGTTGATGGATTTTCAAATGTACCATCCTTGCATCCCTGGCATACATCCTACTAAATCACGGTGGATGATCTTCTTGAAGTATTTTTGAATTCGGTTTGATATTATTTTGTTGAGTATTTTTGCATCTATGTTTATCAGGGGTATTGGTATGTAATTTTCTTTTTTTGTGGTGTCTTTGCCTGGTTTTGGTATTAGAGTGAGTTTTGAATTACTTCCTCCTCTTCTATTTTTTGGAGAACTTTAAGGAGAATGGGTTTTAGGTCTTCACTAAATGTTTGAAAAAATTCAGAAGTGAAACCATCTGGTCCAGGGGTACTGTTCTTAGGTAGTTTTTTTTTTATTACCAGTTCAATTTCATTGCTGGTAATTGGTGTGTTTAGATTTTCAGTTTCTTCCTTGGTCAGCCTTGGAAGGGTGTATTTTTCTAGAAAGTTGTCCATTTCTTCTAGATTTTCCAGTTTGTTAGCATATAATTTTTAATAATATTTCTTTGTATTTCTGTGCTGTGTGTAGTGATTTTTCTTTCTCATTTCTGATTCTGTTTATGTGAGTAGACTCTCTTTTTTTCTTGATAAGTCTGGCTAGGGGTTTATCTATTTTGTTTATTTTCTTGAAGAATCATCTCTTGCTTTCATTGATTCTATTGTTTTATTCTCCTCAATTTCATTTATTTATGCTCTAATCTTTATTATGTCCCTCTTTCTACTGACTTTGTGCTTCATTTGTTCTTCTTTTTCTAGTTCCATTAACTGTGAGTTTAGACTGCTTATATGAGATTGTTCTTCTTTCTTGAAGTTTGCCTGTATTGCAAATATACTTTCCTCTTAATACAGCCTTGGCTGCATCTCACATATTTTGCATTGTTGAATCATTGTTGTCATTTGTATCCATATATTGCTTGATCTCTGTTTTTATTTGGTCATTGATCCACTAATTATTTAGGAGCAAGTTATGAAGCCTCCATGTGTTTGTGGGATTTTTCATTTTCTTTGCATAATTGATTTCTATTTTCATACCTTTGTGGTCTGAGAAACTGGTTGGTACAATCTCAATCTTTTTGAATTTTCTGAGGCTCTTTTTGTGGCCTCGTATATGATCTATTCTTGAAAACGTTCCATGTGCACTTGAGAAGAATGTGTATATCTGTTGCTTTTGGGTGTAGAGTTCTGTAGATGTCTATTAGGTCCATCTGTTCAATTGTGTTTTTCAGTGCCTCTGTCCCTTTATTCATCTTCTGTCTGGTTGATCTGTCCTTCAGAGTGAGTGGTGTGTTTAAGTCTAGAATGAGTGCATTGCATTCTATTTCCCCTTTTTTCTGTTAGTATTGGTTTCATATATGTGGGTGCTCCTGTGTTGCGTGCATAGACGTTTATAATGGTTATATCTTCTTGTTGGATTGGCTCCTTTACGATTATATAATGTCCTTCTTTGTCTCTTGTGACTTTCGTTGCTTTGAATTCTATTTTGTCTGACACAAGTACTGCAACTCCTGCTTTTTTCTCTATGTTAGTTGCATGAAATATCTTTTTCCTTCCCTTCACTTTTAGTTTGTGTATGTCTTTGGGTTTAAAGTGAGTCTCTTATAGGCAGCATATAGATAGGTCTTGTTTTTTTATCCATTCAGTGGGTCTATGTCTTTTGATTAGTGCATTCAGCCCATTTACATTTAGGGTGATTATCGATAGGTACGTTCTTATTGTTGCAGACTTTAGATTCATGGTTACCAAAGGTTCAAGATTAACTTCCTTACTACCTAAGAGCCTGACTTAACTCAGTATGCTATTACAAACATAACCTAAAGGTTATTTTCTTTTTCTCCTCCTTTTTCTTTATCCTCCATTCTTTATATATTAGGTATCATATTCTGTATTCTTTGTCTATCCCTTGATTGACTTTGGGGATAATTAATTTAATTTTGCATTTGCTTTGTAATTAGCTGTTCTACTTTCTTTACTATGGTTTTATTACCTCTGCTGACAGCTATTAAAACTTAGGAACACTTTCATCTATAGCATTCCCTCCAAAATAAACTGTAGAGATGCTTTGTGTTAGGTAAATCTGGAAATTGTTTAATCCCTCCTTCAAATTTAAATAATAATCTTTCTCAGATAAAGTTATCTTGGTTCCAGGCCCTTCAGCTTCATTGTACTAAGTACATCATGCCACTCCCTTCTGGCCTGTAAGGTTTCTGCTGAGAAATCTGTTAGCTTGATGGGCTTTCCTTTGTATATGTGATCTCATTTTTTTCTCTCTGGCTGCTTTTAATAGTCTGTCCTTATCCTTGATCTTTGCCAATATAATTACTATGTGTCTTGGTGATGTCCTCCTTGAGTCCCTTATGTTAGGAGATCTGTGGATCTCCATGGCCTGAGAGACTATCTCCTTCCCCAGATTGGGGAATTTTTCAGCAATTACCTCCTCAAAGACCCTTTCTATCACTTTCTCTCTCTCTTCTTTTTCTGGCACTCCTATAATGCGAATATTATTCCTTTTGGATTGGTCACACAGTTCTCTCAATATTCTTTCATTCTTAGAGTTCCTTTTTTCTCTCTGTGCCTCAGCTTCTTTGTATTCCTCTTCTCTAGTTTCTATTTCATTTATTGTCTCCTCCACCATATCTAACCTGCTTTTAATACCCTCCATTGTGCTCTTCAATAATTGGATCTCCAACTGGAATTCATTCCTGAGTTCTTGGATATCTTTCTGTACCTCCATTAGCATGTTGATGATTTTTATTTTAAACTCCCTTTCAGGAAGAGTCATAAGGTCCATGTCATTTAAATTTTTCTCTGGAGTTATATTAATTTTACACTGGACCAGTTTCCTTTGGCATTTCATATTTGTGTATGGTGCCCTCTAGTGTCCTGAACTCTACTCTCTGGAGCTGCCTAGACCCGGAAGCAATGTGGGGGTCACAGGTGAGTGGTATTGGTGCCTGCGGGGAGGAAAGAGCTGTTTCCTGTTATCAGGCTGCTATGTCTGTCTCCCCTACCTGAACCAGTGGGCCAAGCACACAGGTATAAGCTTTTGCCCCAGAGCAGCTAAATATGGATCCTGGCTTACGAGAAGTGGCTGGAATCTCAGTCTCTCCAGGAATTCTGCCTGTCTTAGCTTTCCAACCCCTTAATTATGAGAGTATCATGAGAGCACCATGAAATGTAGGTTTGTGCTCCCAGAGCAGATCTCTGGAGTTAGGTATTCAGCAGTCCCAGGCCTCCACTCCCTCCCTGCTCCATTTCTCTTCCTCCTGCCAGTGAACTGGGGTGGGGGAAGGGCTTGGGTCACGCTGGGCCACAGCTTTGATATATTACCCTGTTCCATGAGGTCTGCACTTTTCTCCAGGTATATGCAGTCTGGCACAGTCATCTTTTCTCTTGCTCTCTCAGGATTAGTTGTATTAGTTATATTTTTGTATTATATGCAGTTTTAGGAGGAAGGCTCTGTCTCACCTCTTATGCCCCCATCTTTAATCCTTTTTTCCAATCAACAGAGCTTTAATTATCCAATTTGATCCTTGATGAAGTACAGCATGTCAGTGAAGCCAGGCAGCTTTGACCCTGTCAAGTTGTTAGGCAGTAGAATGGAAATGAGCAGGGTGGACTGAGAATTAAAATCAGTAAATCCCACTGAAAGGGACTCAAAGAGTTAACCAGATTAAACTAGAGAGCCAGAAAAGACTCACAGAGTTAGTGAGTTAAAAATTTGAAGCCCCAAAACCCAGGAGTAACTTGGAATGTCTGGATGTTCTTAAAATAAAATTATCTGTGCATAGCCCATGTATTCATTGTGTCAACTAGATCAATGCACTGTAGGATTTATTTCAGTCTTCTAAAAGGCCCATCTTATTCCTTAACTTAACTTATTGTGGGTAAAATTTCAATATGTCCAGAATCTCTTGCCTGACTTTAGTGAATCTCCATACAGTAGGTGTTTCCAAGGAGTGAGGAGAAGTTGTCTATCTCCATATCAATAGTTAATTACAAGGGCAAGCAAGAGCTTATCTGGACCAGAGAGGTTGGGTGAGGGCCTCTTCTTCTGCAGCTGCTTTATGAGAGACACAGGAGAGCAGAAGTGGACTGCTTGTAAGAAATAAACAGGTTTCTCTCACTTATTTCTCACTTTTCCTGATTTCGGTTTCAAAGGTATTTTGCCACAGGATTTTCCCCATGGAGTTACATCTGACATAGTCAGCAGGATCTCTGAACACAAAATCTGTATACATGGTGTGACCCATGAACAGGCTGCCCCTAGAGATGATGTGGAGGTGCCCAGAATATCCCCTGTGGATAGTGGAGAGGCCCCAGTGACTGCAGTGTTCAAGGGTGTGGCTTCACCCAGGAACTCCTAAAGTGTGTGGCTTCCAATTGGGGAGACCCTAGTGGAAAATTGTCTAGGGTAAAACAACTCCTAGAGGGGTGGGGTTTTCTGCAGAATTGGGGAAGGGTGAAAACACCAAAAGCTGTGGAATTAGCCCTCAATGAGATGGAAGACTACTTAGAAGACATGAGTAGCCATGTAGAAACTGGGATTGAAGTATGTGTTTTCACTGAGATAGTGGAAAGTGTTATTGAGAAGAGAGAGAGAGACTTTGGCAGGAGGGATAAACACTTCAGCGTCACTTGGAGGAGCTGGTAATGACCTATGGGATGCCCTTAAAAAAGAGAGACTGTTATTAAGAAGACAGGTTGCACTCCTGGAAGATACATTAGTAGTGAGGGAGGAGGCAGCTGGAGAATTCACCTTGCAGGAAGTCAACAGGGAGGGAGAGGAAAGAGTGGTGCCTTCATCCCTGGATATATAGGAGATGACAGGAGGGGCTTAAATGATGGGACCAAGGGCTGATCTGATACCTTAGGCCACAGCCTGAGGCACCAGCTGCTGTTGTAATAAAGGCCCACCCAGTTATAATTAAGAAAATAAAAATGTAATGACCATGGGATCCTCAGGGGATAGAGCCATCCCCTCGACATGTTGCGGAGTACTCCATGCTCTGCCCCTATACCCAAGATTATCTGGGGGACATGAGTGTCCAGAATCAGCAGAAGCCATCAGAACCTCTGCTTACATGGCTTTTGTGTCTCTGGGATGTGATGGAGGAAAACACTGTTATGTTGAGTTCTGAAATGTGTGCACTGGCTTCCCTGACAAATCACCCTTCACTCCAGCAGCATTTGTAAAGTGCCTGTCACACCTCAGGGAATCAGGACTTCTGGATTGGCTGACAGCAGCCCTCAGGGCAGTTTGGCCTAATCGGGGTGATTTACCATACTTATCAATAAGCTGGGAAACATATGCAGAGCTACAGCAGGTGTTACAGGAATTGGGCATGAAAAATATCATCTATAATATGGATCCCCAGGGGACCGATGAGGAGTTGTTCACCATAGGAATGAGAAATCTGGTGCTCCATACAGCTCCCCCATCTCTCTTTTGGTCCCTAGTGACTATTCTTGGCCCACCCCCCACATAGGGTAACCCATACATGAGGCTACTCGTACTTTAGCAAATCTGTGGGAGGTTGAAACAATCAGAGCATGGAAGGTTACAACTGAAGGGAGAGGTGCAAAGGGATACACGAAGGCCTGGAGTACCCAGATGTGGGTTGTTTTGATAGAGGTGGGGGTAGTGAAAGAAAAACTTGATGGTCCACCAGATAGGATCTTGTTAGACCTGTGGCACCAATTAAAACCAGAGCAGCAGGTCCAGCTGCTAATGTCTAGGACATGGAAACCAGAGTCAAAGCCCCATGTCGAGCCTGTGTCTCTGCTAGACTTCCTGAGGACAGTACTCATGTTCTGCCTGGACTCCCCTCCCAAAAATGATGACTGAGCATCATGGTCTGAATGATGGGGTGTTCAATATCCCTTCTTTTGGGGATGCATTGGGTACTGGAGGCCATATGTAGAATACCAATTCATTGATTCTGTGAATATACATGTCCTGGCACTGGTGGACACAGGAACTGAATGTTCTCTGATTTATGTCAACCCTGAGTGTTTTCCCAGGAACTCTGCTGTGATATATGTCTATAGGGGTAAGGCAATTAGAGTGAAGAAAGCCCAAATTCCTTTGGGGATACAGAGTTTACCACCAAAGGAGTATACTGTGTACATTTCCTCCATTCTTACATATATTTAAGGGGAAGATATCCTTCATGGCCTGTGGTTACAGATGACTGCAAGCGAGTTCAGACTGAGGGTATGTGTAATAGAAGCACTTCTGCAGGGAAATGCTGAGCATTCACCTGTAGCTCTTCCTGTACTTCAGCGAATGACAAACACTAAGCAGTATAAATTGCCTGGCGGTGCAAGGAAATTGTAGGAACTCTACAGGAGTTGAAGAAGGTGGGCATCATGATGCCCACTCATAGTCCTTTTAATTACTCAGTATGGCCAATGAAAAAGCTGGATAGCTCCTGGCTTTAGACCATGGACTACAGGGAATTATTAAAGTCACACCCCCTTTGCATGCTGCTTTCCCCTCTATAGAAGTCCTTATGGACACACTCAGTCATGAACTAGGGATGTATCACTATGTTGTTGATCTTGCCAATGCTTTCTTCTCTATTGGCATAGCACAAGAAAGTTTGCCTCCATGTGGAAAGGCTGGCAGTGGACATTCACTGTCCTTCCACAGGGATACCTCTACAGTCCCACCATTTTTCACAGACTTCTAGCCCAGGACTTGGCCATGTGAAAGAAACCACAAGTGGTGTAGCTGTGTCACTACATTTTTGATATTATGCTCACATTTTATTCTCTTGCAGATGTAGAAGGAGCAGTTCCTAAACTGCCACATCCACATGGACATACGATGGGTTGTGAACAACACTAAGGTTCAGGGACCTGGTTTGTCTGTAAAATTCTTGGGGGTTTTCTGGTGGGGTAAAACTAAAGTTATTCCTGAAACAGTCATAGACAAGGTCCAGGCTTTCTCTACCCCTACCACTGTGGAAGTATTACCAGAGTTTTTGGCTCTGTTGGGCTCCTAGATTTTGTGTATCCTGGATTTGGCACAAATGCTGAAACCCTTCTACTGGTTGGTATGAAAGGACATCAGGTGCGACTGGAATGAAACTTGCGCTGCTGCTTTTACTGCTGCTATGTGAGCAGTCAAGGCCATGCAGGTCTTGAGTGTAATGGACTCATTGCATGGGCTAGATGTTCATGTAACCAAAGATTGTTACAGATGAGGCCTTTGGCACTGGCTTCAGTGGTCACACCAACCCATTAAATTCTGCTCACAACTATGGAAAGGAACAGAGGCCCAGTATCCTCCATAGATAAGCAACTTGCTTCTGTGTGCCACACCTTCTTGGCTACAATGCCCATCACTGGAACAGCTCCCACCTAGGTAATAACCATGTATCCCATCATGGGATGGTGTGAGACTGGACCTAAAGGCCATGAAATGGTGTGGCACAGACACCTACACTGGCCAAATGGGGTGCATATTTACAGCATCACAGTGCCCTTGCTATTGGCCCTTATGTGGAGAACTCCAATGCTTACTGGGGCCAGTGACATACACCAGTGAAAAGCAGGAAGAACTTACATTGAGCCATTTGTTGCCAAGAGTCCTAATCAGGAAGGAAAATCCTCTATACCTGAAGATGCTTGGTATACAAAGGACTCCAGCTGTGGGCCACCATGCAGTGGAGGGGTGTGGCTTTCCATCCTAAGACTGAGACAATTTGGATAGAGAATGGGGAGGGGAAGAGCAGCCCTTGGGCTGAGTTGTGGCAGTATTTCTCATAATCACACAGGAACCCTCCACTATAGTTGTCTGCACTTACAGCTAGGCCATCTATTGGGGCTTGACTCTGCAGCTACCGACATGGTACCATGCAACTGGATGGTTGGTCAATGTCCCCTTTGGGGGCAAGAGTTTTTGCAAGACCTATGGGCCTGTGGTCGGAGTAAGACTGTTACTGTACATCATGTGACTGGCCATTTGCCATTGTAATCCCCAGGGAATGATGAAGCACACACATTGGTCCAGGTGCACTAGATAGAAGGAAAGCCTGCCCCTGATGTATCCCAATGGTTACATCAGTATTTGTTGCAACAGGGCAAGAGACAATGTTTGCTGCAGCTCATCAGTAGGGCTTGCTGTTGGCCACTGAAGAAGTCAACAGATTCCAGAAGAAGTGCCTCGTGTGCTGTAAGAGGGACTGAAACCAAATTCTGCAGCATTAGTAAAGGGGTTGATACCCCTTATCACATGGCAGATAGACTATTTTGGGCCTCTGTCCATATCAGAAGGCTATCAGTATGCAGTGACTTGTGTGGACACAGCTAATGGACTGTTGGTTGCTTTTCCTGTATGTCATTCATACCAGCAAACCACCAAAAGGTGCCTAAGCATCTCTTTGCAGCCAACAACCGACTTCAGGAGATTGAGAATGATTAAGGCACCCACTTTACTGGACATGCATTACAAAAATTGGTGCAGCAATTAGGAACAAATTGGAAGTTTCATGTATTGTTTAACTTTAATGTGGCAGGAATGATAGAGAGGTACAATGGTTTGTTGAAATTTGACCTGAAGTTGGACACCAATATCTACAGGGCTGGTCAGTTTGCTTATAGACAGTGATACAGCATTTGAATGAGAAGCTCTGAAAAGGAGCCTCAAGCCCTGTGGATATGCTCACACACTTTGCTGCCTCTCCTGTACAAGTGTATGTGCAAATCAAAGAGGTGTGACTGAATCCAGGATATGTCCAGCAGAGCAACACCCTGCTGCCAGCCCCAACTGCACTTAACCCTGGAGACACTCTTGAGTGTATGTGCACTGGACATTTCAACACATGGACCAGTGATGGCTGGCCCTTCTGCCACCTTGGGGAAAAGGCCTAGAAGTTGGCCTCATGTGTATTCCTGGAGTAACAGTGAAGTGGACCCCAAAGATCATGGTAGTGTGCCCAAAATGTCTGGGTGATAAAAGCATGTTATAGGGAAGTTTTGTTTTATGGCCAGTGCCTGCACCTCCCATAGCCCTATATATTTACCCATCTGTAACTTCTACAGGGACGGGTTGACATTCTGGTATACTAAACCAGGATGAGATCCCATTCCTGCTATGGTCCTTTCACAGGATCACTATCTTTCATACATCCTATCTGATGGAAAAGATTTGCTTATATTTGTGTCATTAAAACATGTATCTTATCACCCTTAAGGTTGTTTTCTTTGATAGTTCCTGTGGCCTAGATGTGCCACCTGGCTGCAGCTGCCACATGATAATTGCTCTGAAATTTGTACCTGTTCAGCTGCTGATCAACTGTGGAATGGGTGAGCTATGTTCTTAATCTGCATAGGACTTTGAACCTAGCTGAATCCTCCAATTTGAGGATTATCATTATTTAATTGCTGTTGCTATTTTATGTTATTAGTATGGTTACAATGCTCCAGTTTCTTACACAGGAGCCATTGCAAAAGATGGGGAATGAGTATATGGTGAGGCAAGAGTTCTCAAGGAGTGGGTTGTGGACAAAGCTGCAATATTTCCAGAATCTCTCCCCTGGCCCTAGTCCATCTCCATATCAAGAGGTGTTTCCAAGAAGTGGAGAGAAGTAGTCCATTTGTGAAGAATGACATCACACATCTAATAGTAGGATTCCCCTACCATAAATTGGAAAATGAAAAGCCATAACAAAAGGCATGAAATTAAATATGTCAGAAAAAGAAATATAATCATTTGTGGGTTATTTTCCTATTAACTATACCCCAGATTTTATTTGGATTTCACAAGTTCTTCTGCTAATGGCCTTTTTAGATTCCTGGATCAAACTGATTAGTCATTATGTTTCCTTAGTCTCCTCCAATCTGTGTAAATTTCTATCATTCCTGTTCATAAATGAGCTGATCACTTTAAAGAGCCCACATCATCCATTTTGTAGAATAGGCCATCGTTTTATTTTCTCTGTTTCCTTAAATAAAGTTACTTTTCAATGGTTATATTTATCAGCCTTTTCTTTATGCTTAGCTTTTACTTTATCTTTTCTAAAAATTAAAAATACAGTTGGTATACAATATTTGTTTCAGATGTACAATATAGTGGTTTGAAAATTATATACCTTTCTAAATGCTCATTATTATGACTGTAGTTACCATTTGTCAACTTACAAAAATATTACAATAGAATTGACTATTTTTGCTATGCTGTACTTTTCATCCCATGACTAATTTATTTTATAATTGCAAGTTGTGCACTTCTTTATTCTCATCAGACTTTGCACATCCCCCAATTCCCCTCTTCATGGCAACCACCAGTATTCTCTTTGTTTATCAGTCTTTTTCTGTTAGTTTGTTTATGTTTTTAGGTTCCACATATGAATAAAAGTGGATTCATATGTTGTCTTTTCTGTCTAGCTTACTTCGCTTAGCATAACACTATCTAAATCCAGCCATGTTTTCACAAATGGCAAGATATCATTCATTTTATGGCTGAGTAATATTCCATTATATATGTGTGCCACATCATAATTATTCATTCATCTTTTAATGGACACTTAGATTCTTTCCATATCTTGACTGTTATAAATAATGTTGCAATAAACATAGGACTGCATATATTTTACCATGTTAGTGATTTTGCTTTGTGCAATTTGCAGAAGTTGAACTGCTGGGTCACATGGTATTTCATTTTTTAATTTTTTGATGTAATTCCATACTGTTCTCCATAGTGGCTGCCCCAGTTTACATTGCCACCAGCAGTGCATCAGGATTCACTCTTGTCCACACTCTTGCCAACATGTTATTTCTTGTTCTTTTTGAAGCTAGCCATTCTCACTGGTGTGAGCTGATACCTCATTGTGTGTGTGTGTGTGTGTGTGTGTTTGCATTTCCATGATGGTTAGTGATGTTGAACATCTTTTCTTGTGTATGTTGACCATACATATGCCTTCTCTGGAAAATTGTTCAGATTCTCTGCCCATTTATGCAACTGATTATTTGATTTTTTGCCACTGAGTTGTATGAGTTCACTATGGAACTCATATAATAAACTTTTTTAATTTTACATTTTTATTATTTTTAAAAAATTTGGATATTGAAATACATACACCAAACTGCACATCTTAGTGTATAGCTTGATGAATTTTGACATGTATACATTCATGTAACCATTACCCATATCAAGATATGAAACATTCTCACTAATTTTTCCTTTTCACCTATTATAACGTTTCCCCTCATTCCACTCCCCTATGGCAACAATTAATGCAGTCTGTGTGTTTATTACCTAATTTCAGTTTCATTTTGTTTGTTCATTTGGTTCTACATGTAAGTGAAATCATGTGGTATTTGTCTTTCTCTGAATAATTTCATTTAGCATAATACCATTTAGGTCCATCCATGTTGTTGCAAATGCAAGATTTCATTCTTTTTTGTGGCTAACATTCCATTATATATGTAAGTACCACATATCTTTCTCCATTCATCTATTGATGAAAAATTTAAGTTGTTTCCATATTTTGGCTATTGTAAATAATGCTGCAATATGCATAAGCGTGATATATTTTTCAGGAGTGGTGATATTGTTTTCTTCTGGAAATTCTTAGAAGTGGAAGTAAAGAGTCATAGTGTATTTTTATTTTTAGTTTTTTTTGTGAAGCCTCCATACTGCTTTTCATAGTGTTTGCATGCACCAATTTGCAATCCCATAGCAATGTACAAATGTTCTCTTTTTTCCACATCCTCACCACCCCTTGTTATTTCTTCTCTTATTGATACTAGCCAGTGTGAAGTGAGACAGTCTCTCATTGCGCCTTTGATTTACATTTTCCTGATTAATTAGTTATGCTGAGTGTCTTTTCATGCACCTGTTGACCATCTGCATGTCTTTAGAAAAATGGTTATTCAGATCCTCTGCTCATACTTTAACTAGGTTATTTGTGTTTCTTTGGTGGTAAGTTGTATGTGTTCTTTATGTATTTTGTATATTAACCCACTTTTGAGTTTATCATTTGCAAATATAGTCTTCCATACAGTAGGTTGCATTTTAAATTTGTTTAGGCTTTGCTGTACAAAAGCTTTCAATTTGATATAATCCCACTTTTTTTAAATTTTGCTTTTTTCCCCCTCTTGCCCTGGAAAATGTATTCAGAAGATAAGAATTCATATAAATGTTAGGATTAGTTGGTTCAAGGGATACCTGCTTATGTTTTCTTCTAAGAGTTTTATAGTTTCACATCTTAAATTTAGGTTTAACCCATTTTGAGTTAGTTTTTGTGTATGGTGTAAGACAGTGATCAAAGTCCTTTCTCTTGCATGTAGCTGTCTAGTTTTCCCAACACCACTTTTTGAAGAGTGTCTTTTTCCCATTGTATATTCTTGTCTCCTTTGTCATATTTTAATCATCCATATATGTGTGGGTTTATTTCTAGGCTATTCTGTTCCATTGATTCATATATATGTTATTATCCTAGTGTAGTTCTGGGAAGATGGGGTTCCTTGCCCATGGCAAGTTCTTTATGAATTCAGTGAGACTGAAGAAAGGCAAGGGCTCAAAAGTTGGGAATGGAAGGGCTTATTATCATGGATCAGTTTACTTGAAACCCAGGCTGCTCAGTTCTCGCTCCCCACACCAGCAGGAACTCTGTGGATGGGTCCCCAGTGACTGTTGGGTGCCTGACCATTTATGTACCAGGAAGAGAAGGGAAGAGAGAATGGGTGCTTACTTTCCACCCCTGCCTTGGACTAGAAATCCTGTGACTGAGCCACTGGTAAACCTACCATAAATGTGCAAACATGCTCTTATTATATACACAATGGGTATTATTAAGGCCAGGTGGGAATCCTGGTCTGAACGTTCCATTTTCCCCATACCCAGTACCATCCTTTGTTAATCACTGTAGCTTTTTAGTATAGCTTGGAATCAGGGAGTGTGATAACCCCGGCATTGTTCTTCATTCTCAAATTGCTTTGTCTATTAGGGTATTTTGTGATTCCTTATAAATTTTAGGATTATTTGGTCTAGTTCAGTCAAAAATGAACTTGATATTTTGATAGGTAGTGCATTGAATCTGCAGGTTGCTTTGGGTAATATGGCCATTTTAACAATATTAATTCCTTCTGTCTATGAGCATGGAAAAGCATTCCATTTATTTGTGTCATCCTAAATTTATTCATAGTGATTTTACTCTTTTTGATGCAATTGTAAATTGGATTGTTTTCTTAAATAAATGGGATTGTTTTATTAATCCATTCTCAGTTTATTTGTAATATAAAAGCAACCAATATCTCTATTTTGATTTTATATCCTGTGATATATTTTTTATTTTATTTTTTAATTAAGATACCATTGATATACAATCTTATAAAGGCTTTACATGAGAAAAATTGTAGTATCGACATTCACCCATATTATCAAATCTCCACCACATTGCATTCACTGTCCATCAGCTTACTATGATGCTATAGAATCATTACTTGTCTTCTTCATTCTAAATTGCCTTCTCCTGACCTACCTGTATTGTGAATGCTGATTATAAATCCCCTTGATCCCCTTCTACCTCCCTTACCACCCACGATCTCCAGCCCCTTCCCTTTGGTAACTACTAATTCCTTCTTGAAGTCTGTGAGTCTGCTGCTGTTTTGTTCAGTTTTGCTTTGTTGATATGCTCCACAAATGGGGGAAAGCATTTGGTACTTGTCCTTCTCTACCTAACTTATTTCACTGGGCATAATGCCCTCTAGCTCCATCCATGTTTTTGCAAATGGTAGGATTTGTTTTCTTCTTATGGCTGAGTAATATTTCATTATGTATATGTGTCACATCTTTATCCATTCATTCTACTGATGGACACACATAGGTTGCTTCCATATCTTGGCTGTTGTAAATAGTGCAGTGATAAACATAGGGGTGCATGTGTCTTTTTGAATCAGGGATCTTGTTTTCTGCAGGTAAATTCATAGGAATGGAATTACTAGTTAAATGATATTTTTAGTTTTAATTTTTGGAGAACCTCCATATTACTTTCCACAATGGTTGAACTAGTTTACATTCCCACCAACAGTATAGGATGGCTCCCCTTTCTCCACATCCTCGCCATAACTTGTTGTTTCTTGTGTTTTGGGTGTTGGCCCTCCTAACTGGTGTGAAGTGATATCTCATCATTGTTTTAATGTGCATCTCCCTGATAATTGGTGATGTGGAGCATCTTTTCATGTGCCTGCTTTACATCTGAATTTCTTATTTGGAGAAGTGTCTGTTCATATCCACCACCCATTTTTTGATCATGTTATTTGTTTTTTGCATGCTGAGGTGTATGGGTTCCTCATATATTTTGGATGTTAACCTCATCAGATAAGTCATTTATGAATATATTCTCCCATATTGTAGGATGCCTTTTTGTTCTGCTCATGGTGTCCTGTGACATTTATGAATTCATTTATTAATTGTGTAGCTTCTTTGTGGAGTCTTGTTTTCTATACATAGTATCATGTCATCTGCAAATAGGGACAATGTTACTTCTTTACCAATTTGAATGAATTTTATCTATTTTGTCTAGTCTGATTGCCATGGATAGGGCCTCGATTGGTATGTTGAATAAAAGTGATGAGACAGCTTCCTTGTCTTTTTCCTGAACTTAGAGGAAAAGCTATCAGCTTTTTGTCATTAAGTATGATGTTAGTTGTGGCTTTGTCATATGTGGCCTCTATTATGTTGAGGTATGTTCCCTCTGTACCCTTTGTTGAGAGTTTTTATCATGAGTTAATGCTCAATTTTGTCAAATCCTTTATCAGCATCAATTGAGATGATTATTTTTATCCTAGCTCTTGTTAATGTGGTGTATCACATTGATTTGTGGATATTTAACCATTCTGCATCCCTGGAATAAATTCCATGTGATCTTAGTGAATGAGTCTTGCAATGTGTTTTTGAGTTTAGTTTGCTAATATCTTGTTGAGGGATTTTGCAACTATGTTCACCAAGGATTTTCTGAAAGTTCCTTGTCTTGTGATTGAGTTCACTGTATTTATTGGTGTTTGTATTGGTGTTTATGTCCTCTGATTTTGAGTCCTCTGTATTTATTTCCATGTGATTGTGTGTTTGTACCGTCTCCATTTGTTGATGATGATAATCTGTATATAACAAAAAGGTGAAACACTAATGCCTAAATGTCCTCTTTTCTGTGTGGAAGTGCTTTTATTTTTTTGACCAAGTGCAAGTTTCTGTATTTGTATAAGTCCATTTGTGAACTCTGTTCTATTTCACTTAGTTGTGTATATTCATTTTGAATATTATGCCACTTTGGTTACTGTAGCTGTGTAATTAATCTTGAAATTTGAAAGCTTGAGTCCATCAACTTTTTCTTCATCATTGTGTAGCTTAGACAGGGTTTCAAATGAATTGTCAATATCTACAATAGGTTGGTGAGATTATCATGATTGCCCTTGATCTCTAGGTTAATTTGAGGAAAACAGACATTTTAATCATATTGTGAATTTTGATCATGGAAGGGCTATCTCTCAATTGATTTGTTTTTACTTTCATTGCCTTCAATAATGTTTCACATATTTTTCCACAGAGATCTGCAATTTTTTGTTGCATTTATATTTAAGAATTTGTGTTTTTGTACTTTTTTATTTTTGGTGGATTTAAATGGCAGTTTCTTACATATTCCAGTAATATATTACTAGTTTATACAAAGTCAGTGGGACTTTGTATGTTCAGTTTGAACTTAAGTTCATGGTATCTATATAGTATCCCATCTGGGCACAGAATAATGGGCTCCATTTCTGTTTGTACTTACCAAATACTGGCATTGAATACTCCATAGACTGAATTTCAGCCCTTTTCTGGGACTGACAAGAAGGGACCCAGCCACCACTAGTAACCTGATTTGAGCTTCCTGCTCTGTACAACCACGACCAGCAGGGATGCCTGAGCTTGTCAATTCTGGCCCACATTGAGCACATGTGTGCTCCTCCTTGTATGTTCTGTACCTTTGCCAGAGTGAGGACTTGAGCTTAATTTTTCCAGGACACAGAAGTGCTGGCTGCAACTTTGGGATGAGTTAGAGCCCAGTCCGGTGGGAGGAAAAGACTTGCTATCTGGGGTCCTGATACCTATAGAAGGGGCTTTGCTGTGATTTCTCCTGGACATTTCTTTAAAGAGTGAGTACAGGACCTTCAATTTTCTAGCATGTTCCTAAATGCTTTCTTCTGTAAACTCTCATTTAATATTTTAATAATTTTTATACATGGGTTGTATAAATTTCTTAGGTAAAAAGGGCTGGTGTTATCTATACAATAGAACTGTTATACAAGAACAAAATTAAATTATATAATAGCTTCAGGGTCTGGGACATAGTAGAAATAATATTATTTTGTGAAGTTAAAGTGCTTTATGGAAGAATATCAAGAGAGGAATGGGGTCTCAGAGCATTGGATACTTCTGTGAATCATGTTCAAAGATCTGGCCCTGTAGCAATAATTAATTTTCAGTTTTACTTCCTTACTGAGTGTTTCTAAGGGTTAAATTGAAATTATCCTGTATCATTTTGATTCAGCAATGTTTCCAGGGAGAAATCCCAATTCAGCATCAGAAAGAGGGAAACATACAGTCATGAAATTAGTATTAAAAAAAAGGGACCAGCCAGTCTTCCATGGAACCTGAGGGAAAGAGAAAAATGTCACATCTCAATATGTCCCTTCATTCATCTCTATTGTTACTTTTCAAACTTAAAAATAACTTAAATATAATGAAAAGTGGAAGTTTAATGATATTAAAATTCAGATGATTACTTTTAGTTCTAGTATTTCATTATTACAGAAACAGAATTTATTATGCTTTAACATTAATAGATATCAAGAAGATAACCTATGAATAGTATGTTAATACATTCTTTGTAGCTTATCTCCTTTCAAATGAGAATATCACTGTGGTTGACAATTTCCCCAGAACTAGTGATGAACATAATTTAAACCAATTATTTTCAGCTTCTAAAATGTTCTATGCCAGACCTCAGTGTGAATGTTTTTATTAAAACACAAATGAACCAAGAGGATATCTGATATTGTCATATGATGAGAGCAAACAAATTTCATGAATCAGGTTTACAAGATCAAATTATGATGCTGATTTCCCTTCCTTTCATGCCAACATGCTGATTAAAACCATGCTGATTGTTAAAACCAAGTGAAACAAACCTGGTTCCACTCACTCAACATACAGTAAAGCCAAACACTGACATCAGTAGTGAAACCCAAAAATAACACAGGGATGCAGTGAGAGAAAGTTGACATTTATTGCAGGGTGCCAAGCAAGAGAACAGATGGATAATGGTTAAAGTCCTGAACTCCTTGTTGACTTACTAGCAGGGGCTTTTAACATCAAAGGCAAGGGAAAGGGTTGCTTGGTGTGTTATCAGCTCAATGCCCTTCTGATTGGTCAACAGTGAGGTGACAGGGGATAGTTTCAGCAGTCTTAGCTCTCACTGTTCTGGCTGCCCCCAGTCTGGGTTCTGTGTGCTCGCTATCAGGACGTGGTCCATCTGGTGGGGGTCTAAATTCCTGCAAAATATGTCAAGGATATAAGTCAAAAGTCTATCTAGGGCCTTTGAAGGGGAAATAACTAAGTGTCTGCTTAGTTTGCTTTACTTTGGCTTGCTAACTCCCATTTTCTTAAATCTCTAATTACTCAGTATAATTCCCACATCATAGGTCATAATTTGGAGAACCAGTCTTCATCTTGTTAATGAGAATTCTGAGGGGCTTCATCAATGTCTACCTGTGTGGTTATAAAATTGGACTGAAACTGCCATGAGCTTTCAGAGCCAAAATATTGGTTATTTTTCCTAAATCACATGCTTTAAAGAAAAATAGATTTTCTCAGGTTCTGAATAGAAAATCAGAAAGCACTTAATTTGATATATTTTTCAGTTTCAAAGATGACAGTGAGATGTTTCTAATCTCCTTTCTGCTTAATGTGCATACATCATATAGTAATGAATACTTTCATTTTCTGTGTAGCATGTTCATTCTTTCCTTTTTTATTTTCACCTTCAAAAATGTTTATATGTATTACATAATTTCAATTCCTCTAATGTATTTTTGACCCCACATTCTTCATTTGCTGTAGGCTATATGAGAGGCCTTCTAATAAGCATGAAAATTTATATATTGTCAAGATTTGCATTAAAGAACTTTTTAAACCATTTGATTATGGTTCAGATTATCATCCCATCATGATGAATAGCATTAAATTTGACAGAACTTGTACAATCAGGCTTCTGTGTTCAACATAGAATATTTTCTAATTGGATGCTCTTACTCCTGAGAGAGTTTTTAAGTTGTTAAAAACATAAAGTTTCATGGAGTATTCATTTGTTTTATTTTAGATTTGAAGATACTATATTTCCCCCCTTTTTAAAAAGTATCATTGATATAAAATCTTATGAAGGCTTCACTTGAACAACATCGTGCTTTCAACATTCACCACTATTATCAAGTCTTTACCCTCACATTGCAGTCACTATCAATGTAGTAAGATGGTATAGAACCATTACTTATCTTCTTCATGCTGTACTGCCTTCTCTGGGATCTACCTATAATGTGATTCAGTCCTTTAATCCTCTTTTCCCTCCACACCCACTATGCCTAACCCCTCCCCTCTGGTAACTACAAGTCCCTTCTTGGAATCTGAGAGTCTGCAGGTAGTTAGTTCCTTCAGTTCTGCTTTGTTGTTATACTCCACAAATAAGTGAAATCATTTGGTACATGTCTTTCTCCACCTGGCTTATTTCACTGAACATAGTACCTCTAGCTATATCCATGTTGTTGTAAATGATAGGATTTGTTTCCTTCTTATGGCTGAACAATATTCCATTGTGTATATGGACCACATCTTCTTAATCCATTCATCTGTTCATGGACACTTAAGTTTTTTCCATATCTTGGCTGTTCTGTTATAAACATAGGGGTATGTATGTCTTTTGAAATTAGGGGTCTTGTTTTCTTCAGGTACATTTCTAGGAGTGCAATTACTGGTTTAACTGGTCTTTCTATTCTTAGCTTTTTAGGGACTTCCATACTGCTTTCAACAATGGTTGAACCAATTTATATTCCCTCAAACAGTGCAGGAGCATTACCATTTTACCACACCCTTACAAGCATTTATTTCTTGGATTTTGCATGTTGGCCATCCTAACTGTGTGAGGTGATGTATCACTGTGGTTTTAATTCGCATTTCCATGACTAACGATGTGGAGCATCTTTTCATGCGCCTGTTTGCCATTCAAATTTCTTCATTGGAGAAGTGTTCAGATCCTCCACCCATTTTTTGATTGGGTTACTTGTTTTTTGAGTATTGAAGCGTGTGCTTTCTTTATATATTTTTTATGTTAACCCCTTACCAGTTGAGTCATTTATGAATATATTTTCCCATATTGCAGGATTACTTTTTGTTCTGCTGATGGTGCCCTTTGCTGTACAGAAGCTTTTAGTTTGATGTAGTCCCACTTGTTCATTTTTTATTTTGGTCCCCTTTCCCAAGTAGATGTGCTTAGGAAAAAGTTGCACATTTTTATATTCAAGAGATTTTTGCCTATGTTTTCTTCTAAGTGTTCCTTGGTTTCATGACTTACATTCAGGTCTTTGATCCATTTTTTGTTTACTTTTGTGTATGGATATAGAAAATAATCCAGTTTCATTCTCTTATAGATAGTGGTCCAGTTTTACCAACAACAGCTGTTGAAGAGGCTGTAATTTCTCCATTGTATATCCAATGCTCCTTTATCATATATTAATTGACTATATATGCTTGGGTTTGTATCTGGGCTCTCTATTCTTTTCCATTGATCTATGGATCTGTTCTTGTAACAATACCAAATTGTTTTGATTATTGTGACTTTGTAACAGACCTTGAAGATCGGTATTATAATACCCCCAGCTTTGGACTTCCTTCTCAGGATTGCATTAGTTATTTAGGCTCTTTTGTGGTTTCATATTAATTTTAGGACTATTTTTTCTAGTTCATGGAAAAATGATGTGGGTATTTTGATAGGGATTACATTGAATCTGAAGATTGCTTTATGCAGGTTGGCCCTTTTTTTGAGAGGGCATCTCTCATATTTATTGATCAAATGATTGTTAGCAACAATAAAATTCTGTATAGGGGACTCAATGCACAGTCATTAATCAACCCCAAGCCTAATTCTCAACAGTCTCCAATCTTCTGAAGCATAACGAACAAGTTCTTACATGGTGAACAAGTTCTCACATAGTGAATAAGTTCTTACATGGTGAACAGTGCAAGGGCAGTCATATCACAGAAACTTTCGGTTTCGATCACGCATCATGAACTATAAAAAATCAGGTCAAATATGATTATTCATTTGATTTTTATACTTAAATGTGAATCCCACATTTCTCCCTTATTATTATTATTGTTGTTATTAATAAAATGCTGAAGTGGTAGGTAGATGCAAGATAAAGGTAGAAAACATAATTTAGTGCTGTAAGAGGGCAAATGTAGATATCAGGTGTGTGCCTATAGACTAAGTATTAATCCAAGTGAGACAAGGGCAACAAAACATCCACGGATGCAGAAGATTTCTCTCAAAACAGGGGGGTAAGGTTCTAAGGCTCACCTCTGTTAGTCCCCAATTTCTCACCTGATGGCCCCCCTGCAACTGTGCCAGTCTTAGGTTGTTCCTCCCTTGAGAAATCTTACCCATCTCTGGCTAACCAGTCATCTTCTGGGGCCATAAAGGGAAATGTAAAGTTGGTAAGTGAGAGAGAAGCCTTACTTTGAAAGGTTAGCTTTTTACTTATTTGCAGATTTATGCCCTGTGGCTTCTATGCCCAGCATTTGTCTTGAGGTATCTTTACCACATGGAAGAATTATGATACTCAGTAATTTCTATATGAGACACAAATTCTACTAAAGGGTTGTAATTAGGAAGGAAGAGGAAAAGCTATAGAAGTAGCAGACGGAAGGAAACATGGGAAAATTGATTATTTCTTTGACATATCTTCTTGTAGAGTAACATAAGCATGTATAGGTTTTAGGCTACTAATTAAATTGCATACATACAATAACATAATAGGAATACAGCTACATAACAAAAGCAGGCCTACAATTACCAGCCATATCCAGTGAAACCAAAAAAACCAGTTAGGCACCCTAGGCATTTGTGAAAACTTATCAATGATATGATGGATATTGTCTAACTGAATTTGAATAGTTTGAGAAAAATCAGACAAATTAAAACAACACATTCCTGGGAGCTGTTCACATCACATATGTTCTTTCAACAGTAGATACTCTATAGTCGCACAATTTTGGAGCACTGCAACTTGCACCTCTCCTAATTCTTGGTTGAGTTCCAACAGTATAGATCCAGTTAAATTTGTTGTTTTACTGTATGCACAGGCCAGCTTAGATATCTCCTTCTTCATTCCAATGGCAAGTCCAGGAACCGGTGGGATGAATGCAGCTACAACTGCAACAGCACCAAGACCTTTGTTGAAGTTTATTGATGATCATCTTCTGGAATGACTCTTCCAGAGAATGTTGATGTTGGAAGTTCTTCTTCATATCATATCTTAATTCATTTTCTGGGTAGCCAAATTAGGCTTTGATCCTTGGTATAAACACAAACAAACCCTTTCCCCACCCTTTGATATGCCCTTTATACCATTGTGAAGACCTTATTGGAGATCACCACACAGGAACTGCTTTTTTTTAAGAGAAAGGAATATTATCAGAAAAATATACTTCCATAGCTGATCATCTGACACCCTTTAAATGATCAAAATTAAGCATATGTAAGCATGCATTGATTGTTGACTTGCAGTTAGTTTTATCCTATCAGGAAGTAATCCCCCTTTTCTTTCTCTCTCTTTTTTTTGTTATCATTAATCTACAATTACATGAAGAATATTATGTTTACTAGGCTCTCCCCTATAACAGGTCCTCCCCACAAATCCCTTTACAATCACTGTCCATCAGCATAGCAAAATGTTGTATAATAACTACTTGTATTCTCTGTGTTGTACAGCCCTCCCCTTTATCCCACCTCCCCATTAGGCATCATAATAACCCCTTTTTTCTTGACCCCCTTTTCGCTCCCTACCCTCCCATCCTCCCTAGTCCCTTTTCCTTTGGTACCTGTTACTCCATTCTTGGGTTCTGTGATTCTGCTGCTGGTTTGTTCCTTCACTTTTTCCTTTGTTCTTATACTCCACAGATGAGTGAAATCATTCATATTTTTCTTTCTCCACTTGGCTTATTTCAGTGAGCATAATACCCTCTAGCTCAATCCATGTTGTTGCAAATGGTAGGATTTGTTTTCTTCTTATGGCTGAATAATATTCCATTGTGTATATGTACCACAACTTCTTTTTCCATTCATCTACTGATGGACACTTAGGTTGCTTCCAATTCTTGGCTATTGTAAAGAGTGCTGCAATAAACATAGGGGTGCATCTGTCTTTTTCAAACTGGGCTGCTGCATTCTTAGGGTAAATTCCTAGGAGTGGAATTCCTGGGTCAAATGGTAAGTCTATTTTGAGCATTTTGAGGAACCTCCATACTGCTTTCCACAATGATTGAACTAATTTACATTCCCACCAGCAGTGTGGGAGGGCCCCTTTCTTCACAACCTCACCATTTCTTCTTCTTTGTCTTTTGGATGGTAGCCATCCTTACTGGTGTGAGGTGATATCTCATTGTGGATTTAATTTGCATTTCTCTGATAATTAGCGATGTGGAGCATCTTTTCATGTGTCTGTTGGCCATCTGTATTTCTTTTTTGGAGAACTGTCTGTTCAGTTCCTCTGCTCATTTTTTAATTGGATTATTTGTTTTTTGTTTGTTGAGGTGGGTGAGCTCTTTATATATTTTGGATGGCAAACCTTTATCGGATCTCTCATTTACAAATATATTCTCTCATACTGTAGGGTACCTTTTTGTTCTGTTGATGTTGTCTTTTGCTGTACAGAAGCTTTTAAGCTTAATATAGTCCCACTTGTTCATTTTTGCCTTTGTTTCCCTTGCCCAGGGAGATATGTTCAAGAAGAGGTCACTCATGTTTATGTCTAAGATATTTTTGCCTATGTTTTTTTCTAAGAGTTTTATGGATTCATGACTTACATTCAGGTCTTTGATCTATTTCGAATTTACTATTGTGTATTGGGTTAGATAATGGTACAGTTTCATTCTCTTACATGTGGCTGTCCAGTTTTGACAGCACCATTTGTTGAAGAGACTCTCATTTCCCCCATTGTATGTCCATGGCTCCTTTATCAAATATTAATTGACCATATATGTTTGGGTTAATGTCTGGAGTCTCTAATCTGTTCCACTGGTCTGTGGCTCTGTTCTTGTGCCAGTACCAAACTGTCTTGATTACTACGACTTTGCAGTAGAGCTTGAAGTTGGGGAGTGAGATCCCCCCCACACACACTTTATTCTTCTTTTTTGGGTCTGCTTTGGCTATTCGGGGTCTTTGGTGTTTCCATATGAATTATTGAACTATTTGTTCCAGATCATTGAAGAATGTTGCTGGTAATTTGATAGGGATTGCATCAAATCTGTATATTGCTTTGGGCAGGATGGCCATTTTGACGATTTAATTCTTACTAGCCAAGAGCATGGGATGAGTTTCCATTTGTTAGTGTCCCCTTTAATTTCTCTTAATAGTGACTTGTAGTTTTCAGGGTATAGGTCTTTCAGTTGTTTGGTTAGGTTTATTCCTAGGTATTTTATTCATTTTGATGCAATTGTGAATGGAGTTGTTTTCCTGATTTCCCTTTCTGCTGGTTCATTGTTAGTGTATAGGAAAGCCACAGATGTCTGTGTGTTAATTTTGTATCCTGCAACTTTGCTGTATTCCAATATCAGTTCCAGTAGTTTTGGAGTGGACTCTTCAGGGTTTTTTTATATACAATAGCATGTCATCTGCAAATAGTGACAGTTTAACTTCTTTTTTACGAATCTGGATTCCTGGTATTTCTTTGTTTTGTCTGATTGCTGTGACTCGGACCTCCAGTACTATGTTAAATAACAGTGGGGAGAGTGGGCATCCCTGTCTTGTTCCCGTTCTCAGAGGAAAAGCTTTCAGCTTCTCGCTGTTCAGTATGATGTTGGCTGTGTGTTTATCATACATGGCCTTTATTATGTTGAGATACTTGCCCTCTATACCCATTTTGCAGAGAGTTTTTATCATGAATGGATGTTGAATTTCGTAGAGTGCTTTTTCAGCATCTATGGTGATAATCATGTGGTGTTTGTCCTTCTTTTTCTTGATGTGGTTGATGATGTTG
The DNA here is from genome assembly GCF_040802235.1 of Manis javanica. Lineage (NCBI taxonomy): Eukaryota > Metazoa > Chordata > Mammalia > Pholidota > Manidae > Manis > Manis javanica. The sequence goes on from NC_133168.1 coordinate 82,537,026, forward strand.
ATGGATTTTTGAATGTTGTACCATCCTTGCATCCCTGGGATGAATCCCACTTGGTCATGATGTATGATCCTTTTGATATATTTTTTAAATCGTTTTGCTAATATTTTATTGAGTATTTTTGCATCTACATTCATCAGGGATATTGGTCTGTAATTTTCTTTTTTGGTGGAGTCTTTGCCTGGTTTTGGTATTACGGTGATGTTGGCTTCACAGAATGAGTTTGGGAGTATTCCCTCCTCTTCTATTTTTTGGAAAACTTTAAAGAGAATGGGTATTATGTCTTCTCTGTGTGTCTGATAAAATTCCAAGGTAAATCCATCTGGCCAGGGGTTTTGTTCTTGGCAAGTTTTTTATTACCATTTCAACTTCTCTGCTCATAATTGGATTGTTTAACTTTTGTGTTTCTTCCTTGGTCAGTCTTGGAAGGTTGTATTTTTCTAGGAAGTTGTCCTATTCTTCTAGGTTTCCCAGCTTGTTAGCATATAGGTTTTCATAGTAGTCTTTAATAATTCTTTGTATTTCTGTGGAGTCTGTTGTGATTTTTCCATTCTCATTTCTGATTCTGTTGATGTGTGTTGATTCTCTTTTTCTCTTAATAAGTTTGGCTAGAGGCTTATCTATTTTGTTTGTCTTCTCAAAGAACCAGCTTTTGGTTTCATTAAATTTTGCTATTGTTTTATTCTTCTCAGTTTTGTTTATTTCTTCTCTGATATTTATTATGTCCTTCCTTCTGCTGATTTTATGCCTCCTTTGTTCTTCTTTTTCCAGTTTCGATAATTGTGATGTTAGACTATTCATTTGGGATTGTTCTTCCTTCTTCAAGTGTGCCTGGATTGCTCTATACTTTCCTCTTAAGACTGCTTTCGCTGCATCCCACAGAAGTTGGGGCTATGTGTTGTTGTTGTCATTTGTTTCTATATATTCCTTGATCTCTATTTTGATTTGTTCATTGATCCATTGATTATTTAGGAGCATGTTGTTAAGCCTCCATGTGTTTGTGAGCCTTTTGTTTTCTTTGTAGAATCTATTTCTAGTTTTATACGTTTGTGGTCTGAAAAATTGGTTGGTAGAATTTCAATCTTTTGGAATTTACTGAGGCTCTTTTTGTGAGCTAGTATGTGGTCTATTCTGGAGAATGTTCCATGTGCATTTGAAAAGAATGTATATCCTGTTGCTTTTGGATGTAGAGTTCTATAGATGTCTATTACGTCAATCTGTTATAATGCGTTGTTCAGTGCCTCTGTGTCCTCATTTTCTGCCCAGTGGATCTTCCCAGTGAATCTATCCTTTGGGGTGAGTGGTATGTTGAAGTCTCCTAAAATGAACGCATTGTATTCTATTTCCCCGTGTAGTTCTGTTAGTATTTGTTTCACATATGCTGGTGCTCCTGTGTTGGGTGCATATATATTTAGAATGGTGATAGAATGGTGATTAGAATGATGATATCCTCTTGTTAGACTGAGCCCTTTATCATTATGTAATGTCCTTCTTTATCTCTTTATCTCTTGTTACTTGTTTTGAAGTCTATTTTGTCTGATATTAGTACTGCAACCCCTGCTTTCTTCTCTCTGTTGTTTGCCTGAAATATGTTTTTCCATCCCTTGACTTTTAGTCTGTGCATGTCTTTGGGTTTGAGATGAGTTTCTTGTAAGCAGCATATAGATGGGTCTTGCTTTTTTATCCATTCTATTACTCTGTGTCTTTTGATTGGTGCATTCAGTCCATTTACATTTAGGTTGACTGTTGAAAGATATGTACTTATTGCCATTGCAGGCTTTAGATTCGTGGTTACCAAAGGTTCAAGTTTAGCTTCTTAGTATCTTACTGCCTAACTTAGTCAGTTACTGAGCTGTTATATACACTGTCTGTAGATTCTTTTCTTCTCTCCCTTCTTATTCTTCCTCCTCCATTCTTTATATGTTGGTTGTTTTATTCTGTGCTCTTTCATTTTTCCTTTAACTGCTTTTAGTGGCTAGTTGATTTTATTTTTTGCCTTTAGTTTGTATTTGGTTGCTCTGTTTTCTTTGCTGTGATTTTGTTTTCTCTGGTGACATCTGCTTAGTCTTAGGAGTTCTCCTGTCTAGAACAGTCCCTCTAGAATGCCCTGTAGAGGTGGTTCATGGGAGGCAAATTCCCTCAACTTTTGCTTGTCTGGGAATTGTTTAATCCCTCCTTCATATTTAAATGATAATCGTGCTGGATACAGTATCCTTGGTTCAAGGCCCTTCTGTTTCATTGCATTAAATATATCATGCCATTCTCTTCTGGCCTGTAGGGTTTCTGTTGAGAAGTCTGATGATAGCCTGATGGGTTTTCCTTTATAGGTGACCTTTTTCTCTCTAGCCACCTTTAAAACTCTTTCCTTGTCCTTGATCTTTGCCATTTTAATTATTATGTGTCTTGGTTTTGTCCTCCTTGGGTCCTTTCTGTTGGGAGTTCTGTTTATTTCCATCGTCTGTTTGATTATTTCCTCCCCCAGTTTGGGGAAGTTTTCAGGAATTATTTCTTCAAAGAAACTTTCTATCCCTTTTTCTCTCTTCGTCTTCTTATGGTACCCCTATAATACTGATATTGTTCTCTTTGGATTGATCACACAGTTCTCTTAATATTGTTTCATTCTCTGAGATCCTTTCATCTCTCTCTCTGTTTCAGCTTCTATGCATTCCTGTTCTCTGGTTGCTATTCCATCAATGGCCTCTTGCATCTTATCCATTCTGTTTATAAATCCTTCCAGAGTTTCTTTCACTTCTGTAAGCTCTCTCCAGGTGTCTGTAATCTCCCTCCGGACTTCATTCCTTAGCTCTTATATATTTCTCTGCATCTCTGTCAGCATGTTTATGATTTTTATTTTGAATTCTTTTTCAGGAGGACTGGTTAGGTCTGCCTCCTTCTCAGGTTTTGAATCTGTTATCTTGGTGTGCCTGAAATTTTGCCGTTTCATGGCGATAGAGATAGTTTGCAGAGCTGGCATGAGTGACAGCTGGAAGAACTTCCCTTCTTGTTGGTTTGTGGCCTTCCTCTCCTGGGAGAACCTCGACCTCAACTGGCTTGTGCTAGGCAGCTGTGCGCAGACAGGGCTTCTGATTCCTGTCAGCTGCTATGCAGTTTATCTCCACTGTGCTGTGGGTGTGGCCTGCCTCAGGCTGCTGCTCTGATATGGTGGAGCCGCGTTGGGGGGGAGTGGCCGGGAGGCTGTTTATCTCCGTGAGGGGCCTCCGTGCTCCCTGCCACCCAGGGGCTTAGAGTGCCCAGAGTTCCCCAGATTCCCTGCTGCTGGACTAAGTGTCCCAGGACTCTTCCATCTGGCCGTGATGTCCCTGTCCCTTTAAGACTTCCAAAAAGCCCTCACTTTTCTTTGTCCCCAGGGCAGTGGCCTCAGGGACTCTCTCACAGGTATTACTGTCCTGTTTCCCTAGTATCCAGGACCCCATGCATGCACAGTGTCTGTGCTTTGGTCCAGATGGCTAGGGCTGGGTGTTTAGCAGTCCTGGGCTCCCTCTCCCTCCCCGCTCTGACTCCTCTCCTCCCGCCCATGGATGGAGTGTGGGGTGCTCAGGTCCTGCTGGGCTGGGGCTTGTATCTTACCCCCTTCATGAGGTGCTGGGTTCTCGCAGGTGTGGATGTGGTCTGGATGTTGTCCTGTGTCTTCTGGTCTCTCTTCTTGGAAGAGTTGTCTTTGTTATATTTTTATGAATATATGTGGTTTTGGGAGGAGATTTCCACTGCTCTACTCATGCCACCATCTTGGATCCACCCCAGGTTGGCCCTTTTGACAATACTTTTTTTTCCTGGCCATGAGCATGGGATGTATTTCCTTTTATTGGTGTCTTTTGTAATTTCTCTCATGAGTGTCTTGTAGTTTCCTGAGCATAGGTTTTTCACTTCATTGGTTAGGTTTATTCCTAGTTATTTTGTTCTTTTTGATACATGTAAATGGAGTTGATTTCCTGATTTCTCTTTCAGCTAGTTCATCCTTAGTATATAGGTATGCAACAGATTTCTGTGTATTAATTTTGTAACCCACAAGTTTACTACATTCAGTTATCGGTTCTAGTCATTTTTTGGTGGATTCTTTAGTTTATTTGTGTGTACAATATAATGTCATCTGTAAACAGTGACAGCTTAACTTCTTCCTTACCAGTCTGGATGTCCTTTATTTCTTTGTGTTATCTTATTGCCATGGCTATATGACCTCCAGTACTATGCTGAATAAAAGTGGACAGAGTGGGCATCCTTGTCTTGTTCCCCATCTTAGAGGAAAAGCTTCCAGCTTTTCACATTTAAATATGATGTTGGCTGTGGGTTTCTCATATATGGCCTTTATTAGATTGAGGTACTTGTCCTCTGTACAAATTTTGTTAAGTTTTTATCATGAATGGCTGTTGAATATTGTCAAATAACTTTTTCAGCATCTATTGAGGTGATCATGATTTTTATCCTCCTTCTTGATGATGTGGTGTATAATATTGATTTTTGAATATTATACTATCCTAGAATCCTTGAAATAAATCCTGCTTGGACATGGTGTATGATCTTTTTGATATATTTTTAATTCAATTTCCTAATGTTTTGCTGTGGATTTTGCATCTGTGTTCATCAGAGATGCTGGTCTGTGATTTTCCTTTTTTTGGTGTCTTTGCCTGGTTTTGGTATTAGAGTTATGGTGGCCTCATAGAATGAGTTCAGAAGTATTCCCTCCTCTTCTACTTTTTGGGAAACTTTAAGGAGAATGAGTATTAGCTCTTCTTTAAATTTTTGATATAATTAAGCCATGAAGCCATCTGAACCAGATCTTTTGTTCTTTGGTAGTTTTTTCATTACTGATTCAACTTCATTGTTCAGATTTTTTGTTTCTTCCTGGTTCAGTCTTGGAAGGTTAGGTTATATTTTTCTAGAAAATTTTCCATTTCTTCCTGGTAATCTAATTTGTTGGCATATAATTTCTCATAGTATTCTCTAATAATTCTTTGTATTTCTGTGGTGTCTGTTGTAATTTTTCCTTTTCCCATTAATTTTTCATTTTCGATTCTGTTTGTGCTTGTATATTCTCTTTATTTTTTTGATAAAGTCTGTGTAGGGTATTATCTATGTTGTTTATTTTCTCAAGGAACTAGCTCCTGGTTTCAGTGATTTTTTCAATCTTTTTATTCTTCTGAATTTTATTTTTCTGCTTTGATCCTTGTTATGTCCCCCTTCTACTCACTTTGGGCTACACTTGTTCTTTTTTGAGTTTCATTAACTGTGATTTAATACTGTTCATTTTTTATTGTTCTTGTTTCTTCATATAAGCCTGTATTGTTATATAGTTTCCTCTTAGAAATGCATTCACTGCATCCCACATGTATTAGGATATTGAGCTGTTTTCATTTGTCTCCATATATTGCTTAATCTCTGTTTTTATTTGGTCACTGGTCCACTGATTATTTAGGAGCATGTTGTCAAACCTTCCATGTGTTTGTGGGCATTTCTGGTTTTTTGCATAATTTATTTCTAGTTTCATACCTTTGTGGTCTGAGAAGCTTGTTGGTACAGTTTCAGTCTTTTTTATTTTATTGAGACTCTTTTGTGGTCTACTATGTTATCTCTTCTGGAAAAGATCCCATGTACACTTGAAAAGAATATGTATCCTGCTGCTTTCGGGTGGAATGTTCTATAGATGTGTGTTCCGTCCATATCTTCTAGTGTACTGTTCAGTATATAATTCTTTTTACTTATTTTCTGTCTGGTTGGTCAGTTCTTCGGAGTGAGTGGTGTGCTGAAGTCTCCTAAAATGAATGCATTGCATTCTATGTCCCCCTTTAATTCTGTTAGTGTTTGTTTCACATGCTTAGATTCTCCTGTATTGGGTGCATAGACATTTATAATTGTTATATCATCTTGTTGGACTGACCCCTTTATCATTATGTATTGTCCTTCTTTGTTTCCTGTGACTTTCTTTGTTTTGAAGTCTATTTTCTCTGATACAAGTACTGCAACTCCTGCTTTTTTCTCCCTATTAGTTGCATGAAATATATTTTTCCATCCATTCACTTTTAGCCTGTGTATGTCTTTGGGTTTGAAGTGAGTCTTGTGTAGGCAGCATATAGATGGGTCTTTTTATTTGCCCTTCTGTGACTTTATATCTTTTCATTGGTACATTCAGTCCATTTACATTTAGGGTGATTATTGATGGATACATCCTTTTTGTCACTGCAAGCTTTAGATTTGTGATTACCAAAGGTTCAAGGGCAGCTTCCTTACTATCCAACATTCTAATGTAACTTTATTATGCTATTTCAAACATAAGCTAAAGATTGTTTTTTTTCTCCCTTCTTCTTCTTTCCCTACTCTTTCTATATTAGGTATCATATTCTGCACTGTTTGTGTATCCATTGAATGACTTTGTGAATAGTTGATTTAATGTTGTATTTGCTTATAATTATTCTGTCTTCTTGTTTTACTGTGGTTGAATTTTCTCTGGCAACAGCTGTTAGCTTTAGGAGTACTTCCACCCAGAGCAGTCCTTTCAAAATACACTGTAGCAATGGTTTGTGGGAGGTAAATTCCCTCAGCTTTTGCTCATCTGGAAATTGTTTAATCTCTGATTCAAATTTAAATGATAATGTTGCTGGGTAGAATTTTCTTAGTTGAAGGCCCTTTTCTTCATTGCATTAAATATATCATGTCATACCCATCTGTCATGTAATGTTTCTGATGAAAAGTCTGCTGATAGCCTGATGAGTTCTTATTTATATGTGATCTGTTTTCTCTCTCTGGCTTCTTGCAATACTCTCTCTTTGTCCTTGATTTTGCCCTTTTAAGTGTTATATGTCTTGGTATTGGCTTCCTAGGGTCCCTTGTGTTGGGATATATCTGCACTTCCATGATCTGTGAGACTACTTCCTTCCCCAGATTGGGGAAATTTTCAGCAATTATTTTCTCAGAGAGACTTTCTATTCACTTTTCTCTGTTCTTCTTCTTCTGTTACCCTTATAATGCAAATATTGTTCTGTTTGGACTAGTCACACTGTTCTCTTATGATTCATGTTATATGTGGTTTTGGGAAGAGGTTTCTGCCACACTTCTCATGTCATCATCTTTTTCCCATCATGCTGCAGTGAGGATTTAATAATGTATGAACCATTATGTTGTATACTTGAAACCAATATAATAATGTATACCAACTATACTTCAATAAAAATTATAATATTGGGGTTGTTTATGTACAGGAACTGTAGGCATGCATATACTTTTAGTATATACTTCCCTTTTTCCAGTGTGCATTTGCCTATTTAAATTCTCAATAGCCTTCCATGTTGATCTTATTCTTTCATACCTGAGAGCACATGATTTTGTTTTCATTCTAGCTAAACTGATGTATGTTATAATATCTCACTGTGACTTATATTATCATTTCTCTGAAACTAAAAGTCTTATTTTATTTGAATTTAATAATATATATGTATCCTGTCTTATGGTATGCCTATTTTGCATTTGACCAATTTTTTGTTGTGGGTTTTCAGTATTTTATTTCATTTGCCAGTATTATTTACATAATTTGACTTGATGTACTTTATCAGAGGTATGTAATGCAAATTTCTTCTCTGACTTAGTTTTCCACCATCTCTCTCTTACTGGTGACTACTGATGAATACTAGCCATTAATATATTTTAAAATAACCCAAGAAATGGTTTTTCCTTATTTCTTTTATTCTATGGAGACAAAATATTTCCTTCTCAATGGTAAATTTATCTATCATTTTTAAAACCATTAAAAACATGAATTTTTATATTTGGACTGAAACTAAGAATTTAAAATTACTGAGACAGTATCAATTCCAGCAAAAGGTTGGGTTATATAACTGCAAGATAGCTCAATAGCAAATACTGCAACAAAATCACAGGACAAACAATATTGGAAAATTCAGGACAGAGTTAAAATAGAAGTGAAATATCATTAAAAAGGAGTAGAGAACTTGGGGAAGAATTGGTAACACAGGTGAAATACACAAACATGTGACAAAGTGAGGAAATAAATGATCCACGCTTGTAAATCAGCATCCCCTAAGCAATGTATATATATAGGAAGCAACAAGTAACATTGAGAGCTAAAAATCAAAGTTAATGTAAAAAGTTAGAGAATATAGAGGCCAAATAAGCAAGAGGGATTGTAGCTTATGGCTAAACAGAAATAAGATGTTTATCATCAGAGCACTACCTTTTTAAATGCTCAAAGAAATCTGATGTCAAGCCAGAATTCTTAACTAAGCAGCAAAATTGCTCTACGTAAAGATTCCTTAAGAAAATCACAAATTTAAACATCTCTTTGATAGCAGCCTTAAATAGAAACAAAAAAATAAAAGAGAAACAGCTTCAGTGAGTTCTTAAGTCCAAAGGAAACTAATCCCAAATTGAAAACAAGAAATGCTGGAAGGAGTGAAGAAAAAGGTTAAGGATAATTTATATATAAATGTAAATGAATTATTTTTATCAGGCAATTTCAGGATTCGTTCAAGAAGTTTAAAATGTATGTAGAATTAAAAAGCATGACAGCAGTAAAACAAATCAGGAATGTTAAATATAGAATTTAAAGTGTTCTATGGTATTAGAACATGGGTAGAGGGAAAAAGTATTTTAGTAGAGCATAAGTAAAGGACTCAGAATCTAATCATTAATGTAAGTACACAAATATTTGTATGTGATTACAACTAACAAGTTTATAGAGGGAACAATGGTGTATAAATGACTCAAATAAAAATCAGTGAACTAATGAGTAAATGAACATTCTCTTGGCCAATGGGTAGGGAAAGACCAAGAGGGTTGAAATAATCTCAAATTTATCAAGAATTAGGTAAACACAAATGCAAAAAACAATTTATTTTTAATTGCTGCATAATGTATTCCACAGAATTTTTAATGAGTATTTGTACATTAATAGTAAACATTAAATTGCCATAGGAGAGGAATGTGGGGAAATGGGTGGAGTAGGAGAAGAGTACAAAGAGGTACAAAATTCCAGGGACAAATAAATTAGCCATTGAATGAAAGCACATCATGGAGAATATGGTCATTAATATAATATCTTTACATCTTAACAGATGATAACTACACTTTATTATGATGAGCATGTTGTACACGATTATTCAAGCACTATTGCTTGAAACACAAATAATACTGTGTATCAACTGTCTCAATTAAAATATAAGAAACAAATTTTTTTCCTAACTAAAATGTTTATATTAATTTGCATGGAAAATTTTGTACAAATAATCTTGTATACCTACTTTCATTATCATGGTAGTGGTTTCACAAAGTCTAGGGAAGGGAAGATATTTTGTAGAGAAATACAAAGTTATATATGTAAGTAGCAATATAAATTTTGAAGACAAAGATTATTCAGTAATAAAACATTAAACACATCAATCCTTCACCTCAGTGAATAAACTCCCTCACTCATTGAGAATTCAATTATTCAGTGAGTAAATGTACAGCACATAAAAATCTTTTCCATAGTAATAAAATATAAAATAATTTTTCTTCTCATTTTAAAGACCATTTCATATTAGGAGAATCTATTTATTCATATTTGCTTATGTGGAATCCATCTGAAGATATACATTTCATAATCAATTTTAGCCATTTACTATAGTAGGCTTCATGGACAGTGAGCTGAATAAGACAATAAATATGGAGACCAGTTAAACCACATAATAGTATGTTAAAGTCTACATAATCAGAATAAATAGTTAAGATACAGAAATAGAAAAGAATGAGAGGACAAAAATGAAAACTATGCTTTCAGATCTTCTCTGTACTGAAATCATATAAATAACCTTAGTTATCAAAAGTAGTTATTTCTGTATAAAACTTATGACTTCTTTCCATAAAATTAGAGGAAAAATACTTGAAATGATATGTCATTTGAGAAGAAATTACTCTTAGTTAATCCATTTGGGATTTCTAAACAAACAAATGGGAATTTCCAAATTTTTTAGATCCAAGTTTGGGAAAAATCTTGTGAAAGTAGGAAAATGAACAAAGGGGAAACTTGTCTGTATGCCAGACAGATCAGAGAGGCTAATATAGTGAGTCACTTAGCTTGTACATATACGTTGAAGTGAAAGGATTGGAAATTTCAGGAAATATATAAAAGGAGCAACTTCTGCCACAAATACATCAAAGAATATCAATTTTGGCTCCATGGTTTTTAGCCCTCTGATCATGGACACTTCTTCAGCCCCACGACAATTTTCCCTTTTACAGCTGTCATCCCAAAGAATGCACTCACTGCCCTCTTTATGTCCTTGTTCCTCAGGCTGTAGATGAAGGGGTTCAGCATGGGCATGACCACAGTGTACATCACTGAAGCCATCGCACTTGAGTGTGAGCTTCCAGATGGAGCAGAGCTAAGGTACACTCCTAGGCTGGTACAGTAAGATAAGGAGACTACTGAGAGGTGAGATGCACAAGTAGAAAATGCTTTATACTTCCCCTGAACTGAAGACATTCCACATATGGAGGAAACTATCTTACAGTATGAATAAAGGATACTAATGAGGGATCCACCACCCAGAAGCCCAGCTCCAAGATACATCACCACGTCATTAAGAAACTTGTCAGAACAGGCAATATGGATCACCTGATTGATTTCACAGAAAAAGTGGGGGATTTCCAAGTCTGTACAGAATGACAGTCGCAACACCATTAAGCTGTGCAACAAGGAATACAGGAAACTCATTATCCAGGATACCATAAGCAGCATTCCACAGAACCAGGGATTCATGATGACTGTGTACTTTAGTGGGTGGCAAATGGCCACATACCGATCATATGCCATCACCGTCAGGATAAAGTTCTCCATCCCTAAAAAGACTATAAAAAAATAAATCTGTGTGATGCAGCATTCATATGTTATAACTTTGTTCTGTGTCTCTATATTAACTAGTATCTTTGGAATGGTGGTAGAAGTGAAACAGATATCTACAAAGGACAGGTTGCAGAGGAAATAGTACATCGGTGTGTGGAGGTGAGAATCTGAGATGGTGGCCACTATGATTAGCAGGTTTCCAATCACAGTGGTCAGGTACATGGAGAGGAGAAGCCCAAATACGACAGGATGAAGATTTGGGTCTTTTGATAATCCCAGAAGAAAAAATCCTGTAATTCGTGTATCATTGTCTTGAACCATATGGTGGTGTTTATGACTAGAAATGAAAAATTACATGATTAATTTTCACACATTCAGCATTACTAACATAGTTGAAATGCTGTAACTTATATTTTGCAGTCAAGAAATATATCATGCCCTCTTTAAATGATCTCCTGTGGCACACAAATTTGAGGAATATATTTTGAATCCTAACCTACTAAGGAATACAAAGTGCTGAGAAACAAAATACTTAACAATTGAATAATAGAGAAACAACATAAGCAACTAAAAATTATGCACCATGTCAAATGTTGCTGGGTGTTGTGTAGAAAAAAATGGTAAATAAGAGAGTAGATGAGGGTATTAATTTTTACTGGATGTTCAAAAACCTTTGAAGAGAAGGTGTCATTTGAACACAGAGCTCAAGAAATTACCTGATTGATTTCACAGAAAAAGTGGGGGATTTCCAAGTCTGTACAGAACGACAGTCATAGAGAAGAGTTAATCTGGGGAAAGAGTGTGCTCTGCAGGAAAAGAGCCAGTGCAAGGTCCCTGAGGAAGGCTTTTCTTCAGATATTCAACATTTAAAAGGAATCCAACATGGCAAGTTACCTGTGCAAGTAGATGAGTGATGAGAGTAGGAGTCAGAGAATGTTGAGAATGAGGTGGTCTCCCTGCTGATGTGGAACCTTTAAGACATCTGGAGTCATTCACTCCTATGTTTGTTCCATGCATTTATTAATTTTATTTTCATGGAATTCTCTAAATGGATAATACCCAGAATGCATATGATATATCTTCTATAGTCATGTAAACATAGGGATCCATATTTATATGATCACTTTCTGTACAATATTTATTTTAAAAAATAAAATTTCAGTTTAAAACAAGAATAAAATGGACATAACAGAGGAGAATGACCTTATCAACATAGGTGAGCCATGAGAGACTCTACAGAGAGGGTAAAGTTCCTTGCTTCTGGCATCCTTCCAACCTGTTATATCCCCTTGATGCTCAGAATAAACAATGAGGAAGCAAATAATAATGTATCCAAAAGTGAAAGGAGTGATATCTTTGCAACTTCAAGACTCCTTACACGATGAATTCCCAGTAGAAAAATGTGCAAAGTGAATAAACACAAACAATTTACAGAAAGGAAATACACAATATCAGAGAATTTGAAAAGATGAAATAGTAAAATAATTTTCTAAATGACACAAATGCAAAACTTTTGCAATCAGAAAATGCAGTTTTGAACTTTATATCTACGATATATTGGCTGTTTGGACTTGGTGAGCCAAGGAAACATTTTAAATATGTTTTTCCTTTCTTTAAAATGATATATTATATACAATAGTATGTTGGTTTCAAGCATAAAACATACTGATTCAGCAGTTATCTACTTTAGTAAGTGCTCACCCAAACTAGTGTAGTTGATATCATCATAGAAAGATGATACAAAATTATTAACTATATTCTCTATGCTGTTCTTTCATCCCCATGTTTAATATATGTAATGATTAAGATTTTAAGTCTCTTTATCCCCTTCACATATATCACCCACCTACCCCAACTGTTCCACCTTGGAAACCACCAGTCGCTTCTCCATGTCTATGGGTCTATTTGTGTTTTCTTTATTTTCTTTTGTTTTAGTTTCCACTTATAAAAGAAGTCTTACCAATACCCTCGCCTAAATAAGGGTTAAAGCCATGTCCTTCGTACTAAGGAAGTCTAAAGTTTTAGTCAGTATATGTTAAGCACTAGCGTAGTTCCTTCCCATTAGTAAATAAATGTTTATCACTGGTGATGAGATGTAGCTGAGTTTCTTCTCCCTCTCCAATATTTCCATTATTTCCCCACCTCTCAATTTGCAGACATCTCAGTTCCGTATTGTCTCTCCCATTTATCAGAGTCTGTCACCCCTCTATCTAATATTCAGTGGCTCAGACAGATCATTCTTTATTACAAAGATGACTCTACCTCCTTGACTGAAATGCTCCCAGTGATTCCCCCTTGGAGAATGAAGCCAAAATTCTGTACCTTCAAATATTAGCCCTGACTTGAACAACCATCCAAGTTCGTCCTCATACTGCCCTGCATTCACCCACACTGATCAACCAAACATTGAACTTGAGTTGCAGCTTCACCTGATGCCACAGCTTCCATCTTAGAGCCTTTATACACTCTCTGTTCCCCCTTACTGGAGCCTCACACTGTGTTTTATTTTGAAATTTTCACCGCTCTCAATATTCACACCTCCATCTCCTCTTTCCAACTGTCTGCATCATCTCCTCCATGAACCTTAAAAAGTTCCCAAAGAGAAATGACACCTTCTCTTGCACATAATTTAGAAGTATGGCTACAGTTGTGTAAGTTTTTATTTAATTCCATAGTTTCTTTCCAATATAGACTATGAGTGTCTTGGAAGAAGTAATAATGTTATGCATACTCTCCCCTCCCCAGAATTAGATTAGTTTTGAACAGTGGCAGAATAAAGGACTGTTCCGTAATGAATTAGATAATATGTGCTCACAGAAATTGATGATGAGAGAAGGAAATGAAGAGGGGAAATTCTAAAATAAATGTGGACAGCATCCTAAAGAAATGTTTCCCATATTCTAAGGTTGTGAACCATTAGGGGAAAACACTATGGCTTCTAATTAATTAGATTAAATTAAGTGAAATACAGAATAGAGTGAAAAAGTACATCCTGGGTAGAAAGGATACTTACTAAATAATTCCATTTTTCTCTGTGCTTAGTCATGTATGCATGGGTGTGTGTACATATCTACGTAGATGTGAATTTGCATGGGCATACATACTGGATCACAGTGTAAGAGTCATATCTTATGTGTAAAATATGCAAAAGATTGTTATCAAGTTCAGTAAAGGAAATAAGAGTTTTAAAAGAAGTCCAGTTTCTGCTGATGAGGGAAAATAAAAAAGAATGAAGAGCTCCACAGAAGAGCCGGGTTGCAGAGAGGTCAGGCTGACCAATTTTCACAGGCAATTTGAATTAATTTGAAGTGTGAGAGTAAAGCTTCACAAACCCCCAAATTCTTTCAGCCACAGCAGTAATTAAATAAATTGCATGGACACTGAAATGACCTCGGAAACAAGGAAGCGCAGACAGGTTGAACTTTATTGCTCCACTGGCCTCACCATGGTTTCCACCTGAGAAACCTGATCTCATATTGTGCCTGTGCCTGTGCCTGTTCCATCTCTATTGGGATGAGTGTTTTTACGTACTTTAATAGTAGATGAAGCAGGCCCTTTCCTCACTTTGTTTTTCACATTCATTGCTTAGTTATTCTTGGGCTTTCAGATTTTATATCTTTTCTGCAAAATCCAGTGTGTACACCATTTTTTGTATCTATTTCTACTGCAACGTGCAAAAGCCTCCCCAAGCCATATTTCACAAAATCTTCTACCTGTCATGACAATCTGTCCCCTTTCTTCATATGGTTTATCCCTGATCACATGACATCATAAATGTGTTTATGACATTCTGCTCAGACCCCATATATGAGAGTAAACAATTTCTCACAGGCAATTTGAATTAATTTGAAGTGTGAGAGTAAAGCTTCACAAACCCCAAAATTCTTTCAGCCACAGCAGTAATTAAATTGCAAAGTAAATCTTTTTACTATTTGACTTTTGACTTAAATAAAATTAATTTTTATGTGAATAGCCAACTTGAGAGCAGAAACTGGTAAATATGTATCTCATTAACTTCTCTTGGGTGGTGATATATCACTCATTTTTCTGCATCAATCTAAGAAATACATTTCATCATTAAATATATGCTTATTAATTTTTAAATATATTTCCTCACTTGACACTCCTTCAAACATTTTTACTCTGTTATCTGACTATCCTTAATTACCACATTCCTAAGATGTTAATGTCTGTCAATACTTTATATCCCCCATTTCTTTTTCATTCTCATCCAATAAGACCTCCATACCCATCACTTAATTACAATGGTCCTTCTATTGCTGCATCTAATAAATTATCATCACTTTAATGTATTACATAAATCATTATAAATTAGTCAACCAATCACATAAGTATGGTGATCTTTTCTCTCCAGCTTAACTTGTTTCTCCGGTGACCTCTGGTAAAGTATAGTGGCTCCCATACTCTCTGAACCTTTCCTGAAATACCTACTAAGCTCCCAACTCACCGGGGTAGGGTTTCTTACAGGAAGGCCTTGGTGTGGAACTCTGAATTCCTCCCCGGATAGTTGATGTTGGAGTCTGAAATTCTATCCCCAGCAAGAGAGCAGGAGGGAAGCATTAGTCCCAAGCCAGCCCTAGCAATCCAGTCAGTGACCATATCCCAGAGTTCAACATGCTGACCGACTGCAGCAGAGGAGATATTTACAGCTCTGAACAGCATTTGTGTCTTCTCCCTGTACCTGCTTGTTAGGCACATTTTCCTTATTACTCCAGATACTGAGAACATCATTTCCCCATGGAGTACCATTCTGGAAAAAAGGAAATTATTCCTGTTGATTCTTTATTCCTTAGAGACCAGGGTGACATCAGGTGAATACAGTTTACTACTGAATCTCCATGAACTTTCTTTTCATCAAAATATTGGCCTCCATGCACCTTATCCTAACCTTGAGTGACTATGTTATCCAAATCTAGAATTCAGGAATTTGGCTTGACAAGGTTTCATACACCTACAATGTATTATTGTCTTGCGTTGGGGGACAGCTCCTGATATGTCCAGAAAATCATCATTCTCTTCCTAAAGAATAAAGAATTATGTTCCTTTGTTATAAAACCATGGATACTATAATCCTTGGTTTCATGGCACTTTTGATGAAATCTTATAAGACAAATTAAGTACTGTAATTGAGTCCTTCATTTTAAAAAGTCTGTTACCTATAATATGCATTTAGAACTTTACATGCACCATGGCTGAACTTAAAATCTGATGTTGCTGTTTCACTTAATTTTTACAAAAGTTAATTCCATGAGGTCCATACTATTGTACTCTATATTTGTACAAATGGTTCTCAGAAGGATGAATTCATCTGCCCTATGAACTGAGGAAGGATGAGCTTTGATTGACACTTCCTCAAGATGTTACCAGTTCATATGCTGAGGCTGCTGGTTGTCTACAAAAGGTGATTTTGCCTCCACGGGGCACTAGGAAATGTCTGGAAGTTTTGCCGTTTGTCACACCTAGTGAGGTGCTAAAGACATCTACAGGGTTGTGGCCAGGAAATCCACACAAGCTACAAATCATAGGATGTCCTATGCCACATCATAGGAATTCCTGGGTCAAATGGTAAGTCTGTTTTGAGCATTTTGATGTACCTCCATACTGCTATCCACAATGGTTGAACTAATTTACATTCCCACCAGCAGTGTAGGAGGGTTCCCCTTTCTCCACAGCCTCGCCAACATGTGTTGTTGTTTGTCTTTTGGATGGCAGCCATCCTTACTGGTATGAGATGATAACTCATTGTAGTTTTAATTTGCATTTCTCTGATAATTAGTGATGTGGAGCATCTTTTCATGTGTCTGTTGGGCATCTGTATTTCTTTTTTGGAGAACTGTCTGTTCAGTTCCTCTGCCCATTTTTTAAATGGGTTCTTTGTTTTTTGTTTGTTGAAGCATGTGAGCTCTTTATATATTCTGGACATCAAGTCTTTATCAGATCTTTCATTTTCAAATATATTCTCCCATATTATAGGGTTACTTTTTGTTCTATTGATGGAGTCTTTTGCTGTACAGAAGCTTTTCAGCTTAATATAGTCCCACTTGTTCATTTTTGCTGTTGTTTTCCTTTCCCAGGGAGATATGTTCAAGAAGAGGTCACTCATGTTTATGTCTAAGAGGTTTTTGCCTATGTTTTTTACCAAGAGTTTAATGGTTTCATGACTGACATTCAGGTCTTTGATCCATTTTGAGTTTACTTTTGTATATGGGGTTAGACAATGGGCCAGTTTTGTTCTCCTACATGTAGCTGTCCAGTTTTGCCAGCACCATCTGTTGAAGAGACTGTCATTTCGCCATTGTATGTCTATGGCTCCTTTATCAAATATTAATTGACCATATATGTCTGGATTAATGTCTGGATTCTCTAGTCTGTTCCATTGGTCTGTGGCTCTGTTCTTGTGCCAGTACCAAATTGTCTTGATTACGACGACTTTATGGTAGAGCTTGAAGTTCGGGAGTGAGATCCCCCCTACTTTATTCTTTTTTCTCAGGATTGCTTTGGCTATTCAGGGTCTTTGGTGTTTCCATATAAATTTTTGAATTATTTGTTCCAGTTCATTGAAGAATGTTGCTGGTAGTTTCATACGGATTGCATCAAATCTGTATATTGCTTTGGGCAGGATCGCCATTTTGACGATATTAATTCTTCCTAGTCAGGGGCATGGTATGAGTTTCCATCTATTAATGTCCCCTTTAATTTCTCTTAAGAGTGATTTGTAGTTTTCAGAGTATAAGTCTTTCACTTCTTTGGTTAGGTTTATTCCTTGGTATTTTTCTTTTTATGCAATTGTGAATGGAGTTGTTTTCCTGATTTCTCTTTCTGTTGGTTCATTGATAATGTATAGGAAAGCCACAGATTTCTGTGTGTTTATTTTGTATCCTGCAACTTTGCTGTATACCGATATCAGTTCTAGTAGTTTTGGGGTGGAGTCTTTAGGGTTTTTTATGTACAATATCATGTCATCTGCAAATAGTGACAGTTTAACTTCTTCTTTATGAATTTGGATTCCTTGTATTTCTTTGTTTTGTCTAATTGCCATGGCTAGGACCTCCATTACTATATTGAATAACAGTGGGGAGAGTGGGCATCCCTGTCTTGTTCCTGATCTCAGAGGAAAAGCTATCAGCCTCTCGCTGTTCAGTATGATGTTAGCTGTGGGTTTATCATATATGGCCTTTATTATGTTGAGGTACTTGCCCTCTCTATCCATTTTGTTGAGAGTTTTTATCATGAATGTGTGTTGAATTTTGTCAAATGCTTTTTCAGCATCTATGGAGATGATTATGTGGTTTTTATCCTTCTTTTTGTTGATGTGGTGGATGATGTTGATGGATTTTTGAATGTTGTACCAATCTTGCATCCCTGGGATGAATCCCATTTGGTCATGTTGTATGATCCTTTTGATTTATTTTTGAATTCGGTTTGCTAATATTTTGTTGAGTATTTTTGCAACTACATTAATCAGGGATATTGGTCTGTCGTTTTCTTTTTTGGTGGGGTCTTTGCCTACTTTTGGCGTTAGGGTGATGTTGGATTTATAGAATGAGTTCGGGAGTATTCCCACCTCTTCTATTTTTTGGAAAACCTTAAGGAGAATGGGTATTATGTCTTCTCTGTATGTCTGATAAAATTCCGATGTAAATCCATCTGGCTTGGGGATTTTGTTCTTGGGTAGTTTTTTGATTACCGCTTCAATTTTACTGATGGTAATTGGTCTGTTTAGATATTCTGTTTATTTATGGGTTAGTCTTGGAAGGTTGTATTTTTCTAGGAAGTTGTCAATTTCTTCTAGATTTTCCAGCTTGTTAGCATGTAGGTTTTCAAAATATTCTCTAATAATTCTTTGTATTTCTGTGGGGTCCATCATGATGTTTCCTTTCTTGTATCTGATTCTGTTGATGTGTGTTGACTTTCTTTTTCTATTAATAAGTCTGTCTAGAGGCTTATCTATTTTGTTTATTTTCCCAAAGAATCAGCTCTTGGTTTCATTGATTTTTTCTATTTTTTAAATCTTCTCAATTTTATTTATGTATTCTCTGATCTTTATTATATCCGTCCATCTGCTGACCTTAGGCCTCATTTGTTCTTCTTTTTCCAATTTCTGTAATTGTGGCATTAGACTACCCATTTGGGATTGTTCTTCCTTCTTTAAATATGCCTGGATGGCTATATACATTCCTCTTAAGACTGCTTTTGCTGTGTCCCACAGAAGTTGGGGCTTTGTGTTGTTGTTGACATTTCTTTCCATATATTGCTGGATCTCCATTTTAATTTGGTCATTGATCCATTGATTATTTAGGAGCAAGTTGTTAAGCCTCCATATGTTTGTGAGCCTTTTTCTTTTTTGTACAATTTATTTCTAGTTTTATACCTTTGTGATCTGAAAAGTTGGTTGGTAGGATTTCATTCTTTTGGAATTAGTGAGGCTCTTTTTGTGGCCTAGTATGTGGTCTATTCTGGAGAATGTTCCATGTGCACTTGAGAAGAATGTGTATCCTGTTGCTTTTGGATGTAGAGTTCTGTAGATGTCTATTAGGTCCATCTGCTCTAGCGTGTTGTTCAGTGCCTCTGTGTCCTTACTTATTTTATGTCTGGTGGTTCTGTCCTTTGGAGTGATTGGTGTGATAAGTATCCCAAAATGAATGCATTGCATTCTATTTCCTCCTTTAATTCTATTAGTATTTGTTTAATGTATGTTGGTGCTCCTCTATTGGGTGCATATATGATTATAATGGTTATATCCTCTTGTTGGACTGAGCCCCTTATCATTATGAAATGTCCTTCTTTACCTCTTGTTACTTTCTTTGTTTTGAAGTCTATTTTGTCTGATACTAGTATTACAACACCTGTTTTTTTCTCCCTGTTGTTTGAATGAAATATCTTTTTCCATCCCTTGACTTTTAATCTGTGCATGTCTTTGGGTTTGAGGTGAATCTCTTGTAAGCAGCATATAGATGTGTCTTGCTTTTTTATCCATTCTATTACTCTGTGTCTTTTGATTGGTACATTCAGTCCATTTACATTTAGGCTGATTATTGAAAAATATGTACTTATTTCTATTGCAGGCTTTAGATTCGTGGTTACCAAAGGTTCAAGGTTAGCTTACTTACTACCTTACTGTCTAAGTTTACTTGCTTATTGAACTTTTATAAACACAGTCTGATGATTAGTTCTCTCCCTTCTTATTCCTCCTCCTCCATTCGTCATATGTTGGGTGTTTTGTTCTGTGCTCTTTCTAGGAGGGCTCCATTCTAGAGCAGTCCTCTAAAATACCCTGTAGAGATGGTTTGTGGGAGGCAAATTCCCTCAACTTTTGCTTGTCTGGGAATTGTTTAATCCCTCTTTCATATTTAAATGATAATCTTGCTGGATACAGTATCCTTGGTTCAAGGCCCTTCTGTTTCATTGCATTGAATATATCATGCCATTCTCTTCTGGCCTGTAAGGTTTCTGTTGAGAAGTTTGATGATAGCCTGATGGTTTTCCTTTGTAGGTGACCTTTTTTCTCTCTCTGGCTGCCTTTAATACTCTGTCCTTGTCCTTGATCTTTGCCATTTTAATTATTATGTGTCTTGGTGTTGTCCTCTTTGGGTCCCATCTGTTGGGAGTTTTGTGTGCTTCCGTAGTCTGAGCAACTATTTCCTCCCCCAGTTTGGGGAAGTTCTCAGCAATTATTTCTTCAAGACACTTTCTATTCGTTTTTCTCTCTCTTCTTCTTCTGATACCCCTATAAAGTGGATATTGTTACTTTTCGATTGGTCACACAGTTCTCTTAATATAGTTTCATTCCTGGAGATCCTTTTATCTCTCTCTCTGTGTCAGCTTCTATGCATTCCTGTTCTCTGGTTTCTATTCCATCAATGGCCTCTTGCATCTTATCCATTCTGCTTATAAATCCTTCCAGAGATTCTTTCATTTCTGTAATCTCTCTCCGTATGTCATCCCTTAGCTCTTGTATATTTCTCTGCAGCTCTGTCTGCATGTTTATGATTTTTATTTTGAATTATTTTCAGCAAGACTGGTTAGGTCTGTCTCTGCAGATCCTCTCTCAGGGGTTGTCTGAACTATTTTGGACTGGACTTAATTTTTTTTGCCTTTTCATGGTGACAGCAGTGTCTATAGGCAGTTTTCAGTTGTGTCAGCTCAGAGAAGAAAGTCCTTTCCTGCTTGCTGGATGCCTTGCCCTTCTCCGCTGCCTGTGTGTTACCCACACTCCTGGAGCAGACACCGGATTAATCCCCTAAGCTGCTGTGGGCGGGGTCTCCTTCAGAGCAGCACAGAGCCCTCCTGGGAGTGGCAGGCATGCCATGTGCGCTCCTCCGCAATAGCAGCACCTCTGCCAGGTAGCTGTGTGCCAGCAACGGCCTTTGTGTCTGGCGTGGGTGTCTGTGCATCGGGTGGGATTCTGGTTGGCTGCTGGGAGCACAGCTGCTCCCTCTGGCACCACTGCAGGTGCTTGCGGGCCTTTCCCATGCCCCTCTGGTGCTGCTGCTTCCTGCTTGTGTGGGATGCTCCTGGGTTGCTCAGTTGCCAATGTGGCAGGCTGTCACGAGCTGCTCCCAGTCCCTTCTGTCTCCACTGGCACACATGGGCTGCTCCTGGTCCCCTCCTGTGCCGCTGCCCCTGGTGCATGCTGCCACTCTCCCACTATTGTGCCAGTGTGTCTGGGTCTGCCCCAGTGGGGGAAATGACTGGCCAGCTGCTTAGTGCCATGAGGGGCTTCAGAGCTGTGCTGCCACCCAGGGGATTAGGGCACCTAACATTCCCTGGAATTCCCATCTGCTGGCTAGTGTGCCTGGATGACTTTGTCCAGCTGTGGAGTCCCTGTCTCTTTAAGACTTGCAGAAAGCACTCACTTTTCTTTTGTCTCAGGTTTTGTTTTTCCATCTCTCTAATATCCAACACCCCATGCACCTTGTGTCTGCTCTCCTGGTGTAGATTTATAGAGCAGGCTGTTTAGCAGTCCTGGGCTTTCACTCCCTCCCTGTCTGACTCCTTTCTTCCTGCCAGGTTATGGGGTGTGGGTAGCATTCAGGTCCTGCCAGGCCATGGCTTGTATCTTACCCCCTTTGTGTGATGTTGAGTTTTCACAAATGGAGATGTACCCTGGCTGTTGTACTGTATCCATTGGTGTCTCTTTTAGGAATAGTTGTATTTATTGTATTTTCATAAATATATATATATATATATATAATATATATAATATATAATATATAATATATATATATATAAATATATATATATATATATATATATATATATATATATATATATATATATATATGTTTTTGGGAGGAGATTTCCACTGAACTATTCATGCTGCCATCTTCCCATGATCCTCCCTGATCCATTTTTAATTTACTTTTGTGTACGGAGTTAGACAGTAATCCAATTTCATTCTCTTACATGTAGCTGTCCAGTTTTGCCAACACCAGTTGTTGAAGAGTCATATATTATTTGACCATATATGCTTGGGTTTTTATCTGGGCTCTCTATTCCATTCCTTTGGTCTATGGGTCTGTTCTTGTGCCAGTACCAAATTGTCTTGATTACTGCTGCTTTGTAGTAAACCTTGAAATCAAGGAGCATAATCCCCCTGGCTTTATTCTTCCTTCTTAGGATTGATTTGGCAATAAAGGGTCTTTTTTGGTTCCATATGAACTTTACAACTATTTGTTCTGGTTCACTGAACAATTCCATTGGTATTTTAATAGGGATGGCACTGTATCTCTTTATTGCTTTAGACAGGATGGCCCTTTTGACAATATTAATACTTCCTATCCATGAGCATGGGATGTATTTCCCTTTATGGGTGTCTTTTTAAATTTCCCTCATGAGTATCTTGTAGTTTTCTGGGTATAGTTCTTTCACATCTTTGGTTAGGTTTATTCTTAGGTATTTTATTAGTTTGAAGCAGTTGTAAATGGAGTTGTTTTACTGATGTCTCTTCCTGCTAGTTCATTTGTAGTATATAGGAATGCAACAGATTTCTGTGTAGCAACTTTGTATACTGCAACTTGGCTGAATTCAGTTATTAGTTCTAGTAGTTTGGAGTGGATTCTTCAGGGTTTTTTATGTAGAGTATCATAATCTGCAAACAGTGACAGTTTAACATCTTCCTTACCAATCTGAATGGCTTTTATTTCTTTATGTTGTCTGATTGCCATGTGAGGACCTCAAGTACTATCCTGAATAAAAGTGGGGAGAGTGGGCAGCCTTGTCTTGTTCCTGATCGTAAAGGAAAAGCTTTCAGCTTCTCATTGTTAAGTATAATGTTGGCTATAGTTTTGTCATATAAGGCCTTTATTATGTTGAGGTACTAACCCTCTATACCCATTTTGTTGAGAGTTTTTATCATGAATGTATGTTGAATTTTGTCAAATGATTTTTCACCATCTATGGAGAAGAACACGTGGTTTTTGTCCTTCTATTTGTTGGTGTGGTATATGATGTTGATGGATTTTCAAATAATGTACCACCCTTGCATTCGTGGAGTAAATCCCACTTGATCATGATGGATGGTCTTTTTGATGTATTTTTTAATTTGGTTTGCTAGTATTTTGCTGTGTAGATTTTACATCTATGTTAATCAGAGATATTGGTCTGTAATTTTCTTTTTGTGTGTGGTCTTTGCCTGGTTTTGATATTAGAGTGATGCTGGCCTCATAGAATTAGTTTGGAAGTATTCCCTCCTCTTCTACTTTTTAGAAAACTTTAAGGAGGGTGGCTATTATATCTTCACTAAATGTCTGATAAAATTCAGTGGTGAAATCATCTGGTCCAGGAGTTTTGTTCTTGGGTAGTTTTTAAATTACCAATTCAATTTTGCTTCTGATAATTGGTCTCTTCAGATATTTTGTCTCTCCCTGGGTCAGCCTTGGAAGGTTATATTTTCTAGAAAGTTGTCCATTTCTTCTAGGTTATCTAATTTGTTAGCATATAATTTTTCATAGTATTCTCTAATAATTCTTTGTATTTCTGCGGTATCTTTAGTGTTTTTTCTATTCTCATATCTTATTCTGTTTATGTGCATAGACTCTCTTTTTTTCTTGATAAGTCTGCCTAGTGATTTATCTATTTTGTTTATTTTCTTGAAGAAACTGCTTCCTGCTTTCATTTATTCTTTCCTTATATTTATTCTTCTCAATTTTATTTATTTCTGCTCTAATCTTTATTATATCCCTCCTTCTACTGACTTTGGGTTTCATTTGTTCTTCTTTTTCTAGTTTCATTAATTGTGAGTTTAAACATTTCATATAGGATTGTTCCTTCCTGAGTTAAGCCTGCATTGCTATGTGCTTCCCTCTTAGCATGGCCTTTGCTGTGTCCTACAGGTTTTGTGGTATTGAGTTATTGTAGTCATTTGTCTCCATATATTGCTTGATCTCTATTTTTATTTGGTCATGGTTCCATTGATTATTTACTAGTATGTCATTAACTTCAATGTGTTTGTGGGTTTTTTCATTTTCTTTGCATAATTTATTTCTAGTTTCATATATTTTTGGTCTGATAAACTGGTTGGTAGAATTTCAATCCTTTTGAATTTACTGAGACTCTTTTTGTGGCCTAGTATGTGATATGTTCCTGAAAATGTTCCATGTACACTTGAGAAGAATGTATATTCTGCTGCTTTTGGGTGTAGTGTTCTGCAGATGTCTGTTAGGTCCATTACTTATTTTCTGTCTGGTTATGTGCTTTGGAGTGAATGGTGTGTTGAAGTCTCCTAAAATGAATGCTTTGCATTCTATTTCCCCCTTTAATTCTGTTTTTGTTTCACATGTGCTGATGCTCCTCTGTTGGGTGCATAGATACTTATAATGGTTATATCATCTTTTTTTCTTATGTAATGTCCTTATTAGTCTCTTGTGACTTTCTTTGTCTTGAAGTCTATTTTGTCTGATACAAGTACTAAAACTCCTGCTTTTTTCTCCCTATTACTTTCTGGTAATATTTTTTCCATCCCTTCATTTATAGTCTATATATGTCTTTGGGTTTGAAGTGAGTCTCTTCTAGGAACCATATTGATTGGGTCTTGCTTTTTTATTCATTCAGTTACTCTATATCCTTTGATTGGTACCTTCAGTCCATTTACATTAACAGGGATTATTGATAGATATGTACTTCTTTTCATAGCAGGCTTTAAATTTGTGCTTATCAAAGTTTCAATGGTAAGTTCTTTATTATCTGACATTCTAACTTAACTCCATATGCTATTACAAACACATTCTAAAGGTTCTCTTTTTATCCTCCTTTTATTCCTCCTCCATTCTATATATGTTAGGTATGATATTCTGTCTTCTTTGTCTATCCCTTTACTAATTTTGGGGGTAGTTGACTTAATTTTGCATTTGCTTAGTAATCACTTGGTCTACTTTATTTACTGTGGATTTATTTTTTGTGGTCACAGCTATTTAGCCTTAGGAACACTTCCATCTAGAGCAGTCCCTTTAAAATACGTTGTAAAGATGGTTTGTGGGAGGTAAATTTCCTCAATTTTTGCTTATCTGGGAACTGATTAATTGATCCTTCAAATTTAGATGGTAATCTTGCTGGATACAGCATTCTTGGTTCAAGGACTTCTGTTTCATTGCATTAAATATATCACACCACTCCCTTATGGCCTGTAAGATTTCTGTTGAGAAGATATCCTGATGGATTTACCTTTGTATGTGATCTTTTTTCTCTCTCTGGCTGCTTTTAATACTCTGTCTTTATTCTTGATCTTTTCCATTTTGATTATTATATGTCTTGGTTTTGTTTTCCTAGGTTCCCTTTTGTTGGGAGATCTTGGCACCTCCATGGCCTGAGAAACTATATTCTTCCCCAAATTGGGGACATTTTCAGCAATTACCTACTCAAAGACATTTTCCATTCCTTTTTCTCTTCATCCTGTGATATCACTACAATGCAAATATTGTTCCATTTGGATTGGTCACACATTTCTCTCAGTATTCTTTCTTTCCTAGATATCCTTTTTTCTCTCTATGCCTCAACTTGTTTATATTCCTGTTCTATAATTTCTGTGTCACTTACCATTATCGCTATTTCATCTAATCAGCTTTTAAATTCCTCCAATATATGTTTCACTTCAGATACTGTATTTTTCAAAATTTGTATCTCATTCTTGTTAGTCTCTGACTTCTTGAATATTTTTCTGTAGCTCTGTGAACATCTTTATTATTTTTATTTTGAAGTCTATTTCAGGAAGATTGGTGAGTTAAGTTTCATTTGGTCCTCTTTCTGGTGTTTGTGGGATTTTTGTTTGAACCAGGTTCCCTTAATATTTCATATTTGTAGATGGCATCCTCCAATGCTTAGAAGCTCTACTGTCAGTAGCTGCTCAACTCATGGAGTGATGGCAGTGTTGCAGGTGAGCAATGCTAGTGTCTGTCAGGATGAAAGAGGTCATTCTTGTGTCCCAGATGCAGTGCCTGCCTCCACTGCCAGGGCCAGTGTGCTTATCATGCATTTATGAGTCTCTCTGCTATGCACTTTTATGTGCCATAAGTGGGGCTGCCCTCAGTTTGACCTGGTGCAAAGGTCGGGGCAGTCAGTTTGGAGGAAGGAGAAGCAAGCTGTGTATCATGGTTGGGGGCTTTGTATCTGCATTGCAATCCAGGGGGGTGGAGTGCCTGAAGCTCCTGAAAGTTCCCAACCTGCTGGGCTGAGTGGTATAGAACAATTTTGTCCACCTGTCCTTTCTCCTGGGGTATGATCTGTTTTATATGTGTTGAATATGGTTTGATAATACTTTGTTGAGAATTTTTGCATCTATTTTCATTAGGGATAGTGGTCTGTAGTTCTCATTTCTTGTAGTATCCTTGTTTGGATAGATATCAGGGTAAAGCTGACTTTATAGAATGAGTTTAGAAGTGTTCTCTACTCTTCAATTTTTGGAAGATTTTGAGGATTGGTATTAATTATTCTTTAAATGTTTGGTATAATTCACCAGTGCACGTCTCTGGTATTAAGATCTGTACAGATAACATTCTTACAAACTTGCCTTATATTGGTATATTAAGTACAGAAGAGTAAGGGGAAGCCATCTTGTACATATTTTTTTAGATTTATAGGTAAGTATAGCATTTTGGTGATATTAATATAAATGATATTTTGTTTTTAATTTCAATTTCCACTTGTTCATGCATCATATATAGAATAGTGACTTTTATAACTGTATCCTATAACATTATCATATTTTTTTATTAGTTCCAGGAGTTTCTGTATTTGCTTCAGACTTTTTTTTTCCATTGACAATCATGTGTGAACAAAAACAGTTATTTTTCTTCCTTCCTCATCTACATTCCTTTCATTTCTTTTTTGTATCATTACATTAGCTACAATTTCCAGTATGATGTTGTGATTGGCAAGATGTGGTATCCTTGCCTTGTTCCTTGTTTTCTTTTTAATTTCAATTTACACTTGTTAATGGATGTTATATAGAGAAGTGACTTTTGTATATTAACTTTGTACCCTGTAATTTTATCATACTTGTTTATTAGTTCCAGGAGTTTGGGTTGTTCTCTACTCTTCAATTTTTAGAAGATTTTGAGATTGATATTAGCCAACATTAGCAGAAAAGCTCCAGATTTCACCTTGAAACATGATGTTAGCAGGGTTTTGGTGATATTATTTAACAAGGTTAGGAAGTGCCCATCTATTCCTAGTTTACTGTGAGTTTTTATCATGACTGTGTGTTGTGTTATATCAGATTTTCTGCATCTGTAGCTATGGTCATGCAATTTTCCTTTGCAAAGCCTGTTGTGATGGATTGTGTTAATTGATTTTTGAATCTTCAGCCAGCTTTTTATACCTGGGATAAACCCCATTTGCTGGTGTATAATTATTTTTACATATTTTAGGGTACATTTTACAAATACTTTTTGAGGATTTATGTCCACTTTCGTGAGGTATGTTTGTAGTGTCCTTGTGACTGCCTTGTCTGGTTTTGTTAAGGTAGTGCTGTCCTGATAGGATGATCTAAGAATTCCCTCTGTGTCTATCATGTGAAAGGGAGTGTGAAGAATTACCATAATTTCTACCTTAAATGTATGGTAGAATTCACCAGAGGATGCCTGACTCTGGAAACTTTGCATCAGAGGTCACTTATATTTATTCATTTTCTTTAATAGATATGAGCCTATCCGTATCTATTTCTCCTTGTGTAATCTTGAAAGCCTACTCATCTCAAGGAAGTAGTCTACTTCAACTCTATTTTCAAATATATGGCATACTATTTTTTACATTATTTCTTTGTTGCCTTTAATGTCCAGGGGACTTCTGTAGGGATACTCCCTCTTTCATTTCTGATATTAGTAGTTTATGTATACTTTTTGATCACTTGGCTAGAGGTTTATCAATTTGATTGATATTTTCAAAGAATCAGTTTTTTGTTGCATTGATTTTCTATTTCCAATTTAATTGATTTCTGTTTGAATTACTACTTCTTTTCTTCTACTTACTTTGCCTTTACTGTGCCCTCCTGGTACTAATTCCTAAGTTGGAAACATTGATTATTGATTTTAAATCTTATTTAATAATGTGCATCAATCAATGCTTAAATATCCTGACTGCTTTCACTACATACCATTCCACAAATTTTACTGAAATGTTTTTATTTTAATTTTCTCCAAAATATTTTAAAATTAATCTTGAGATTTCTTCTTAGACCCATTTGTACTTAGAAGTGTATTGTTCACATTATGTGTTTTGGAATTTTCACATCAGCTTTCTGTTAAAATATTTCTAGTTTAATTCTACTGAGGTCTGGGTGGTGAAATTGTGACTACTGTACTTTGAACTCTTTGGAGGCACCTTTCTTTTTTAAATAATTTTTATTAATATTATTGATATACACTCTTATGAAGGTTTCAAATGAAAAAAAAATGTGCTTACTACATTTACACATATTATCAAGGCCCCACCCATACCCCATTGCAATCACTGTCCAGCAGTCTAGTAAGATTCCACCGATTTACTATTTGCATTCTTTGTTTTACACTGTTTTCCCCGTGACCCCTTACACCATGTTTACTAAAAATAATTCCCTTCAATCCCCTTCTCCCACCCTCCCAAC
This sequence comes from Manis javanica, assembly GCF_040802235.1. Lineage (NCBI taxonomy): Eukaryota > Metazoa > Chordata > Mammalia > Pholidota > Manidae > Manis > Manis javanica. The sequence continues at coordinate 82,565,969 of NC_133168.1, forward strand.
CCAACTTTCCACACCCTTCCCCTTTGGTAACCACTACTCCCTTCTTGGAGTCTGTGAGTCTACCACTGTTTTGTTCCTTTGATTTTGCTTTCTTGTTATATGATACAAATGAGGGAAATCATTTAGCACTTGTCTTTTTCCACCTGGCTTATTTCTCTCAGCATAATATCCTCTAGCTCCATCCATGTTGTTGCAAATGGTAGGATTTTTTTCTTTCTTATGGCTGAGTAGTATTCCACAGTGTGTATGTACAACATGTTCTTTATCTGTTTATCTACTGACAAACACTTAGGTTGCTCCCATATCTTGGCTACTGTAAATAGTACTGCAATAAACAAATAAGTGCATATATCTTTTTGAACTTGATAACTTATATTCTTTGGGTAAGTACCAAGTCGTGGGATTACCAGATAAAATGCTATTTTTATTTTTGGTTTTTGAGGAACCTCCACATTGTTTTCAACCATTCAACAATGGTTGAATTAGCTTACATTCCCACCATCAGTGTAGGAGGGTATCCCTTTCTCCACATCCTCACCGGCGTTTGTTGTTCTTAGCCTTTTTGATACTGGCCATCCTTACTGGTGTGAGGTGATATCTCACTGTGCTTTTAATTTGCATTTTCGTGATGATTAGTGATGTGGAGCACCTTTTCATTTGTTTGGTGGCCATCTGAATTTCTTCTTTGGATAATTGTCTCTTCATGTTCTCCACCCATTTTTAAATCATGTTATTTGCTTTTTGGATGATGAGATGTGTGTGTTCTTTTTATATTTTGGATGTAAAATTCTTGTCAGGTATGTCATTTACAAATACGTTCTCCCATGCTATAGGATGCCTTTTTGTTCTGTTGGTGGTGTCCTTTGCTGTACAGAAGATTTTTAGTTTGATAATAGTAATCCCAAGTGTTCATTTTTGATATTGTTTCCCTTGTTCAAGGAGATGCTTCCAGGAGCTCATGTTTATACTCAGGAGGTTTTTGCCTATGTTGTCCTCTAAGAGTTTCATGGTTTCATGACTTACATTCAGGTATTTGATCCATTTTGTGTTTACTTTTGTGTCTGGGGTTAAGCAATACTCCAGTTTCATTATCTTGCATGTAGCCAGCCAGTTTTGCCAACATCAGTTGTTGAAGAAGCTGTCATTTCCCTATTGTATGTCCATGGCTCCTTTATCATATATTAATTGACCATATGTGGTTGGATTTATGTCTGGGCCCTCTAGTCTGTTCCATTGGTCTGTTGTTCTGTTCTTGTGCCAGTAACAAATTATCTTGTTTACTGTGGCTTTGGAGTATACTTTGAAGTTGGGGAACATAATTCCCCCAGCTTTATTCCTCCTTCTCAGGATTTCATTGGCTATTCAGGGTATTTTGTGGTTCCATATGAATTTTAGAACTATTTGCTCTAGTTCATTGAAGAATGCTGTAAGTGTTTCGATAGGCATTGCATTGAATCTGTAGATTGCTTTAGGCAGGATGGCCATCTTAATAATATTAATTCTTCTTAGCCATGAGCACAGTATGTGTTTCTACTTATTGGTATCTTCTTTAATTTCTCTCACTAGTGTCTTGTAGTTTTCAAAGTATAGGTCTTTTACTTCCTTGGTTAGATTTATTCCTAGGTATATTATTCTTTTTGATACAATTGTGAATGGAATTGTTTTCTGATTTCTACCTTTGCTAGTTCATCATTTGTGTACAGGAGTGCAAGAGATTTCTGTGTGTTAATTTTGTATCCAGCAACTTTGCTGAATTCAGATATTAGATCTAGTCATTTTCAAGTTGATTCTTTATTGATTTTTATGTACAATATCATGTCATCTGAAAACAGGGACAGTTTAGATTCCTCCTTACCAATCTGGATGCACTTTATTTCTCTGTGTTGTCTAATTGCTGCAACAAGGACCTCCAGAACTATGTTGAATAAAAGTGGAGAGAATGGGTATCCTTATCTTGTTCCCAGTCTTAAAGGAGAGGCTTTCAGCTTCTTGGTGTTAAGTATGATGTTGGCTGTGGTTATGTTATATATGACCTTTATTATGTTAGGTACTTTCCCTCTATACCCATTTTGTTAAGTGTTTTTATCATGAATGTTTGTTTTTTAATGTTTTTTTCAGCATCTGTGGAGATGATCATGTGGTTTTTGTCCTTTCTGTTGATGTGGTTGATGATGCTGATGGATTTTTTGATATTCTACCATCCTTGAATCCCTGGAATAAATCCTACTTGAACATGATGGATGATTTTTTTATGCATTTTTGAATGCAGTTCGGTAATATTTTGTTGAGTATTTTTACATCTATGTTCACCAGGGCTATCGGTCTGAAATTTTCCATTTTTGTGGTGTCTTTGCCTTGTTTGGGTTTTAGAGTGATGTTGGCCTCGTAGAATGAGTTTGCAAGTATTCCCTCTTCTAGTTTTTGAAAAACTTTAAGGAGGATGGGTATTAGGTCTTCAATAAATGTTTAATAAAAATCAGCAGTGATGTCATCTGGTGCAGAAGTTTGGTAGGTAGTTTTTTGGTTACTAATGCAATTTCATTGCTGGTAATTAGTCTGTTCAGATTTTCTGTTTCTTTCTGGGTCAGCCTTTCAAGGTTGTATTTTTCTAGAGAGTTTTCCATTTCTTGTAGGTTATCCAGTTTGTAGTATACAATTTTTCTTAGTATTCTCTCATAATTATTTGTATTTCTGTTGTGTCCATTGTGATTTTTCCTTTCTCGTTTCTGATTCTGTTTAGATGTCTAGATAGACTCTCTTTTTTTCTTGGTAAGTCTGTTAAGGGGTCTAAGTATTTTGTTTATTTTCTCAAAGAACCAGCTCTTGCTTTCATTTATTCTTTCTATTGTTTTATTCTTGATTTTATTTATTTCTGCTCTAATCTTTATTATGTCCCCCATTCTACTGATTTTGAGCCTCATTTGTTCTTCTTTTTCTTGTTTAGTTAATTATGAGTTTAGACTGTGCATATGGGATTGTTCTTCTTTCCCGAGGTAGGCATGTATTGCAATATACATTCCTTTTAGCAGGGGCTTTGCTCCAACCCACCGAATTTTGGTTTATTGCTGTCATTTTTCTCCATATATTGATCTCTGCATTTATCTGGCTATTGATGCATTGGTTATTTAGGAGCATGTTGTGAAGCCTCCATGTGTTTGTAGGATTTTTCATTTTCTTAGCATAATTTATTTCTTGTTTCATATATTTGTGTTCTGAGAAACTGGTTGGTAAAATTCCAATTTGTTTTCATTCACGTAGGCTCTTTTTGTGGCCTAGTATATGATCTATTCTTGAAAATGTTCCGTGTACACTTGAGAAGAATGTGTATTCTGCTGCTTTTGGTTGTAGTGATCTGTAGATGTCTATTAGGTCCATTTGTTTTACTATGTTGTTCAGTGCCTCTGTCTCATTATTTTCTGTCTGGTTGATCTGTCCTTCAGAGTTAATTGAGTGTAGAAGTCTTCCAGAATGAATGCATTGCTTTCCATTTCCTCCTTTAATTCTGTTAGTATTTGTTTCACATATATTAGTGCTCCTGTATTGGGTGCATATATGTTTATAATGGTTATATCCTCTTCTTGGACTGAGCCCTTTATCATTATGTAGTGTCCTTCTTTATCTCTTGCTACTTTCTTTGTTTTGAAGTCTATTTTGTCTGATACTAGTATTGCAACACCTGCTTTTTTCTCCCTGTTGTTTGCATGAAATATCTTTTCCCATCCCTTGATTTTTAATCTGTGCATGTCTTTGGGTTTGAGGTGAGTCTCTTGTAAGCAGCATATAGATGGGTCTTGCTTTTTTATCCATTCTATTACTCTGTGTCTTTTGATTGGTGCATTCAGTCCATTTACTTTTAGGGTGATTATTGAAGGATATGTACTTATTGCCATTGCAGGCTTTAGATTCGTGGTTACCAAAGTTCAAGGTTAGCTTCTTTACTACATTAGTGTCTAAACTCACTTATTGAGCTTTTATAAACACAGTCTAATGATTATTTATCTCCCTTCTTATTCCTCCTCCTCCTCCATTCTTCATATGTTGGGTGTTTTGTTCTGTGCTCTTTTTAGGAGTGTTCCCATCTAAAACAGTCCCTGTAGGATGCCCTGTAGAGGTGGTTTGTGGGAGGCAAATTCCCTCAACTTTTGCTTGTCTGGGAGTTCTTTAATCCCTCCTTCATATTTAAATGATAATCGTGCTGGATACAGTAATCTTGGTTCGAGGCCCTTCTGTTTCATTGCATTAAGTATATCATGCCATTCTCTTCTGGCCTGTAAGGTTTCTGTTGAGAAGTCTGATGATATCCTGATGGGTTTTCCTTTGTAGGTGATATTTTTCCTCTCTCTGGCTGCCTTTAATAATCTGTCCTTGTCCTTGATCTTTGCCATTTTAATTATTATGTGTCTTGGTGTTGTCCTCTTTGGATCCCATCTGTTGGGAGTTCTGTGTGCTTCTGTAGTCTGAGCAACTATTTCCTCCCCCAGTTTGTGGAAGTTCTCAGCAATTATTTCTTCAAAGACACTTTCTATCCCTTTTTCTCTCTCTTCTTTTTCTGGTACCCCTATAATGCAGATATTGCTTCTTTTGAATTGGTCACACTTTTCTCTTAATATTGTTTTATTCCTTGAGATCCTTTTATCTCTCTCTGCATCAGCTTCTATGCATTCCTGTTCTCTGGTTTCTATTCCATCAATGGCCTCTTGCATTTTATCCATTCTGCTTATAAATCCTTCCAGAAATTGTTTCATTTCTGTAATCTCCCACTGTACATCATCCCTTAGTTCTTGTATATTTCTCTGCAGATCTGTCAGCATGTTTATGACTTCTATTTTGAATTATTTTTCAGGGAAACTTGTTAGGTCTGTCTCTGCAGATCCTCTCTCAAGGGTTGTCTGAACTATTTTGGACTGGACTAAATTTTTTTGCCTTTTCATGGTGATAGCAGTGGCTGTAGGCAGGTTGCAGTTGTGTCAGCTCAGAGAAGAAAGTCCTTTCCTGCTTTCTGGATGCCTTGCCCTTCTCCGCTGCCTGTGTCAGTTACCCACACTCCTGGAGCAGTCACCGGGTTAATCCCCTAAGCTGCTGTGGGTGAGCTTTCTCTCAGAGCAGTGTGGAGCCCTGTGGTAAGTGGCAGGCACACCAAGTGTGCTCCTCTGCAATAGTGGCACCCCTGCCAGGCACCTGTGTGCCAGCCGCAACCTTTGGGTCTGGCCCCGGTGGCTGTGCATCAGGCTGGGATTCTGATCAGCTGCTGGGAGAGTGGCTGCTCCCTCTGGCACCACCACAGGTGGGCATGGGCCTCTCCCATGCAGACCTCTCCTGGGCTCCTCTGGCACCACAGCCGCTGGTGCTCATGGGCCACTCCAGGGCTTTTTGGTCGCCTCCACGGTGGGCTCGTACAAGCCACTCCCCGTCCCCTATGGCACCACCAGTGCATGTGGGCTACTCCCAGTCTCCCGGCATGCACTGCCACAATCCCAGTACTGGTCTGGTGTGTTGGGGTCTGCACCAGTTAGGAGAACAACTGGCAGGCTGCTTAGTGCCATGAGGGGCTTCAGAACTGTGCTGCCACCCAGGGGTTTAGAGTGCCTAACGTTCCCTGGGATTCCCAGCTGCTGGCTGTGTGCCAGAATGACTTCCTCCAGCTGTCGGGTCCCTGTCTCTTTAAGACTTGCAAAAAGCACTCCCTTTTCTTTGTCTCAGGGACACCAGTTGTGGGGACCTGCCCACAGGTTTTGCTTTTCCGTTTCTCTAATATCCAGCACCCCGTGCACCTTGTGTCTGCACTCTGGGTGTGGATTTCTAGAGCTGGTTGTTTAACAGTCCTGGGCTTTCACTCCCTTCCTGTTCTGACTCCTTTCTTCCCGCTGGGTTCTGGGGTGGGGGAGCATTCAGGTTCTGCCTGGCCGCAGCTTGTATCTTACCCCCTTCGTGTGATGTTGAGTTCTCACAGATGTAGATGTATCCTGGCTGTTGTACTGCATCCACTGGTGTCTCTTTTAGGAATAGTTGTATTTATTGTATTTTCGTAAATATATATGTTTTTGGGAGGAGATTTCCACTGAACTACTCATGCTGCCCTCTTCCTGTGATCTTTAACTGGTTAAATTTTGAGTATCTTTTATTCCTGGCCTTATTCTTGTTCCACCCGACTCCTATCTATTTTCCTGCCTAACAGTAGAATAAGTCATAAATACTATGCTACAGACTCTTTACAAATGAAATGTATTTCATGGTCCTGTTGGCCCATCAATAAAGCCACCACATCAAGAAAGAGTTTATTCAGAATCTTACTGAGGGCCATGACCCAGGATGACAGTTGATCAGAGAGCTCTGATCTGATTGCTCTGCACTTGCTTGTGTGAAGACGGTATATATGTAGTTTGCAGCAGGGAAAAAGTTATATTATTTAGCACATCAAGTAGTGTGCCAAGGATATATTTGGTCTGTGTTCTAAAAATACAGACTGTGCACATTCTGTTCCTATCTGTGCAGGAGACACAGGTTAGGATTGACAAAGGTTGGGATTGATCATTTTTTCCTAAAGAATTCTATCAAAGTCATTAGAACCTACCTCCTATTCAATTTGGTTTTCTTTGGTCATTCAAGTCCTTTGTATTCATGGTCAAGGGGCAGGGGCTGCAGCAATCTTGCTGATACAAGTGGGAATGGCTGCATGGCCTTGTCACAGCACAGTAAGAGCTTTCTGGGCTGACTTAGGGCTTATAAAGCTCTCCTTTCTGTGGGAACACTGTAGGGGACCATAGAATTTCATTTTATTTCTTAGACGTCTCTCATGCTCAGACACACAGACAGATCTATTTTAAGGACTTGACAAGATATGTCACATGTATTCATTGCACTCCTAGAAGACTTCTGGTTATCTTAGGTTTTTCACTATTATAAACACAGCAATAAACTCCCTGCATGTATTCCTGTATATGGTTATATTATCTGACACTAACACATACCATATTAAAATATGGGTAATTATAAACTCTTAAAAGTATTGTTGAACTTGTTAAGGAAAAAACTAAAAAGGGAATGTAGATATGAATATTCTTATTCATTCTGTGTGTTTTCTGAGTCATGGGAATGTCTCATTGGCATGGATCATTCCTTCTTAATAACTGGAGGTGATGGGTTATAATCTGTGCTCCTTACAGATGTGGACATGGGCTACACTGAGCCAGTGTCTATGAGAGAGTCTGTGTTTCCCAGGCCAGGCCTTGGAAGTGACATTCCACTTGAATTGAGAGAGGATGAAAGGCTGAAAACTGCCTTTCCACAACATACCAGGAGCATTTATTTTATTTACTGTTGAGTGCAGATCATATTCTACAGTTTTTATAGTCGTAAGTACAGCAAGGTCTCATATCATTTTTATTGTAGTGCTTTCCCATTGATTAAATGCTGTACTATGGTGAATATATCCTTTCATTGAAATAATACTACCTGGATCCAATGGGGTCACTATCATTTATGGAAATATATTTATACTTGCTACATCACAAAATTAATGATAGAATCCCATTCACTCAGAGCAAGTCTGCATGCAGCAAGCCAGTCTCTGCCTCTGGGCCCCTCTGTCTGCACAGCTCTCCTCTGGGCCTCTCTGCACATCCATCCCACAAAGCCATCCTCTGGGCCTTTCTGCATGGCTGTCCCACACAGCCATCCTCTGGGCCTCTGTCCTCTGTGCTGTCACCACTCCAGCCTCTGCACTGCTCTCCTGCAGCCTTGCAGCCCTGCCACCATGCCATGCCCAGAGCACTGGGTGGAGCTCTTTATATAGAGTCAAAAGCCATGTAGTACCCACAGGTGTGCAGTGAGCTAGTCCACCACAGCCAGGTGAGAATCCGGCCACAAGTACTCTCATTTTATCCACAGCAACCTGCCTGAATTGTTTTCCCTTTAATCTTCAGAATATTAATGTGTGGAGACACAGCCCCTAATATATACAGAAAACTGCTATTTCTCATTTCAACAAAGGGGAGAATGAAATTACTTTGATATAAATTTTGAGCCCTACACTGCTTGGATTCATGACACCTTTGCAAAAACAATGAGGAATATTTACTTATACCACCTACTAATACTTGTCATTTGGGCCGTCATTATGAAGTATTTAGAATCACAGCCATGTGAAATATATTTAAAAAATTTTTGGACCGTAATCTAAGGTTGAAATAAGGAAGTAAACAGATTGTCCCCTGGAGCCTCCAAAAGGAACCCAGCCTGATAACATCCTGCTTTTCACTCAGAGAGACCTATGTTGGTCTTCTGAGCTCCAGAATTATAAAAGCATAAATGTTCCTTTTTAAAAACACCACTAGTGTGGTGATTTTACATTAGATTAGAAATTGGATACAAACATTTTTCCAATGTAATTTTGTTCAGGAGACTGAGATAATGCTTGCCAGTTCATTCATTTAGCATCTCCTGGGTAAGGACATTTTGTGTCATCATACCACCTTATCACAGGAGAAATTAAAATCAATTTGGAGATATTCTTTATCTGGTAGAGAACTTCTCTTTACATAAATATAAATGACTTCAGACTTTGAGGCCTTTGAGGTATTAAGGAAGGAAAAGTAATTCATCTTTTAAGTTATATCTACTATTTAATTCAAACATTTGTATCTACATTTCTATATTCTTTTAATTTCATGTTCCTTCAAGCATTCTTTCCATATATATCCTTTTCAACTTTCTCTTGTTACTTTTGGAGTAAAACATGAAACTGTAAATGTGTCCCATGTTTGTGTACCTTTATATGTATATGTTTATTTGAAATAAAAATGTATACAAATAAACATGCACATGTGCATACATACATGTACCTCTGAATTATATATTTGGCCTCAACAAAATATGTCCATTTCATTTATTTCTTGCAACATTTGTCTGAAGTTATGTTTACTCTCCCATATTATCTTCAATATAAGGAAGTTGAGGCTCAAGGGGCTTAAATTTTTTGAGAGGGCATCTCTCATATTTATTGATCAAATGGTTGTTAACAACAATAAAATTCTGTATATGGGACTCAATGCTCAATCATTAATCAACCCCAAGCCTAAATCTCAACAGTCTCCAAACTTCTGAACCGTACCGATAAAGTTCTTACATAGTGAATAAGTTCTTACATGGTGAACAGTGCAAGGGCAGTCATATCACAGAAACAAACCCTTTGGCAACACTTTCATATGACCTTTATACCATTGTGAAGAACCTATTGGAGGTCACCACACAGGAACCGCTTTTTTCTTAAGAGAAAGGAATATTATCAGAAAAATGTACTTCCATAGCTGATCATCTGACATCCTTTAAAAGATCAAAATTAAAATATGTAAAGCATTCATTAATCATTGATTTGTAGTTAGTTTTATCCTATCAGGGAGTAATCTCCCTTTTCTTTCTCTCTTTTTTTGTTATCATTAATCTACAATTACATGAAGAATATTATGTTTACTAGGCTCTCCCCTACACCACGTCCCCCCCCACAAACCCCATTACAGTCACTGTCCATCAGCATAGCAAAATGTTGTAGAATCACTACTTATCTTCTCTGTGTTGCACAGCCCTCCCCTTTCTCCCACCCCCCACATTATGCATGCTAATCATAATATGCCCTTTCTTCTCCTACCCCTTATCCCTCCCTACCCACCCATCTTCCCCAGTCCCTTTCCCTTTGGTACCTGTTAGTCCATTCTTGGGTTCTGTGATTCCGCTGCTGTTTTGTTCCTTCAGTTTTTCCTTTGTTCTTATATTCCACAGATGAGTGAAATCATTTGGTATTTGTCTTTCTCTGCTTGGCTTATTTCACTGAGCATAATACCCTCTAGCTCCATCCATATTGTTGCAAATGGTAGGATTTGTTTTCTTCTTATGGCTGAATAATATTCCATTGTATATATGTACCACATTTTCTTTATCCAATCATCTACTAATGGACACTGAGGTTGCTTCCAATTCCTGGCTATTCTAAATAGTGCTGCGATAAACAAAGAGGTACATCTGTCTTTCTCAAACTGGAGTGCTGCATTCTTAGGGTAAATTCCTAGGAGTGGAATTCCTGGGTCAAATGGTAAGTCTATTTTGATCATTTTGATGAACCTCCATACTGCTTTTCACAATGGTTGAACTGATTTGCATTCCCACCAGCAGTGTAGGAGGGTTCCCCTTTCTCCACAACCTCGCCAACATTTGTTGTTGTTTGTCTTTTTGATGGTAGCCATCCTTACTGGTGTGAGGTGATATCTCATTGTGGATTTAATTTGCAATTCTCTGATATCTAGCGATGTGAAGTATCTTTTCATGTGTCTGTCGACCATCTGAATTTCTTTTTTGGAGAACTGTCTGTTCAGTCCCTCTGCCCATTTTTTAATTGGATTATTATTTTTTGTTTCTTGAGGTGGGTGAGCTCTTTATATATTTTGGATATCAAGCCTTTATCGGATCTGTCATTTACAAATATATTCTCTCATACTGTAGGGTTCCTTTTTGTTCTGTTGATGGTGTCTTTTGCTCTACAGAAGTTTTTCAGCTTAATATAGTCCCACTTGTTCATTTTTGCTTTTGTTTTCCTTGCCTGGGTAGATATGTTCAAGAAGAGGTCACTCATGTTTATGTCTAAGAGGTTTTTGCTATGTTTTTTTCTAAGAGTTTTATGGTTTCATGACTTACAATCAGGTCTTTGATCGATTTGGAATTTACTTTTGTATATGGGGTAAGACAGTGGTCCAGTTTCATTCTCTTACATGTAGCTGTCCAATTTTTCCAGCACCATCTGTTGAAGAGACTGTCATTTCCCCATTGTATGTCCATTGATCCTTTATAAACTATTAATTGACCATATATGTTTGGGTTAGTGTCTGGAGTCTCTAATCTGTTCCACTGGTCTGTGGCTCTGTTCTTGTGCAAGTACCAAATTGTCTTGATTACTATGGCTTTGTAGTAGAGCTTGAAGTTGGGGAGTGAGATCCTCCCCCACACTTTATTCTTCTTTCTCAGGATTGCTTTGGCTATTCGGGGTCTTTGGTGTTTCCATATGAATTTTTTAACTATTTGTTCCAGTTTGTTGAAGAATGCTGCTGGTAATTTGATAGTGATTGCATCAAATCTGTATATTGCTTTGGGCAGGATGACCATTTTGACGATATTAACTATTCCTAGCCAAGAGCATGGGATGAGTTTCCATTTGTTAGTGTCCCCTTTAATTTCTCTTAAGAGTGTCTTGTAGTTTTCAGGGTATAGGTCCTTCACTTCTTTGGCTAGGTTTATTCCTAGGTATTTTATTCTTTTTGATGCAATTGTGAATGGAGATGTTTTCCTGCTTTCTCCTTCTGTTGGTTCATTGTGGTGTATAGGAAAGCCACAGATTTCTGTGTGTTAATTTTGTATCCTGCAACTTTGCTGTATTCTGATATCAGTTCTAGTAGTTTTGGAGTGGAGACTTTAGGGTTTTTTATATTCAATATCATGTCACCTGAAAATAGTAACCGTTTAACTTATTCTTTACCAATCTGGATTCCTGGTATTTCTTTGTTTTGTCTAATTGCCGTGGCTAGGACCTCCAGTACTATGTTAAATAACAGTGGGGAGAGTGGGCATCCCTGTCTTATTCCTGACCACAGAGGAAAAGCTTTCAGCTTCTTGCTGTTCAGTATAATGTTGGCTGTGGGTTTATCATATATGGCCTTTATTATGTTGAGGTACTTGCCCTCTATGCCCATTTTGCTGAGAGTTTTTATCGTGAATGGATGTTGAATTTTGTCAAATGCTTTTACAGCATCTATGGAGATGATTATGTGGTTTTTGTCCTTTTAGTTGATATGGTGGATGATGTTGATGGATTTTTGAATGTTGTACCATCCTTGCATCCCTGGAATGAATCCCACTTGGTCATGGTGTACAATCCTTTTGATATATTTTTGAATTCGGTTTGCTAATATTTTGTTAAGTATTTTTGCATCTACGTTCATCAGGGATATTGGTCTGTAGTTTTCTTTTTTGGTGGGGTATTTGCCTGGTTTTGGTATTAGGGTAATGTTGGCTTCACAGAATGAGTTTGGGAGTATTCCCTCCTCTTCTATTTTTTGGAAAACTTTAACGAGAATGGGTATTATATCTTCTCTGTATGTCTGATAAAATTCCGAAGTAAATCCCTCTGGCCCGGGGGTTTTCCTCTTGAGTAGTTTTTTTATTATAGTTTCAATTTATTTGCTCATAATTGGTTTGTTTAACTTTTGTGTTTCTTCCTTGGTCAGTCTTGGAAGGTTGTATTTTTCTAAGAAGTTCTCCATTTCTTCTAGGTTTCCCAGTGTGTTAGCATGTAGGTTTTCATACTAGTCTTTAATAATTCTTTGTATTTCTGTGGAGTCTGTCGTGATTTTTCCATTCTCATTTCTGATTCTTTTGATGTGTGTTGATGCTCTTTTTCTCCTAATCAGTTTGACTGGAGGCTTATCTATTTTACTTATTCTGTCAAAGAACCAGCTCTTGGTTTCATTGATTTTTTTCTATTGCTTTATTCTTCTCAATTTTGTTTACTTCTCTGATTTTATTTCCCTCTTCTGCTGACTTTAGGCCTCATTTGTTTTTTCTTTTTCCAGTTTCAATAATTGTGATGTTAGACTATTCATTTGGGATTGTTCTTCCTTCTTTAAGTGTGCCTGGATCGCTTTATACTTTCCTCTTAAGACTGCTTTCGCTGCATCCCACAGAAGTTGGGGCTCTGTGTTGTTGTTGTCATTTGTTTCCATGTATTCCTTGATCTTGATTTTAATTTGTTCTTTGATCCATTGATTATTTAGAAGCATGTTGTTAAGTCTCCATGTATTTGTGAGCCTTTTTGTTTTCTTTGTAGAATTTATTTCTCATTTTATACCTTTGTGGTCTGAAAATTTGGTTGGTAGGATTTCAATCTTTTGGAATTTACTGAGGCTCCTTTTGTGGCCTAGTATGTGGCCTATTCTGGAGAATGTTCCATGTGCATTAGGGAAGAATGTATATCCTGTTGCTTTTTGGATGTAGAGTTCTATAGATGTCTATTAGGTCCATCTGTTCTAGTGTGTTGTTCAGTGCCTCCGTGTCCTTACTTATTTTCTGTCCAGTGGATCTATCCTTTGGGGTGAGTGACGTGTTGAAGTCTCCTAAAATGAATGCATTGCATTCTATTTCCCCCATTAGTTCTGTTAGTATTTCTTTCACATATGCTGGTGCACCTGTATTGGGTGCATATATATTTAGGATGGTTATATCTTCTTGTTGGACTGAGCCCTTTATCATTATGTAATGTTCTTCTGTATCTCTTGTTACTTTCTTTGTTTTGAAGTCTATTTTGTCTAATACTAGTACTGCAACCCCTGCTTTCTTCTCTCTGTTGTTTGCCTGAAATATGGTTTTCCATCCCTTGACTTTTAGTCTGTGCATGTCTTTGGGTTTGAGGTGAGTTTCTTGTAAGCAGCATATAAATGGGACTTGCTTTTTTATTCATTCTGTTACTCTGTGTCTTTTGATTGGTGCATTCAGTCCATTTACATTTAGGTTGACTATTGAAAGATATGTACTTATTGCCATTGCAGGCTTTAGATTCGTGGTTACCAAAGGTTCAAGGTTAGCTTCTTTACTATCTTACTGCCTAACTTAGCTCACTTATTGAGCTGTTATATATACTGTCTGGAGATTCTTTTCTTCTCTCCTTCTTATTCCGCCTCCTCCATTCTTTTTATGTTGGTTGTTTTATTCTGTGCTCTTTAATGTTTCCTTTAACTGCTTTTAGTGGGTACCCCTGTGCGAGGCACTGGATTCTCACAGGTGTGGATGTGGTCTGGGAGTTGTCCTGTGTTTTCTGGTCTCCGTTTTAGGAAGAGTTGTCTTTGTTGTATTTTCAAAAATATATGTGGTTTGCGGAGGAGATTTCTGCTGCTCTACTCACGCTGCCATCTTGGACTTTCCAGGAAGCTTAAATTTTTAACAATAATTCTAAAAAACCCTTACAAATTCTAAACTTTCTTGCCTGATACACAAATAGGAATATGCCATATGTACTATCATTTTTATATGGGTTCCTTAATTTAACATATTGTACATTTGAAATATGTGCAGTTTATAATATACAATTATACTCCACTACATTAATTAGAATGTTAAGTATCTAGTGGTGCATTAATTGATGTAAGCTCTAGAGCACAGGTAGTAGATTCCTGCTGAACAATGGTAGGTGTTGCCCCTTTAACCTGGAGAATGCAAAATGTCATCTAGCAAGCCTTGGTCATCAAGTGTAGTTTATTCATTAGGAGTAGTAAAACTCATGAGGACTCTTTTAGTAAAACAAATGAAAAATTACTTCATATGATGTGTCACTTGAGAAAAATTATTTGAAAAACTCTATGTCTTATTAGATAAATGAGAACTATAAAATATTTCTGATATACAATTGGAGGGATATGTGAGAAAGTAAGAAAACAACACAGGAAAAGCTGTGGGATATCAGAGAGAGAAGAAAGCTAATAAATTGAGTTACATAAACAGTAAATAAGTTAAAGTCAAAGAAATGGAAATTCATGAAATAAATAGGAAGGACAAGAGGCGGAGCCAACATGGAGGCGTGAGTAGGACAGTGGTAATCTCCTCCCAAAAACATATATATTTTTGAAAACACAACAAATACAACTAATCCTAAAAGAGAGATGAGAAGACACAGGACAACAGCCAGACTACATCCACACATGCGAGAGCCAAGCGCCTGGTGAAAGGGGTAAGATACAACCCCCAGCCTGGTGGGACACAAGCACACCTCCTCCCAGTTCCTGGAGGGAAGGAGAGGCTTCCCAGGGCTGCTAAACACCCAGCCCCAGCCACCCGCACCAGAGCGCAGACACAATGCATACGTGGAGGGCTGGAAACAGGAAACAGGGCAGCAAGACCTCTGAGCATGTTCCAAAGCTGATGCCCCTGTGACAAAGAAAAGCGAGTGCTTTTTGAAAGTCTTAAAGGGACAGGGATGTAACACCTGGATGGAAACAACACAGGTCACAGCCCAGTGGCTGGAAATTATAGGGAAAACTGGGCAAACTAACCCACTGGGCAACAGCTCTGAGACCCCTCTCGGAGGTAAACAGCCAAACAGCCCCCCCATCCATTACCCCTCCAGGCGCTGCGAAAGAAGAGAAGCAGCCTAAGGCAGACCACACCCTCAGAAAGGGAGCTTCTACCATACCGGCCAGGCAAGACACAAAGACAGTTTACATGCAATTACCCAACACAAGCCACTAGGGGGTCGCAGTTGTCCCCGTAAAGAAAGGCCAGTAGCAAGTGTAAAGGATGGCCCTCCCAGCTGACAGTCAATAGCACCTGTCAACATGAAAAGGCAAAAAAATATGATCCAGACAAGACTAACCCAGACAGCTTCGGCATCGGCTACATCTTCCCCTGATAAGGAACCTGGAGAGATAGACTTAACCAGTCTTGCTGAAAAAGAATTCAGAACAAAAGTCATAACCATGCTGATGGGCTTGCAGAGAAATATGCAAGAATGAAGGAAGGAGAATACAGAAATAAAACAAGCTGTGGAAGGACTTCAAAACAATGGCGAGATGCAAGAGACCATCAATGGACTAGAAAACAGATAACAGGAACACAGAGAAGCTGATGCAGAGAGAGATAAAAGGATCTCCAGGAATGAAAGAATTCTAAGAGAGCTGAATGACCAATTGAAATGGAATAATATCCACATTATAGGGGTACCAGAAGAAGAAGAGAGAGAAAAGGGGATAGAAAGTGTCTCTGAAGAAATAATTGCTGAAAACTTCCCCAAACTGGGAGAGAAAATGGCCTCTCAGACCACAGAGGTACACAGAACTCCCATGACAAGGGATTTAAGGAGGGCAACACCAAGACACATAATAATTAAAATGGCAAAGATCAAAGACAAGGACAAAGTATTAAAGGCAGCCAGAGAGAAAAAAAAAAAAGGTTACCTACAAAGGAAAACCCATCAGGCTATCATCAGACTTCTCAACAGAAACCCTACAGGCCAGAATAGAATGGCATGATATACTTAATGCAATGAAACAGAAGTGCCTCGAACCAAGACTACTGTATCCAGCACGATTATCATTTAAATATGAAGGAGGGATTAAACAATTCCCAGACAGGGAAAAGTTGAGGGAATTTGCCTCCCACAAACCACCTCTACAGGGACAGCTCTAGTTGGGAGCAATCCTAAAAAGAGCACAGAACAAAACACCCAACATATGAAGAATGCAGGAGGAGGAATAAGAATGGAGAGAAATAAAGAATCATCAGATTGAGCTTGTTTATAATAGCTCAATAAGCGAGTTAAGTTAGACAGTAAGAGAGTAAAGAAGCTAACCTTGAACCTTTGTTAACCACAAATTTAAAGCCTGCAATGGCAATAAGCACATAGCTTTCAATAATCACCTTATGTGTAAATGGACTGAATGTACCAATCAAAAGACACAGAGTAATAGAATGGATAAAAAAATGAAGACCCATCCATATGATGCTTAAAAGAGACTCACCGCAAACCCAAAGACATGCACAGACTTAAAGTCAAGGGATGGAAAAAGATATTTCATACAAACAACAGAGAGAACAAGGCAGGTGTTGCAATACTAGTATCAGACAAAATACACTTCAAAATTAAGAAAGAAACAAAAGATAAAGAAGGACATTACATAATGATAATGGGCTCAGTCCAACAAAAGGATATAACCATTATAAATATATATGCACCCAATAGAGGAGCACCAACATATGTGAAACAAATACTAACAGAATTAAAGGAGGATATAGAATGCAATGCATTCGTTTTGGGAGACTTCAACACACCAATCACTCCAAAGGACAGACCAACCAGACAGAAAATAAGTAAGGACACAGAGGCACTAAACAACACACTAGAATAGATGGACCTAATAGACATCTATAGAACTCTACATCCAAAAGCAACAGGATACACATTCTTCTCAAGTGCACATGGAACATTCTCCAGAATAGACCACACACTAGGCCACAAAAAGAGCCTCAGTAAGTTCCAAAAAATTGAAATCCTACTAACAAACTTTTCAGACTAAAAAGGCATAAAACTAGAAATAAACTGTACAAAGAAAGCAAAAAGGCTCACAAATACATGGAGGCTTAACAACACGCCCCTAAATAATCAATGGATCAATGAGCAAATCAAAATGGAGATCCAGCAATATATGGAAACAAATGACAACAACAACACAAAGCCCCAACTACTGTGGGACACAGCAAAAGCAGTCTTAAAAAGAAAGTATATAGCAATCCAGGCATATTTAAAGAAGGAAGAACAATCCCAAATGAATGGTCTAATGTCACAATTATCGAAATTGGGAAAAGAATAACAAATGAGGCCTAAGGTCAGCAGAAGGAGGAACATAATAAAGATCAGAGAAGAAATAAATAAAATTGAGAAGAATAAAACAATAGAAAAAATCAATGAAACCAAGAGCTGGTTCTTCGAGAAAATAAACAAAATAGATAAGCCTCTAGCCAGACTTACTAAGAGGAAAAGAGAGTCAACACAAACGAACAGTATCAGAAATGAGAAAGGAAAAATCACGATGGACCCCACAGAAATACAAAGAATTATTAAAGAGTACTATGAAAACCTATATGCTAACAAGCTGGGAAACCTAGGAGAAATGGACAACTTTCTAGAAAAATACAACTTTCCAAGACTGACCCAGAAAGAAACAGAAAATCTAAACAGACCAATTACCAGCAACGAAATTGAAGCGATAATCAAAAAACTACCAAAGAACAAAACCTCCGGGCCAGATGGATTCACCTCAGAATTTTATCAGACATACAGGGAAGACATAATACCCATTCTCCTTAAAGTTTTCCAAAAAATAGAAGAGGGGATACTCCCAAATTCATTCTATGAAGCT